>NW_006238797.1:4563-9469 GCF_000375325.1 Capsella rubella | reverse complement strand
AACAACTCTTCCCCTGACTTGACTAGATTCTCTTTCGAAGACTTGTAAGTCGACCGTGTGACCGATGGGATTTCAGAAACTTCTAAAGAAGGTTCGATTACAAATACATGTCCCCATCCACTTGTATCAACCACATAAAACTTTCCTTTGAATGAAACCATATCTCGACACTTTTCCGAAGAGACCGAAATTTCTGTCCATCTCATCTCAAGGCTGCTAAATATCATCATATCACCTTCTATATCAGCTAGCAATCTGAAATCTCTGCCATCATCATCAGTATCAAGTTCAAGATATTCAACTTTTTTGCAACACCTTTTCCATTTAATTCCGTACCGCACACCTTGAAACATCCCCGACTCCATGTTTATCTACAGTGAAGGTTACGTAAGCTTAATCCAAGGCAAAACACAATATATTTTGTCCATTTATTGATGGGTAATATATCAAGGCAATATCTGGTATGACTTGTATTTTTATTTATTTAATGAATGTGACCATTACAACATTCAGTTCCAAACACATCTCAAGCATCCACAAATTAAATCAAAGAGTATAGTATAGAGATCAAAACTAAACTCGTAGTACTTAAAAAAAAAAAGGCTCATGCATCGTAAGTAGTAATAGAGATCAAAAAACTAACCTGGTAGTAATGAGACAAAGAGTCAAATTGAGTGATAAGGGAGTTGAACAACATTATATTGCCTTCGCGTGTGAAATCACCAGAACGTGCTAATGGCGACGACAAGGTCATCGGTTTCCCAAGATTTCTTTCATGTATCTTTGCCAATAAATAATCATCACCAAAGGGAGTCTTGAATCTCACAAGATAAATTGGGATTTTCTTAAGTGTACAATACTTATCATCGCTACCAAACCGAGGTTTTCCCCTATAGTAGTAGAGATGGTGGACAAACATGGGGATGTGAGTTTTGATGCCTAAGCAGCGAGAATCACGCGGCGAAGGAACAACGGACCGCCATGACCTGCAGACAGATCGGAAGAGAACAATCTCAAAAGTTGTCTCAAAACGACCAACAATTAGTACTAGTAAGTCTGTGGGAAGGAGCGACCAATCTGCCATGGTTAGATATTGATGGAAGAAAGGAATACTTAAGGGGTAAGGATAATTGAATATGAAGAACATATGAACTATAGAGCAGATTTTTTATGAAATAAAGAAAGATACCTTTCTATATAAAGTTAAAGAAAATGAAGAAAGATATCATATATAAAGATAAATTAAAATTATCTTTTTAATTACTCATTAATGAATATTTGGATTTTCACGTTTATTACCCTATTGAAAAAAAAAACTAAGAATGTAATGCAAACTTAAAATTAATATTCAATTATGTAAATTGGAAAAAGAGAAAGAAATAATTCAAGGTAGATATGTATTTATTACTATTTCAACATATATTTAGTAAACTACAATAGTGACATAACTTTTGGTACAAAGCTAGAGATTGTTTTGCAAGAGAGTCAGCTTCACAGTTTGCTGCACTCCATGGAGTTCTCTGAGATATTAAATTTATTTTTGATCGCCTTGCATTGACCAAATCACTACAATCCGACTCATCTTGCATTTTTGAGGGCTGCAACTTACAAAGCTAGAGCTTCTGCCATTAGGTTGTATGATTACAGAAAACAATATAATGCCTTGTAGGTAACTTGTAGAGGCCACATGCCTTAATATTATGTATGGGCTTAACATCAACTATCAAAGGGACAACCAACTTCATCCTCAAACTTGTGTTTCATGCTACCGTTCATACTCTCTGGATTGGATCAGCTCATTTAAATTTTGGACAGTCATGTTCGAAATAAGCTTTCGTCCATCCAGCTTCTAAGTCCCAACAATATGAAGGATGGGTCACAAATTTGGTATGATTCAAAATCTTACAGAACAAGAGTTTAGTTTCTTTAAATTCTTTTAAAGTGTTTTCAGAGCAAGGATGCATATAATGTACCACGAACTTTTTTTTCTTTTTTCTCTAAATAAATGTTGGTTTAGACTTTAGACTAAACAATTTGGTTTGTATCCTAAAGCTGTGTCCTCATCACTCAACTTCTCTCGTTCGCTGTCAATAACAACATCGAATGAGTAAATGATTTGTACGAGGATGGGCATTTTAACCGGATCCGAACCTATCAAATCCACGCACAAACCATTTTGGTTAAAAAAAAGTTTTAACACGTTTTCAAAGTTATAACATGATCAGAGCAAGGATGCATATAAGGATACTCTCTAAGATCCTTGCATTGAGGATGCCCTAAAGTCTAAACCATTTAGAGAAAAAATAAAATAAACATATATATTTTAGAAAAAACAAATTAGAATATAGATGACACAACTTCCCGTAAGTAAGTAGTAAACCAAATTGGTTGAGTCTAAACCCAAAGTTTATTGACAAATAAGATAACTTCCTTTTCATACCGAACAACGAATCTTCGAGTCATTAAACCGAAACCATCTCCGTTTGATAATAAACAGTTCGTCTCCTGAGACTCAACAAAGCTCTTAAGATTGAGCTGATCTCGGTAAACCTTACTTTTTTGGTAAATTGACGGGAGTTAGTGCCCTCCCTAGGTATTATTAAAACTTAAAAAATTATACATTAACGTTTCTTATCCGAGGTTGCCCAACACAATCCTCTTGCAAAATCATCGCCAAATCCGGCGGAACAACATCAAAACAAGTAAACCCTAAAGATAAAGAAAAAGCATAGTTTGCTAACCTATCGGCAAGACGGTTAGCTTCCCTATACACATGTGTAACACGGACTATCCAGTCCCTCGATAAAAAGCCATGGCACATACGTACCAGGAAAGACAAAGGATGAGACTCGCCTATCCCCGTCTTTAGAAAACCAACCACCATCTCGGAATCCACCTCTAACTCAATCCGCCGATGCCCCCGTTCCCAAGCAATGTAGAGGCCATAATAGACACCCCACAACTCCGCCAAAGACGCTGAGCACCTCCCAATATTCAACGCAAACCCAACACACCATCCTCCGTCCTCATCCCGAAGTACCCCACCAGCAGTCGCAGGCCCCGGATTACCACGTGAAGCTCCATCCGTGTTCAATTTGTGCCACCCTATCCGCGAAGGTATCCAACGAATTAAAACATCAATCTTTTCAGCTTGGGGTCTTCTATTAGTTTTTCTCGCTGCTAGGATCTCCTTAGCAGCGTCTCTAAGAAACTTCACGCGATCCCTCCAAATCCCTCTCTCACCAAAAACATCTCCACACCTCCATTTCCATGCCCACCACATTGTTATAACAAAAAGCGTTGGCCAACTCTTAGTCGCATTATCTCCACCACCATTAAGGTTCATATATAACCATTCCAGAAGCGTTTGAGCGAAGAACTCGTGCTGCTTCTGTCTTGGTACAAGACGTTTCCAAACACCCGCTATAGCTAAACAATCGCGGAGGACATGGAGAATAGACTCAATACCCCCATTACAAACAGGACACACATTAGTGTCACTCAGATGACGACGGTATCGTTCAGCATTAGTCATAATCACACGTCGAGTAGCTAACCAAACAAAGACCCGTACCCTTTCCGGTGCTACAACCCTCCACACTCTATCAAACAAAAGGTCCATCTGTTGGCTTGGCATCTCATCCTTTGTTAACAAAGCATAGGCGGACTTAACAGTAAATTTTCCATCCACGGTAGCTCCCCACGACAAGCGATCCTTAGCACCAGTGAATTTATCAATCACCACCGCAGCCAAATCAAGTAACTGGAGCGAAGAGACATACGGGGCGATACGAGAAATGTCCCACCCAACCCCCGGCTGCCATAGCTCACAAGCTTTAATATTCTCATAACCATCTGGTAGGTTCCTAATAACCAATTCGCTTAGAGCTTTCTCCCATAACCACTTATCCGACCAGAAGTTGATCGTTCGGCCATCACCCATCACCCAACTAATACCCGGGTACACAACCTCTCGCATACCCACTCCGACACTGCGCCAAGTAGAAGACCAGTTGCTTTTCACCTTTAACCAGCTTAGATCATGGACACTTCCTACTCTGTACTTAGCTTTAACCACCCGAGACCACAAACTCGTATGATCATGAAGAATCCTCCACCCAACCTTAGCTAACATGGCTTTATTCATCTCGCTTGCTTTTCTAATGCCGAGACCACCAAGTTTCTTCGGCCTGCACACATGATCCCACGAGACAAGATGAACACCTCGCTTCTCCGGATTAGAACCCCATATGAAACCCCGTGAGACCTTATCCAACTGATCAAGAATCGATGCAGGAAGCTTAATCGTGCTCATCGTGTGAATCGGAATTGAAGATAGTACTGCTTTCGTCAAAGTAATGCGACCAGCCATGCTCAACATTTTCCCTTTCCAACCCGCCAGCCTAGACGAGACCTTCTCAAGCACACCTTTAAAGGTATCCTTATTAATACGTTTCTGCAGGACCGGCATACCGAGATAAGTACCTAGCTCCCGAGTAGACTTAATTCCGCTTTCAGAACTTATTAAGGCCCCTAGCTCACGAGATACATTTTCAGAAAAAATATCTTGGAATTATCAAGATTAACCTTGACTTATCAAGATTAACCTTCTGCCCCGACGCTAAACAGAACCGTTCTAACACC
The DNA here is from genome assembly GCF_000375325.1 of Capsella rubella. Classification (NCBI taxonomy): domain Eukaryota; kingdom Viridiplantae; phylum Streptophyta; class Magnoliopsida; order Brassicales; family Brassicaceae; genus Capsella; species Capsella rubella. The sequence goes on along the minus strand of NW_006238797.1, from coordinate 4,825 downwards.
TTTCTCACTACCCGAATTTGTGCGACTGAAGCTTCTGCGAACAATATGAGATCATCCGCAAAACAAATATGGGAAATTTTCGGCCCTCCTGCTGAAAGAGTGATCGGTAAACCTTACTTTATTATACTGTATAATGTATATATTCATTTTTATTACATATTTATATATATTTTTCTTTTACATAAACCATTTAAATATATATATATATATATATATATATATATATGTATATATTAAATAACTAAATTTAATTTAAGTACGA
>NW_006238797.1:2410-4463 GCF_000375325.1 Capsella rubella | reverse complement strand
GTCAAAATTTGTCAAACTAAGTCTAACCAGTATTTGAACTGAACCTTAATTAATCTGATACTCAAGAATGTAAGACTATTAATATTGAGCGTTTCTTAAGCAAATCTTAGCTTAAAAATTGTTAAGAGAAATTCTTATATAAGAGCTACTTCTTAACAAATATTAAGCTAATATTTGTTTAAGAGACCCTCAATAATGATGCTCTAAGAAAAATTACAACTTTCAAATATTTTTCTTGAGCCATATGGAGCCACTTCATAAATCATAGATGCCTTGATGCCGGGTTTGGCATAGTTATAACTCCACAATATGCCAGAGATTCAAGATTTGCACCGAATGCACCCATGTAGCCTCTGCATTCACTAAAGGCAGTACTAGTCCTTTTGGTTTTTAAGTCAAACACAAGGATTGATTCATTCTTACTAATATTACCATTTCTCGAATCAATGAACACAATGCAATTCTCCTTTGCACCTGGAAGCTTTTGTACCGAGCAGCAGAGATTTGTCTCATTGCCAAGAAAGATCACTCGGCCGTTCAAGTCATTAACTTGAACCCACTTCCTCGTCCCTCCTTCTTCATCCAGCCTAAAGACTCTGAACCATGTATACATATGTTCAAGATGAGACTCTTTTAGAGGGAACCAATTATACATAGATTCTTCATGAGTATCTCCTGGTATGAACCGTTGCACTAGCAACAACTCTTCCCCTGACTTGACCAGATTCTCTTTCGAAGACTTGTAAGTCGACCGTGTGACCGATGGGATTTTAGAAACTTTCATTGAAGGTTCGATTACAAAGACATGTCCCCAGCCACTTGTATCAACCATATAAAACTTTCCTTTGAATGAAACCATATCTCGACACTTCTCACGAGACACCAAAATTTTTGTCCATCTCATCTCAAGACTACTAAATATCATCATATCCCCTTCCATATCAGCTAGCAATCTGAATTCTCTGCAATTACCAGTACAAAGTTCAAGATATTCAACTTTTTTGGAACAACCTTCCCATTTAAATCCGTGCCGCACACCGCTATACATCCCCATCTCCATGTTTATCTGCAGCGAAGGTTACGTAAGCTTAATCCAAGTTAAAAATAAGAAAACATGTATTGATGGGTAATATGCGATATCTGGTATGACTTATATTTGTATTCATTTATTGAATGTGACCGATACAAATATTAGAGTTCCAAAGTCCCACATTGCTTGGGATAAAGATCTTTGTCCCAGGCAATGTGGGACTTTGGAACTCTAATAACATTGAATTCCAAACACATCTCAAGCATTCACTAATTAAGTTAAAGAGTATAGTATAGTGACATGAGATGTTCGAGAAATCAAACCTCACCAACTTTAACCTCTCTTGGCTCTTACATTAACATTATATTAGTTTTAAAAAATAGTTTCAAATAAGATCTACTTGGTGTAACACACACATTACAAAAAAACAAAACAAAACAAAACAGAACAGAAAAAGCCCATGCATCTTATGTACGTAGTAATAAAGATCAAAACTAACTTGGTAGTGATGACACAAAGAGACAATGTGAGTATTAAGAGTGTTGAACAACATTATATTGCCTTCGCGTGTGAAATCACCAGAACGTGCTAATGGCGACGACAAGGACATCGGTTTCCCAAGCTTTCTTCCATGTATCTTTGCCAATAAATAATCATCACCAAAGGGAGTCTTGAATCTCACAAGATAAATTGGGATCTTTTTAAGTGTACAATACTCATCATCGCTACCAAACCAAGGCATGTGTTTAAACACGGGGATATGAGTTTCGATGCCAAAGCAAAGGGAATCATGCGGTGAAGGAACAATGGACCGCCATGACCTGCAGACAGATCGGAAGAGGACAACCTCTAAAGATGTCTCAAAACAACCAACAATTAGTTCTAGTAAGTCTGCGGGAAGGAGCAACCAATCTGCCATGGTTAGAGATTGATGGGAGAAAGGAATACTTAAGAGGTAAGGATATTGAAAATGAAGACAGAATTTTGATGTCAAAAAAAAAAAAAGAAGATGTCAAAAAAAAT
>NW_006238797.1:1862-2264 GCF_000375325.1 Capsella rubella | reverse complement strand
ATTTATTTTTATCTTTAGTCGATATTTATAATCACCATATTGAATTTATAGTAAACATATTTAAAACAACAAAAAAAAGTAGAATATAATGCAAAATTTCAAAAACAAATCGTGAAGTGTGGAGGAAAATAAAGAAATATGTCATGGCCACAATATATATGCATTAAAAAAATTTAAAGTTAATAATGTTGTGGCCACAATATTTTCTTAATTTATAGTGATATTAATAAATTTATAAATTAATATTTATTATTTTAGAGTATATGTTAATAATTATCAATTTATCGAGATATTTTTTATTTGTTAAAAAGTTTGAATAATATGAATTGAGACAATGTTACAAACTAAGATATTTACAAACAATTACTTCTAGTAAGTCTGTGGGAAGTAGCAACCAATCTG
>NW_006238797.1:0-1749 GCF_000375325.1 Capsella rubella | reverse complement strand
AAAAACTAAAATTAGAGTAGATTTTTTTTATGAAATAAAGAAAAATATCTTACTAAAAGAAGTTAAGGAAAATAAAGAAAGATATCTTACCATGTGAAATTAAATTTGTCTTTTTAATTTATCTTTAAATGTAAAATTTGGATTATCATGTTTAACTATTACCCTACTGGAAAAAATTAAGAATATAATGCAAATTTTAAAATAATATTCAATTATATAAACTGGATGAAAATAAATAATTATTTCAAAGTGAATCTGTATTTATTAATATTTCAACATATATTTAGATATTCAAACTATAACATATAGAAAATATAAAAATCATTGAAGCTCATTGGTCCAGTAGCCAAACTAGGTCTGAGGTTTATTTCCTTGAGATTACAATTTCTTGTAGATATAATAATGCAAAGTTTCTTGTAGGTTCAGCATACAGCTAGCCAATAGAGCCATTTTTTGTAGTCTGTTTTTTTTTTTTTTTGATTACTAGGAGGTTCGGGCCTTATGCCGTAATTCTTTTAGGGTCCAGAGCAGACCGGGTGAAAGCCTCTAGCCAAACGGAAATATCTAGTAATTTCGCTGTTGAAAGGAATCGATCCATGATTTAGACCAACATGGCAACTCCTCGCTCAATTGGAAACCACTAGACCAAGACCACCTGGTTTATTTTTTGTAGTCTTGTGTGTTACGTACGTGTGAGTTGTTTATTAGTGGTGTAGTTATTATTGATCTAGTTTTTCTTTTGTTGGGGCAACCGAAAACTTCCATTGAGTTAAGCTAAAGAATTTTCATACAAAGCTGGAGATTGTTTTGCAAGAAAGTCAGCTTTACACTGTAATTTTCTGCTCATGGAATAAACTCAATGCAAAAGCTTGAAAAAAGTGTTGGGGCCAGGGATCGATTTCCCTCAAGCGCGAAATCACAAGATATATATCCATTTGACCATGGGTTTTCACTCGGTTTTCCCCAGACCCTAGGAAGATTACGGGCCTAAGGTACGAACCTCCTGTTAATTAAAAAAAAAAGAGGATACTAATAAAGATATCAGCAAGCACTCCATGGAGTTCTGAGCTGTTAGATTTAGTGTTTATCGCCTTGACCAAATCACTACAATCCGACTAAATTTGTATGCTAGGAATTCTAAGACTCTTTGCATACTGGAGGGCTACATGAACAGCTAAAGCATCCGTCTTGCAGGTAACTATTATTATAATAGAGCTAGTTAATAGTTACAATAAACACATATTTGATTATCGGTTTGATTAACTGTGTTAAAAAATCTTTTAACCAAATGGTTTGTGCATAGATTTAATAGGTTTGCGTCCGGTTAAAATGTCCATCCTCGTACAATTGTACTACTTATAACCATTTGATCAATCATTTGATATTGTTATCGATAGCGAATGAGAGAAGTTGAGTGATATGAGGACACAACTTCAGGAATACGACAAACCAAATTTAATTTGTTTAGCCTATACCAAAATTTATTAACAGACAAAGAAAATGAACATTTACATTTTAGAAAATAAATAAATAGAATATCGAAGACACAACTTGGCGTAAGTAAGTAGTAAACCAAATTGGGTTGAGTCTAAACCCAAAATTTCTTGACAAATAAGATAACAAATAGGTTTATGAAGTTAGAGTGTTACTGGGGAACTTTGCATGCAAGACAGAACAGCGTTAAGAACATGTGCGATATGATGTGGTGTAATAAATCTCTCAACATAGTTATGTTTCTTCTTTTTTTTT
>NW_006238798.1:6286-9126 GCF_000375325.1 Capsella rubella | reverse complement strand
ATAATTAATTTTTTCATATCGATCTCTTTCTCTTCTCATCCCATGGGACTTACTTATATCTGCGTCAATCATCCTATTTCACTAGATTTGATATTTTGTAGCGGCGATTTTGTGAAACCAATAATAATAATAATTAGAATGTTTCTTGAAAGACAACATGTCACTTGCACATTACAATGTTGGAGCAGGAGACATCCTAACACTGTCTTTGTGAAAACTGATGCAGGTAAATGCTTTTTGAGTCTCTCACCTCTTGTTATATAGATAGATGGTTTTACACTAAATTTTACAATATGATATTGTCCAGTTTGTTACTTCACATACATTCTTTGTATGTTGCAAACTAAATTTTGCAGAAACCAAGTTTTGTAAAATACGGTAAAGTGTTTTTTTTTTCTTTTTCTTTACACAAGTGGTAGTTTTCTTGCTTTTATTCATTTTCTTCTTCTAAAACCATTAAGCTTTTTCAGTTAAAGTGGAGATATGATTGTATAGCTTCTTTAGCAACAGGAACACACACCAAAGGTGTGGCTCTAGGCAGAGATGATCCAGTCCCTTCATTCATCTCTACACGTCCCTTCACTCTCAGCTCAAAACACTGTATTATTGCAGCTACAATGACTGGGACGAATCTAAACACCATTTTTTCTCCTGGACAGCTTCTTCTCCCAGCACCAAAAGACATCATCTTCTCACTCATAACCTTCCATTCAATCCCTTCAAATCTCTCAGGCCTAAACTCTAATGGATTTTCCCATTGATTTGGATCTCTTCCAATAGCCCAAACGTTAACTATCACTCTTGTTTTCGCGGGGATTCTGAATCCAGCCACCCCACATTCTTCATCAGATTCCCTTACGAATACTGGTCCTCCAGGGTGTAACCTCATCGTCTCCTTCACCACTGCTTGGATGTAACTGAGATTACACAGATCTGATTCTTCAACCACTCGCTTGTTTCCCACCACTTGCTCTATCTCTTGTTGCGCCTTCTTCATGATCTCAGGATGGTTTATTAGCTCTGCTAGAGCCCATTCTACTGTTATTGCAGATGTATCTGTTCCTCCCCCATAAATATTCTGTATAACAATGAATTAAACTATTTTGAGGCTTTGTGAAAATTTTATATCAAAACATGAATGTTGAAGTTACCATGATGAAGGCCTTGATGTTTTCTCTTGTAAGCTTAATCTCTGCGTTTTTGTCTTCATATATGTCGAGCAAAATGTCTAGCATCTTCCTTGCTCCTGCATCCTTCTTCTTCACATACTCATGCTCTTTCATTATTCTTTCTATGATTAAATCATATTTGTCTCGAGCATTCTTGAGCCTCCTCTTGAGTCCTTGCAAGTCAAGCCTTTTCAAGAACCAAAACGTTTCAGAAACGTTGAAAAACCCGGCTAGCTCATTCAACTCCACCAACATTTTGATAACTTCCTCTGTTTTGCCTCCGGCATCACTATCCGGTTGCATTTCTCTGAACATCATTCTCGTTATGATGTTGCTTGTCAATTCCTTAAGCTGTTCACCGAGATTAACACTCTCTTCTGCTTCTGCTTTCTTGAGAATTCGATTCAGAAGCTTCCTTAACTCCTCGCTTCTCACAGAAACAAAGCTATCTAATGCTCTGCTGCTGAAGAGCTCCATCATACAGATTCTCTTCATGAACTTCCAGTGAAGCCCATAAGGGGCTGAGAAGAAATCCGCTGAGCCGTAAGTAAGGTAGTCAACGTTTTGCATTGTGGGACGGTTGAGGAAGTTGAGCTCATTGGATTTGAGAATCTCATTTGCCATCTCGGCCGATGAGATAATAAGATTAGGGATGGAGCCAATGAAGAGATACATCAAGGGTCCATAGCTGTTTGAGAGCTTGTGGAGTGCTTGGTGAGCTATGGGACCAAGAAGGTGAATGTGACCGATGATTGGTAAAGCTGTTGGGCTTGGTGGGAGTGGTAGTTTGTTGCGTAATCTGTTTGTAATGGCTTGGATCAAGACTGTAATCCCAAGGCATAGAAGGATTGTTACAAAGAAGTATTGCAAATCCACCATTCTCATTTTTGTTTGTGTATGAGAGTGATATTAAGATGATCTTATATGATAGAATCAAGTTATGACTCCTCATGGTATCAAATATTAATCCCAACTTCAAGATTCTTTATTATCTCTTGTTGTCTTTGTTCTGTTTTTGTCTCTTTTGTAAGGGTATAATCTCTGGTTTTGATCCTGTTTTATTGTATATTCATCTTATGTCGTTTTCTAAACAAATAATATTATAAAAATGTGTACTTGACCGTTGCTAAGCTTTCATTATCTGTTAACAAATTTAAAAATGTTTTCATTGTTTAGGCGATGTTAGGTTACTAATCAGTTACTGAATGTAAGATTTAGAGCTCGGAAGTTATAGAAAAGTATACATAATTATATTTGTGTGATTATACAAGAATGAAATATTTTCATCAAAAGTCTGAAACAGAACAGAAACAGAACATGAGAATAACAGAGCATGAGAATAATTGAGCACAGTATATATGTTTCCAAATTCCTAATGATGTTTATTCAATTTTGTGTCCAAATGGATCAAAACATAATTCAGGAGAACACGTAAGTGAGCTTCCTCCAGCAGTGCCTGAAGCCGAAAAGCCGGTAGGTAATATGATCTTGAATTTATCTTTGTCTCCCTTCACCGTCCAGTTAAAACACTGCACGAGTGATGCTATTGTGAGACTCAGCACCAGAGAAGCGTGAGAAGCTCCAAGACATCCTCGCCTTCCACTCCCGAACGCAAGATAATTCACATCTTGACCTTTTAACTCCAACATATATTGCTGGTAATAGCCCATC
>NW_006238798.1:5307-6186 GCF_000375325.1 Capsella rubella | reverse complement strand
AACCTCTCAGGTATAAACTTGTCAGGATCTTTGTATGTGGTCGGATCGCGCATTATACCGTAAGCATTGATGAAAATCTTTGTCCCGGATTTTACATCGTACCCGTTGATCTTCATGTCTGTGTTGCTTTCTCTGCGTAGTAATGGTCCTACTGGATGAAGTCTCAATGTCTCCTTGATAGCTGCTTGCAAATAAGGTAGCTTCTGCAAATCTGATTCTTTGATTAACCGATACGTTGTTCCTAAAGCCGATCTGATCTCGTCTCTGATCTTTGTGAAGATATCCGGATTGTTTATTAGCTCAGTCATTGTCCATTGTAAAGCTGCAGAAGTTGTATCTAAGCTCGCCATGAACAACTCCTGCAAACGAGGTACCAATATTCTTATTAAGGCTAATTCTTACGAATCTAAAGAAAAGTAATGAAAATAGCTTACAAGGATGAAGAACTTGATCTGATTCATAGTCAATTTGAGCTCAGTTTTTGGATCATTATAAGTGTCTAACAAGATATCGACGATATCTTTATCTTTCACTTCTTTATCTTTGCTCTTCTCAGTTTCATATTCCTTCAGTATCTTCTCAACCAACTCATCATACCGCCAGATGGAGGATCTAAGCTTCTTACCATTCCCAAACACATCTAGATCTCGCAATGGTCCAAACAGCTCCATGAATCCAAACCTTGTGGCGCAAGCCATAATATCGCTCACTATCTTCCTGATCTCTATGGGAAGATTCGAGTTTTGGCTGCAACGTTTCCCCATAACCATCTTTGATAGGATCTTTGTGGTCAAAGCAGTAAACTCCAAACCGAGATTGCACGCCTCTTTATTTTTCGATCTCTCAACTAGCGATCTCAGTAAAGTTAACGTTTCCTCC
>NW_006238798.1:0-5019 GCF_000375325.1 Capsella rubella | reverse complement strand
GGGAGGCTAGACCGGAGGAGATGCATATGACCGAGAATGGGAAGTCCTCGTGGACCTGGAGGAAGACCATCGCGGCGGCTAGAGGAGCTGAAGAGTCTACGAAGAAGGAAGATGGTAATGAATGTGAAGAAGAGGAGATAGGAACAAGTTGTGTAATTCGTATCCATATTCATTGTAACCGATTACTGATTAAGGATTAAACATGTGTAAGATGTTATATAAAATGCTTATGTTGTTTGGAAAAATTCTACAAAACTTGTCTTCTTGCCATGAAGGATCTAAGAATATATATTCTGTGATGACTTAACATTGTTGATTACAAATTTTTTATTTTTCACTTTGTCAGTGTTTAGTATTAGACTCTGTTAGATTTTATTGATAAACTGTAGTGTAATAAATAAAACACTACATTTTATTGTAACGTATTTAAATAAATAGCATTGCAATCGAAAAAAAAAAAATCAGAAAGGAAACCTTTCACCTACAATGGCGGGGAACACGAAAAAATTGGCGCCCAGATAAGCAAGGAATTAGCTCGCCCGCTCTAACTGCAATCAATAGTGCGAGTTATTATTCTTCTTATCTTCACGACATCGAAGGTTGTATCGATCTATTAGGGTTCAGAGATGGGTAGGAAAAAGAAATCTAGGGCTTCGACAAACGAGGAAGATGAGTTTGAGAGTGGTAATGATGGGCGATCTTCTGAGACTAGTCTTTACGAGGTAATTAGGGTTTCAATTCTTTTTTTGTCAGTGATTTAAAACCTGATCTTAGTTCCACAATGCCTGCGTTAAGGTTTGGATTATTCGTGATTCTGATGAAATTACTTGGGAAGTTTCTTACTTTCATGAATCTCATGTCTTAATCCTTGTTTAATGGTGTTTTGTTGTCTGAATTTGAACTACTTGTATATCATATGTTTTTGTTGTTCTTGTATGTGAATGAATCCTCTGGGTTTTGTTAGATGGTCTTAATTGATTAGGAGTTTTGGTATCAGAATGATTTTGATTAGCCAAAAAAGAGGGATTTAAGCATGTCCTTTGAAAATAAAAGTGAAACTAACACATCTCTCACTCTTTACTCAAGGTTCTTGGAGTTGAAAGAACAGCTACTTCACAGGAAATAAGAAAAGCCTACCATAAATTGGCATTGAGGCTTCACCCAGATAAAAATCGAGATGATAAGGTTAAACACTCTTTTCTTGGTCTATCCTTGAGATTTTTTTCTTGGGACCTTTTATTTGGGTTCATTTACATGAAGATTCTGCTCTTGCTATATATAATACAGGAAGCTAAAGAGAAATTCCAGCAGCTACAAAAAGTGATTTCAATTCTTGGGGATGAAGAGAAAAGAGCTGTCTATGATCAAACTGGCTCTGTTGATGATGCTGTGAGTCTCTCTCTTTCTTGTTTTATAGGTTTTAGTGGAATCCCCCAATGCACATAAAGCAAGTAGTCTCTTTTACCAATTCCTCTTTTTGTTCAGTTTGATCTGATCTAGAAGAGAAAGCATTTAACTTCTGTAAATGTATTATGAGTTTTCCTGAAACCTGGGTATCTTCTGTGCTCGTTAGGATATTTCTGGCGACGTATTTGAGAATTTGCGGGATTTCTTCAAGTCCATGTACAAGAAGGTAGCAGCAACTTTCACAAGTGGCACCTTTTACACATCTACTTCTGCTGCTTACACTAGCTTCTTTTTATTTATTTATCTCACTGGTTATATAGGTCACCGAAGCAGATATTGAAGAGTTTGAGGCAAACTACAGGGGATCTGAGTCAGAGAAGAAAGACTTACTTGAACTCTTCAACAAGTTTAAGGGTAAAATGAACAGGTAATTTATCATCCTTTGTTTTCGATATGGTTGAGGTTGTGAGTTGGTAATATATATTTCTTTCCCAGGCTATTCTGCTCAATGCTTTGCTCAGACCCTAAGCTTGATTCACACCGTTTCAAAGACATACTTGATGAGGCCATTGCAGCAGGTAGTTTATCTTTCTGTAACTAGTACATACGTCTTACTAGATTATCTTCTCATATCAGGAATCCTTGACGTTACAGCATGAGCTTTCCTTTTATTTGTACATTGATGAATGTTGATAACACTATAGAAGTGATGTTGTGCCCTCTCCATTGATAGTATGAGTGTAAGATGCACCATAATTTTTGAGCTGTCTGTTTGATATTTCAGTATCCAACTAACTTTGCAAGATAATTCTCTGATTTGGTTCTAGTCTAGTTAAGATTCCAGATTGGGAGGGTTGCTGATTAATACGTGTGTTGTGTAATACAACTGATTTCCTTTTCAGGGGAAGTGAAGTCAAGCAAGGCATATGAGAAATGGGCAAAGAAAATTTCAGAAACGAAACCGCCCACCAGTCCATCGAGGAAGAGGAAGAAGTAAGATCGCTGCCTCTGTTTCAGTTATTTCCACCAATCAAACTTGACCTTGTTGTTGACCACCTCGCTTCAATTTGCATGAACTTGTAGTAGGTCAGCAAAGAGTTCAGAGACAGATCTTTGCTTGTTGATTGCGCAACGAAGAGATGCGAGGAAAGGGAAAGTGGATTCAATGTTTTCATCACTCATCTCTAGGTATGGTGGTAATGCTGAAGCAGAGCCCACTGAAGAAGAATTTGAAGCTGCCCAGAGAAGGATTGAAAGCAGAAGACCATCCAAGAAGTCAAGAGGAAAGTAAAAGGTTATAGAGCAGAGTTGTCTTCCTATTAGTTTGTGATGGAACAAGTAGTATGCTTATTGTTTTAAATTGCATCCATTTCCAAATTTCGCACATAATTTGATCATTACTTTATAAATAGAGTAATTATCTTGTTAAGTTTGATGGTCTCCATAAAAGCCGAAGTAGAGCAATTACTATCAAGAATTATAAGTTTCTTATCGTGAAAAACAAAAGCAGGAGATTGATTAAAAAGATGGACGAGACTGAACCCAAACCGTAAAAATAGAAAAACTCTTTTCTTTGACGAACTATCTTCTTCTCCAAGAAAGCCTTTAGGGTTTATCTTGTGAAGCGATGGGTTGTTGTTCATCAGATTGCTTTGTCTACTTCATCCTCTCCGTAGCTTTAGCTTTCATGGCCGTCTCTACCACTCTACGTTCACCTTCGGATTCTGACACCACAGTACCCATTGCTTCTTCTTCGTCTTCTCTCTCATCAAACGCCTCAAACACTCTACGCCAATCCAATTTCAAAGCAATCGCCACTCTCCTCCACATCTCCCCCGAGATCTTCCTCTCTTCGTCTCCCAACACAACCCTCTTTGCCATCGAAGATGCTTCCTTTTTCAATACGTCATCGCTTCATCCTTTGTTTCTCAAGCAGCTTCTACAGTATCACACAGTCCCTCTTATGTTGCCGATGCATGAGCTTCTCAAGAAGCCTCAAGGAACCTGTCTCCCCACGCTTCTCCGCCACAAGAGTGTCAAAATATCCACCGTAGATCAAGAATCAAGAAGAGCTGAAGTGAATCATGTCCGGATTTCGCATCCCGACATGTTCCTTGGAAATTCATTGGTCATTCACGGCGTTGTTGGACCATTCTCTCCTCTGCAACCTCACAGTGATCATATTATCCAGTCATCTTTATGTCAATCTGATGAAAACAAAACCAGTGTCTACAACGAAGACCACGTTCCGGTTAAGATAGAATGGACTCGGATTGTTCAGCTGCTAAGTTCAAACGGGTTTGTACCATTCGCAATTGGACTGCACTCTGTTCTCAACAGGATCGTTAACGATCATCACCACAAGAACTTGACGGGAGTAACGATACTAGCCACACCGAACCTGGTCTCGCTGTCATCTGCCTCTCCGTTTCTGTATGAGGTCGTGAGACATCACATTCTTGTTCAACGGCTTACGAACAAAGATTTAGCATCAATGCCTGATAAAGCAACAGTGAAGACAATGGATCCGTACCAAGATCTCATAATCAGCAGAAGAGAGGTTGCTAATTCGTCTGGAGGAGATTTCATGATATCTGGAGTTGAGATTGTAGATCCAGATATGTTCTCTTCTTCAAGCTTTGTAATTCATGGGATATCACACACTCTTGATATCCCACATGCCTAGACCATTTTCATCTTTCCTTTTGTAGATACGTACACACATTCTTTTGAGTTTTTGATGCGTTACTAAGGAGATATTCATTTATAATTTTTCACTTTTAAACCAATACTATAATAACTCTATAAAGTAAATTAGAATAAAAGTCTATTTATATACTATTCATCTTCATACTGTACATATATATATATTGGTGTCATGTTTTTGTTTGTCTCGTGCATAACAGAAACCTTTGGAATTCCATAATTAATTTAATTTAGAAATACATAAATTAAGGAAAAGCGTCCAAAAAAATGTGGTAAAACGTCTAGGGAAGAAGATGATGACCTTGTAACCGATTCCAATCCTAATTTTGATTAAACTAACCACCGACCGATCCATAGAGGGAGAGACTTGTTAATCCTCTTTTAAACCCGAGTCTCTCTCATCTTCACACACACACACACTCACAAAACCATAACTGTTGTATTCCCTTCAAAAAAATATTCCTCCCTTTTTACTCTTTCTCTGCTATTTTCTTGATTCAGATTCATAAATCACAACTTTGGATCTCGCACCAGCTTCTTTGTCTCAGGTTTGTTCACATTCATTCAGAAACATTTCCGATTTCATCGATCTCATTTCAATCAGAATCAGTATCAAGACGTGCTCATTGTTGTTAGACGACTCGTTATTTTGTTGCGTGTGTGTGTGTGTGTGTTTAATTAAGTAATAGTAAGAGACAAAGACGTGCTCATATGTTGTTAATGCCCCCATGTGTCGTGGTTAGCGGCAATATAAAACTTTTCTGCAACTTGATTTAATTATTTTTTTTAAAAAAATAGTGTGTGTGTGATCTCAATCTCATGAATGAATGAAATGTTTGTTTTTCTATGAGGAAACATCGGTTGCTGTCACCAGTTAAGACAAGTCTAATAATGTTCATAAAAGGT
>NW_006238799.1:12259-12525 GCF_000375325.1 Capsella rubella | reverse complement strand
AATATCAACAAGTCTTTCTTCTCACTTTTAAACATTCTTCATGCATCTCTAGCACTTGTAATCAATCAAATTCATTGTATTATAACATATTCTAACCAAAAATAACTTTATACAATCCATACCCTTCCTCAAAGCAATGGTTTTGGGTTCTTATCCCATTTGTGACCAAATATCAACAAGTCTTTCTTCTCACTTCTTAAACATTCTTCATGCATCTCTAGCACTTGTAATCAATCAAATTCATTGTATTATAACATATTCTAACC
>NW_006238799.1:11237-11623 GCF_000375325.1 Capsella rubella | reverse complement strand
TCAATCAAATTCATTATATTATAACATATTCTAACCCAAAATAACATTATACAAGCCATTCACTGCCTCAAAGCAATGGTGTTGGGTTCTTATCCCAATTGGGACCAAATATCAACAAGTCTTTCTTCTCACTTCTATACATTCTTCATGCACCTCAAGCACTTGTAGTCAATCAAATTCATTGTATTATAACATATTCTAACCCAAAATAACATTATACAAGCCATTCACTGCCTCAAAGCAATGGTGTTGGGTTCTTATCCCATTTGGGACCAAATATCAACAAGTCTTTCTACTCACTTCTAAACATTCTTCATGAATCTCTAGCACTTGTAATCAATCAAATTCATTGTATTATAACATATTCTAACCCAAAATAACTTTAT
>NW_006238799.1:10223-10551 GCF_000375325.1 Capsella rubella | reverse complement strand
CTCAAAGCAATGGTTTTGGGTTCTTATCCCATTTGGGACCAAATATCAACAAGTCTTTCTTCTCACTTTTAAACGTTCTTCATGCATCTCTTGCACTTGTAATCAATCAAATTCATTGTATTATAACATATTCAAACCCAAAATAACTTTACACAAGCCATTCATAGCCTCAAAGCAATCGTTTTGGGTTCTTATCCCATTTGGGAACAAATATCAACAAGTCTTTCTTCTCACTTCTAAACATTCATCATGTATCTCTAGCACTTGTAATGAATCAAATTCATTGTATTATAACATATTCTAACCCAAAATAACTTTATACAAGCCA
>NW_006238799.1:9870-10123 GCF_000375325.1 Capsella rubella | reverse complement strand
TTCTCACTTCTAAACATTCTTCATGTATCTCTAGCACTTGTAATGAATCAAATTCATTGTATTATAACATATTCTAACCCAAAATAACTTTATACAAGCCATTCATTGCCTCAAAGAAATGGTTTTGGGTTCTTATCCCATTTGGGACCAAATATCAAAAAGTCTTTCTACACACTTCTAAACATTTTTCATGCATCTCTAGCACTTGTAATCAATCAAATTCATTGTATTATAACATATTCTAACCCAAAAT
>NW_006238799.1:2587-8539 GCF_000375325.1 Capsella rubella | reverse complement strand
CAAAAATTACTTTATACAAGCCATTCACTGTAAGATTTCAACAAGAATTAATTAAAAGAGATCGAATGAGATTGATGAAGAAGAAAGAAGAGAGTTTGCGAGTTTTAGATGTGAAGAAAGAGAGAACTTCTCTTTTCATAACATTGAAATAACCTAGATACAACCTATTTAAAGCAAGACAAAGAGCATAAAAATAATACAAATATACAAGTTATTTTGGACACAACTTGCGAGTGAAAGCGACGTGTGCGAGATTGGTCTCCTCCTTAAGTTAACATGTGACTCTTCCTTGTTTTGTAGCTCCCTCTTGTTGCGCCATTCTCTAACGGTAACAAAGGAAGGATCTAGAGCTTTGAGGGAACTTTGTAAGGCCACCAAATGAACCCTAAGTGGGCTTGACAAAGGTTGGATGATCGGGCCAAATCCGTTGAGTGTACGGACGTACGGATGTACGGACGAGTATTGTTAATAATGGTCATCGAGAGCTTTGGGTTGATGGTGGTCGATGATCGAGAGATTTGCGTCGATGATGGTCGATGATCGAGAGATTTGGATCGAGGGTGATCGAGACCGATCGATGATGATCGAGACCGATCGATGATGATCGAGACCAATCGATGATGATCGAGAACGATCGGTCGGGTCGACAAAGTGATCGATCGGTCGACCAAGTGTTCTTCCGGTTTTCACTCCCCCTCAAGATTAACCATCAAGGCATTGAAGGTTAAGCTTGACACTAAGAACACCCACCTCATTAAAAACCTTAGTATAGAAAACCACTTGGGAAAAACTTTACTAAGGGAAAAAGAGTGTGGGCATCATGGTTTAGTGAGGTTCATGAGGCCAAGCTTGGAGTGAATGTACTCACACACTTGAGGGCTGGCTGCCTTTGTGAATATGTCGGCCAATTGCTCGGAGCTCTCGGTGTAACATGGAAGAATAACTCCAAGGCCAACTTGTTCCCTAACCTTGTGATAATCGACTTCAATGTGCTTTGTCCTTTCATGAAATACCGAGTTGGATGTTATGTGAATGGCCGCTTCATTGTCACAATGCATGGTAATTGGTTTAGTGAACTCCACTCCAAGATCTTTAAGAAGTGCCTTAAGCCACATTAGCTCGGTTGTAAGTTTTCTCATGGCTCGATACTCGGATTCGGCATAATCCGCATCACAATAGCCAATCAATTCTGTGCTCTTGTTGCAACCCATCCATATGCCTTGTCCCGGTGCTCCCTTTAGGTACTTGAGTATCCGATTCACCATGTTCCAATGATGCACCGTTGGGGCTTGCATATGTTGGCTCACCTGGTTCACGGAATAGCAAATGTCAGGTCTAGTAATCGTTAGGTAGATAAGCTTACCCACTAGACGTCGATATTGTGATGCATCTTCATATGGCTCATTTCCTTTCTCCCCCTCTCGGTTAACTTGGAAATCCACTTCTAGTGGTGATGCCACCGGTCGTGAACCTAATTTGCCAACTTCATTCAAAAGATCAAGTGTATATTTTCTTTGAGATAAAAATAAACCTTCCTTAGATCTACAAACTTCAATACCAAGAAAGTACTTAATTCACCAAGATCTTTAATCTCAAAAACTGATTTTAGAAATAACTTAGTTTCTTGAATTCCTACCTTGTCATTCCCGGATATGATGATATCATCAACATATACAAGAATGACCACAATACCTTCTTGGCTAGTCAATGTGAAAAGTGTGTGATCCGCCTCGGATTGCTTGAATCCCTTCTCCATTAGAGTAGTACTTAACTTGTGATACCACGCCCTTGGAGATTGTTTTAAACCATAGATAGCTTTGTTGAGCTTTAAGACTTTTCCCGGTTGTATAATGTCTTCTAAACCCGGTGGAGGTCTCATGTAGACTTCATCTTCTAGTTCTCCTTGAAGAAATGCATTCTTAACATCCATTTGCCACAACTCCCACTCTAGATTGACGGCTAAAGACAAAACAACCCGGATCGTGTGTAGTTTTGCGACCGGAGCAAAAGTATCGAGATAATCTTCACCATAGGTTTGAGTAAATCCCCTAGCTACAAGCCGAGCTTTATAGCGTTCAATCCCCCCATCACTCTTGTACTTGATAGTGAAGATCCATCTTGATGTAACCGCCTTCTTCCCTTTAGGAAGATCCGCTTCATCCCATGTGTGATTTGATTCCATAGCTTTAGTTTCTTCTATAACCGCATCTTTCCATTCTTTGTGTTCTTTGGCTTCTTCATAACTTTGTGGAATCCAATGAGAGTCCACTTGTGTGAGGTACACTTGATGCTCCAAAGGTAGATGTGCAAGAGTGCATACGGCTTGTATTGGATGGGCCACGGCCATGTTGTTGTAATATACACGAGTGTTCTTCCAATTAGATGAATGATTCTTGATTCTTTCAGTTCTCCTTAACTCGATAATTTCTTCTTGAGGTTGTTCATCTTCTTGATCCGGATCACTATGCTCTTCTTGTGTCTCACTCGTATCTTCACTAAGAGAGTTTAACCGTTCTTCTCCTTCACCATTCTCATGATCAAGGTCCATATTATCATTCTCGAATGTCTCTTCTTCATGTTGAGAATTACTCGTTCCATCTTCTTGATCTTGACTTGTTTGTTCCGAACTGTTTGACTCGGGATTTTCACCTTTGTCTCGAGAGATGTCTATTCCAAGCTTCTCCAAAATAATCCGAAGGTTGTTTGCACGATCGGATGGGGAGTGAGATAGATTCTTGAGCTCTTCCCAATTCTTCTTATCATAGTAGCCTTGAGACTCAATGAACTTCACGTCTCTAGAAACATGAACCCTTCTTGTCTCCGGATCATAACACTTGTACCCTTTTTGTGTTGAGGAGTACCCAATAAGCATACACTTCGTGCTCTTTGCTTCGAGCTTGTTCCTTAATTCTCCTGGCCTTAGTACATAACAAACACACCCAAATACCCGTAAGTGATTAATAGACGGTTTACTTTTGTTAAGGACTTCATAAGGAGAGAGATCGCTTAGTATTTTTGTTGGGGTTCGGTTGATCAAGTAACAAGCAGCTACAACGGCATCTCCCCAAAATGTCTTTGGAACATTGGTGTGAAACATCATTGACCGCGCCACTTCCATGAGATGTCTATTCTTCCGTTCGGCCACACCATTTTGTTGTGGTGTGTATGGGCAACTAGTTTGTTGGATAATTCCATGCTTGGCTAAGTGTTGCTTGAAGGCATGACTTGTGTACTCACCACCATTATCTGATCTCAAAATCTTAATCTTGGCATTATAGTGGTTAGTCACATAATTTTGAAAATTCATAAAAGCTTCAAGAACTCTATCTTTTGTGGGAAGTAAAGTTAACCAAGTATACTTTGATTTTTCATCAATAAAAGTCACATAGTACTTTTGATTTTCTCTAGATAAGCAAGGTGATGTCCACACATCCGAATGAATAAGATCAAAACAATTCTCATAAATAGTTTTTGACTTAAGAAAAACAGATTTGCAATGTTTACCAAGGATACAAGCCTCACACTCATCATTTTTAAAAGACATATTAGGCAATAACAGATTTAAAGCTCTAGTATGAGGATGACCAAGTCTAGCATGCCAAATTGCACTATTAGCACTAACAAGAACATAATTAAAGCAAGATGATAAAGTAGGAGATAGGTTCAAGTCCTCAAGCACATATAAGCCATCTTTAGTGGCTCCTTGGCCGAGCACCTTACTTGTTTCAATATCCTGAAAATGAATGTTGTTAGGCCCAAAGATAGCATAGCAATTTAAATCGGTTGTAGCTTTCTTAACGGATAACAAGTTAGAGGTAAAGCTAGGCATGTAAAACGCTTTAGACTTCTTATCAAACAAGTGTAAGTTCCCTACTCCTTTAATCGGTACCTTAGTTCCATTTGCTATAATAACATTACCAATAGCCGGTTTAACATCACTAATCAACTTAGAGTCACTAATCATATGGTGAGATGCCCCGGAGTCAACAATAAGAGGTTTTAAAGTATTGAGTGCAAGATTAGCCTTACCAGACGACTCCTTAAGAGCTTTGATGAGGGCGTCAAGGTCAGACCTCCTCACCAAGTCGGAAGAAGCAACCATGGCTGCACCATTTTCTTCAAGAATCTGGACATTTGTCTCTGGGGCTTGACCCTCACCGGATACGGCTGCCTGATTTGCTCTTGGCTCACGATTGTCTTCCCTCGGACGAAGATGAGGGTAAAGTACCCAACACTTGTCCCTAATGTGACCCGGCTTCTTACAATGGTGGCAAGTGGGAATGCTCCTCTTGTTGTTGTTGTTGCCCCGGTAGTAGCTTTTATTAGCCGTAGCTAACTCCACATTGTTGACCGTGACAAGTTCTCCTTTTCCTCCAAATAACCCCATAGACCCATGCTCTCTTTGAACTTGAGAACACACTTCATCAAGGCTCGGGAGCTTTTCCGAACGAAGGATGTGCTTGATGAGGTCATTGTAAGACGGATTCAAGGTTAGAAGGAGGCTGAATACCTTGTCTTGTTCACGTCGTTCATTGATAACAACCGGATCCACCGAACTCGGTCTAAGCATTTCAAGCTCAGCCCAAAGAGATCTAAACTTCCCAAAATGCTTGGTGAACTCCATGTCTTCTTGGCTGAGGTTGTTAATAGCCCTTTTTACTTCAAAGACTCGGTTTAAATTAGTAACATTCCCAAACACATTCTTGAGGGTATCCCACAACTCTTTGGCTGTCTCGCAATAGGAGTAGGCTTCAAGAATTGATGCTTCCAAAGAGTTTTGAATAAGACCCAAAACAGTTTGGTCTTCTTGGAACCACTTCACTTCAACACTAGGAGTCGTCTCCTTGTCATCTTTTTCTTCTTTTGGAGCTTCACCCTTCTCAATGTGGCTCCAAAGCCCACGGCCGCACAACGCCGTCTTTGTGGTTCGTGCCCACAACAAATAGTTACTCCCCTTGAGAGTAACCGGAACAACCAAAGAATTCTTCATGACCTCCATGAACACGATACTTAACCAAAGGAGAGATTTCAAAAACGAATTTCTTTAAGAACCGAAAGAAGAAATAGAGACGAATAGAGTAGCTAGGATCTTAGAGAACCTGGCTCTGATACCATGTAAGATTTCAACAAGAATTAATTAAAAGAGATCGAATGAGATTGATGAAGAAGAAAGAAGAGAGTTTGCGAGTTTTAGATGTGAAGAAAGAGAGAACTTCTCTTTTCATAACATTGAAATAACCTAGATACAACCTATTTAAAGGAAGACAAAGAGCATAAAAATAATACAAATATACAAGATATTTTGGACACAACTTGCGAGTGAAAGCGACGTGTGCGAGATTGGTCTCCTCCTTAAGTTAACATGTGACTCTTCCTTGTTTTGTAGCTCCCTCTTGTTGCGCCATTCTCTAACGGTAACAAAGGAAGGATCTAGAGCTTTGAGGGAACTTTGTAAGGCCACCAAATGAACCCTAAGTGGGCTTGACAAAGGTTGGATGATCGGGCCAAATCCGTTGAGTGTACGGACGTACGGACGTACGGACGAGTATTGTGAATAATGGTCATCGAGAGCTTCGGGTTGATGGTGGTCGATGATCAAAAGATTTGGGTCGATGATGGTCGATGATCGAGAGATTTGGATCGAGGGTGATCGAGACCGATCGATGATGATCGAGACCGATCAATGATGATCGAGACCGATCGATGATGATCGAGACCGATCGATGATGATCGAGAACGATCGGTCGGGTCGACAAAGTGATCGATCGGTCGACCAAGTGTTCTTCCGGTTTTCATTCACTACCTCAAAGCAATGGTTTTGGGTTCTTATCCCATTTGGGACCAAATATCAACAAGTCTTTCTTCTCACTTCTAAACATTCATCATGTATCTCTAGCACTTGTAATGAATCAAATTCATTGTATTATAACATATTCTAACCCAAAATAACTT
>NW_006238799.1:1347-1746 GCF_000375325.1 Capsella rubella | reverse complement strand
ATACCAGCCATTCATTGCCTCAAAGCAATGGTTTTGGGTTCTTATCCCATTTGGGACCAAATATCAACAAGTCTTTCTTCTCACTTCTAAACATTCTTCATGTATCTCTTGCACTTGTAATGAATCAAATTCATTGTATTATAACATATTCTAACCCAAAATAACTTTATACAAGCCAGTCATTGCCTCAAAGCAATGGTTTTGGGTTCTTATCCCATTTGGGACCAAATATCAACAAGTCTTTCTACACACTTCTAAACATTTTTCATGCATCTCTAGCACTTGTAATCAATCAAATTCATTATATTATAACATATTCTAACCCAAAATAACTTTATACAAGCCATTCACTGCTTCAAAGCAATGGTGTTGGGTTCTTATCCCATTTGGGACCAAATA
>NW_006238799.1:0-1247 GCF_000375325.1 Capsella rubella | reverse complement strand
CAAGTCTTTCTACTCACTTCTAAACATTCTTCATGCATCTCTAGCACTTGTAATGAATCAAATTCATTGTATTATAACATATTCTAACCCAAAATAACATTATACAAGCCATTCATTGCCTCAAAGCAATGGTTTTGGGTTCTTATCCCGTTTGGGACCAAATATCAACAAGTCTTTCTTCTCACTTCTAAACATTCTTCATGCATCTCAAGCACTTGTAGTCAATCAAATTCATTGTATTATAACATATTCTAACCCAAAATAACTTTATACAAGCCATTCATTGCCTCAAAGCAATGGTTTTGGGTTCTTATCCCATTTGGTGTGAGATTTCAAGTATAAGATCGAGTATAAAGAGATTTATGGTTGAACGAAAGAGAGAAATGAGATTAGAAGAGTTTGCGAGTTTAGAGATTGTGAAGAAAGAGAGAACTTCTCATTTCATACTCGAAAAAGAACTATGCTTACAAACTATATAAAGACTAGACAAAGAGAATAAAATACATACAAATATACAAGATATTTTGTTTCCCACTTGAAGGTGAAAGCGACGTGAGCTTGGTGTTGTCTTCTAAGCACAACATGTGACTTCTTCTTGTCTCGAGCTCCAACGGTCATATTGGAAGGATCTAGGCCTCCATTCTTCTAGGGCGAACTTGTGGTGAGTTACTAAAGGGCCTTAAGGGATGAGCTGATGGTTTAGGAAGTAGTGGGCTTGGCCTTGAGGAATGGTCGTACGGACGACCGGTTGTACGGACGAGTGAATTCACTTGGTCGAGACATGAACGTATGGTCGGTTGCAAGGTCGATCATGAATGGTGTTCCCTTTCACACTCCCCCTCAAGCTTAAGCATCAAAGATTTGAAGATTGAGCTTGACACATGGAACACCCACCTTGATATGATCGTGGCCAGCACGGAGGCAGAGGCTACAGAGAAACCGGAGATGGTGGGAAGGGTCACTCGTTCAAGAGCTAAGGAGATGGCCAAGGAAGCACACGCACTCATAGCTGACGGGTCATTCAACCTACCAAGGATCCAAGTCTTCAACATATCTAACCTGAAGACTTCACCCGGTGATGAGGACTAGGTAACTTAGGTGAGAAGTTTGTACTCTTTTTCCCATAGCTGAGTTTTGTCCCAATGGGTTTTCTCAGCATGGTTTTTAATGAGGCAAATGGATCACTACGTCGAGTTATCTAGAAATCATTACCAAAGGGGGAATAATGTACTTCTGTACTAGTTCAG
>NW_006238800.1:14685-15331 GCF_000375325.1 Capsella rubella | reverse complement strand
GTCCCTAATGGGCTAAGAACTCGGAAACATTGCGTTGAACAACTAAATGACTTATCTAGTGTTGTTTAGGTTTAGAATATGTTAGAATACAATTAATTTGTTTGATTACAGGTGCTAGAGATGCATGAAGAGTGTTTGGAAGTATGGAGAAAGACTTGTTGAAATTGGGTCCCATATGGGCTAAGAACTCAGAAACATTGCGTTGATAAACTAAATGACTTATCTAGTGTTTTTTGGGATTAGAATATGTTAGAATACTATAAATTTGATTGATTACAAGTGCTAGAGATGCATGAAGAGTGTTTAGAAGTGTGTAGAAAAACTTGTTGAAATTGGGTCCCAAATGGGCTAAGAACTCGTAAACATTGCGTTGAACCACTAAATAACTTATCTCGTGTTGTTTGGGTTTAGAATACGTTAGAATACAATAATTTTGATTGATTACAAGTGCTATAGATGCATGAAGAGCGTTTAGAAGTGTGTAGAAAAACTTGTTGAAATTGGGTCCCTAATGGGCAAAGAACTCGGAAACATTGTGTTGAACAAATAAATGACTTATCTAGTGTTGTTTAGGTTTAGAATATGTTAGAATACAATTAATTTGATTGATTACAGGTGCTAGAGATGCATGAAAAGTGTTCGGAAG
>NW_006238800.1:14175-14585 GCF_000375325.1 Capsella rubella | reverse complement strand
GATTGATTACAAGTGCTATAGATGCATGAAGAGTGTTTAGTAGTGTGTTGAAAGACTTGTTTAAATTGGGTCCCAAATGGGCTAAGAACTCGGAAACATTGCGTTGAAAATGTAAATGACTTATCTAGTGTTATTTGGGGTTAGAATATGTTAGAATACAATAACTTTGATTGATTAAAAGTGCTAGAGATGCATGAAGAGTGTTTAGAAGTGTGTAGAAAAACTTGTTGAAATTGGGTCCCAAAGGGGCTAAGAACTCGGAAACATTGCGTTGAACCACTAAATGACTTATCTAGTGCTGTTTGGGTTTAGAATATGTTAGAATACAATGAATTTGATTGATTACAAGTGCTAGAGATGCATGAAGAGTGTTTGGAAGTATGGAGAAAGACTTGTTTAAATGGGGTTCC
>NW_006238800.1:13135-13441 GCF_000375325.1 Capsella rubella | reverse complement strand
GGGATTAGAATATGTTAGAATACAATAACTTTGATTGATTACAAGTTCTATAGATGCATGAAGATTGTTTGGAAGTATGGAGAAAGACTTGTTGAAATTGGGTCCCATATGGGCTAAGAACTCGGAAACATTGCGTTGAAAAACTAAATTACTTATCTAGTGTTATTTGGGATTAGAATATGTTAGAATACAATCAATTTGATTGATTACAAGTGCTATAGATGCATGAAGATTGTTTAGAAGTGTGTTGAAAGACTTGTTGAAATTGGGTCCCAAATGGGCTAAGAACTCGGAAACATTGCGCTG
>NW_006238800.1:7148-8426 GCF_000375325.1 Capsella rubella | reverse complement strand
TAGAAGTGTGTAGAAAAACTTGTTGAAATTGGGTCCCTAATGGGCAAAGAAATCGGAAACATTGTGTTGAACAACTAAATGAATTATCTAGTGTTGTTTAGGTTTAGAATATGTTAGAATACAATTAATTTGATTGATTACAGGTGCTAGAGATGCATGAAGAGTGGTTGGAAGTATAGAGAAAGACTTGTTGAAATTGATTCCCAAATGGGCTAAGAACTCGGAAACATTGGGTTGAACCACTAAATGACTTATCTAATGTCGTTTGGGGTTAGAATATTTTAGAATACAATCAATTTGATTGATTACAAGTGCTATAGATGCATGAAGAGTGTTTGGAAGTATGGAGAAAGACTTGTTGAAATTGGGTCCCATATGGGCTAAGAACTCGGAAACATTGCGTTGATAAACTAAATGTCTTATCTAGTGTTTTTTGGGATTAGAATATGTTTGAATACAATGAATTTGATTGATTACAAGTGCTAGAGATGCATGAAGAGTGTTTGGAAGTATGGAGAAAGACTTGTTGAAATTGGGTCCCATATGGGCTAAGAATTAGGAAACATTGCATTGATAAACTAAATGACTTGATTACAAGTGCTAGAGATGCATGAAGAGTGTTTAGAAGTGTGCAGAAATACTTCTTGAAATTGGATACCAAATGGGCTAAGAACTCGGAAACATTGCATTGAACAACTAACTGACTTATCTAGTGTTGTTTGGGTTTATAATATGTTAGAATACAATGAATTTGATTGATTACAAGTGCTAGAGATGCATGAAGAGTGTTTGGAAGTATGGAGAAAGACTTGTTGAAATTGGGTCCCAAATGGGCTAAGAACTAGGAAACATTGCATTGATAAACTAAATGACTTATCTAGTGTTGTTTGGGATTGTAATATGTTAGAATACAATAAAATTGATTGATTACAAGTGCTAGAGATGCATGAATAGTGTTAAGAAGTGTGTAGAAAGACTTGTTGAAATTGGGTCCCAAATGGGCTAAGAACTCGGAAACATTGCGTTGAAAAACTAAATAACTTATCTAGTGTTATTTGGGATTAGAATATGTTAGAAGATAATCAGTTTGATTGATTACAAGTGCTATTGATGCATGAAGAGTGTTTAGATGCATCATTGGGTTGAACCACTAAATGACTTATCTAATGTCTTTTGGGGTTAGAATATTTTAGAATACAATCAATTTGATTGATTACAAGTGCTATAGATGCATGAAGAGTGTTTGGAAGTATGGAGAAAGACTTGTTGAAATAGGGT
>NW_006238800.1:5905-7048 GCF_000375325.1 Capsella rubella | reverse complement strand
AATTTGATTGATTATAGGTGCTAGAGATGCATGAAGAGTGTTTAGAAGTGTGTAGAAAGACTTGTTGAAATTGGGTCCCAAATGGGCTAAGAAGTCGAAAACGTTGCATTGAACCACTAAATGACTTATCTAGTGTTTTTTGGGGTTAGAATATGTTAGAATACAATGAATTTGATTGATTAAAAGCGCTAGAGATGCGTGAAGAGTGATTAGAAGTGTGTAGAAAGACTTGTAGAAATTGGGTCCCAAATGGGCTAAGAACTCGGAAACATTGCGTTGAACCACTCAATGACTTATCTAGTGTTGTTTAGGGTTATAATATGTTAGAATACAATGAATTTGATTGATTATAGGTGCTAGAGATGCATGAAGAGTGTTTAGAAGTGTGTAGAAAGACTTGTTGAAATTGGGTCCCAAATGGGCTAAGAACTCGGAAACATTGCGTTGAACCACTAAATGACTTATCTGGTGTTGTTTGGGGTTGGAATATGTTAGATAACAATGAATTTGATTGATTATAAGTGCTAGAGATGCATGAAGAGTGTTTAGAAGTGTGTAGAAAGACTTGTTGAAATTGGGTCCCAAATGGGCTAAGAACTTGGAAACATTGCGTTGAAAAACTAAATTACTTATCTAGTGTTATTTGGGATTAGAATATGTTATAATACAATCAATTTGATTGATTACAAGTGCTATAGATGCATGAAGAGTGTTTGGAAGTGTGTAGAAAAATTTGTTGAAATTGGGTCCCAAATGGGCTAAGAACTCGAAAACATTGAGTTGAACCACTAAATGACTTGTCTACTGTTGTTTGGGGTTAGAATATGTTAGAATACAATCAATTTTATTGATTAAAAGTGCTACAGATGCATGAAGAATGTTTAGAAGTGCGTAGAAAGACTTGTTGAAATTGGGTCCCAAATGGGCTAAGAACTCGGAAACATTGCGTTGAACCACTAAATGACTTATTTAGTGTTGTTTGGGGTAAGAATATGTTAGAATACAATAACTTTGATTGATTACAAGTGCTAGAGATGCATGAAGAGTGTTTAGAAGTGTGTAGAAAGACTTGTTGAATTTGGTTCCCAAATGGGTTAAGCACTCAGAAACATTGCGTTGAACCACTAAATGACTTATCTAGTG
>NW_006238800.1:5589-5805 GCF_000375325.1 Capsella rubella | reverse complement strand
CTAGAGATGCATGAAGAATGTTTAAAAGTGAGAAGAAAGACATGTTGATATTTGGTCATAAATGGGATAAGAACCCAAAACCATTGCTTTGAGGCAGTGAATGGCTTGTATAGTGTTGTTTGGGGTTAAACTTTGTTAGAATACAATGAATTTGATTGATTACAAGTGCTAGAGATGCGTGAAGAGTGTTTAGAAGTGTGTAGAAAGACTTGTAGA
>NW_006238800.1:630-4907 GCF_000375325.1 Capsella rubella | reverse complement strand
GATCTAATGACACATCATATGCCTCAACTCCGTTATCCCATAAGTCTTTTAACTCCTCGATCAGTGGTTGGAGGATAACATCAAGACTAGCTCATGGATGATTTGGTCCTGAATTCAGAATTGTCAGAAATAAATACTCACTCCTCATGCACATATCTAGAGGCAAGTTGTATGGAGTCAAGATCACTAGCCACAACGAATGCCTTAAGGGCTTTTTTAGTGCTGTTTTGGGTTAGAATATGTTAGAATATAATAGATATGATTGTTACAAGTGCTAGAGATACATGAAGAGTGTTTAGAAGTGTGGAGAAAAACTTGTTGAAATTGGGTCCCAAATGGGCTAAGAACTCGGAAACATTGCTCTGAACCACTAAATGAATTATCTAGTGTGTTGTGGGGTTAGAATATGTTAGAATCCAATGAATTTGATTGATTACAAGTGCTAAAGATGCGTGAAGAGTGTTTAGAAGTGTGTAGAAAGACTTGTAGAAATTGGGTCCCTAATGGGCTAAGAAATCGGAAACATTGCGTTGAACCACTAAATGGCTTATCTAGTGTTGTTTGGGGTTAGAGTATGTTAGAAAACAATGCATTTGATTGATTACAAGCGCTAGAGATGCGTGAAGAGTGTTTAAAAGTGTGTAGAAAGACTTGTAGAAATTGGGTCCCATATGGGCTAAGAACTCGGAAACATTGCGTTGAGCCACTAAATGACTTATCTAGTGTTGTTTAGGGTTAGAATATGTTTGAATACAATGAATTTGATTGATTACAAGTGCTAGAGATGTATGAAGAGTGTTTAGAAGTGTGTAGAATGACTTGTTGAAATTGGGTCCCAAATGTGCTAAGAACTAGGAAACATTGCTTTGAACCACTAAATGACTTATCTAGTGTTGTTTGGGGCTAGAATTTGTTAGAATACAATGAATTTTATTGATTACAAGTGCGAGAGATGCGTGAAGAGTGTATAGAAGTGTGTAGAATGACTTGTAGAAATTGGGTCCGAAATGGGCTAAGAACTCGGAAACATTGCGTTGAACCATTAAATGACTTATCTAGTGTTGTTTGGTGTTATAATATGTTAGAATACAATGAATTTGATTGATTATAGGTGCTAGAGATGCATGAAGATTGTTTAGAAGTGTGTAGAAAGACTTATTGAAGTTGGGTCCCAAATGGGCTAAGAAGTCGAAAACGTTGCATTTAACCACTAAATGACTTATCTAGTGTTTTTTGGGGTTAGAATATGTTAGAATACAATGAATTTGATTAATTTAATTTTAAATAATAGAGTCAATCTCTTTTCTTTACTTTGTGTGGATTTCAAGACTTGTTGAAATTGGGTCCCAAATGGTCTAAGAACTCGGAAACATTGCGTTGATAAACTAAATGACTTATCTAGTATTTTTGGGATTAGAATATGTTAGAATACTATAAATTTGATTGATTACAAGTGCTAGAGATGCATGAAGAGTGTTTAGAAGTGTGTAGAAAAACTTGTTGAAATTGGGTCTCAAATGGGCTAAGAACTCGTAAACATTGCGTTGAACCACTAAATAACTTATCTAGTGTTGTTTGGGTTTAGAATACGTTAGAATACAATAATTTTGATTGATTACAAGTGCTATAGATGCATGACGAGTGTTTAGAAGTATGTAGAAAAACTTGTTGAAATTGGGTCCCTAATGGGCAAAGAACTCGGAAACATTGTGTTGAACAACTAAATGACTTATCTAGTGTTGTTTAGGTTTAGAATATGTTAGAATACAATTAATTTGATTGATTACAGGTGCTAGAGATGCATGAAGAGTGTTTGGAAGTATGGAGAAAGAGTTGTTGAAATTGATTCCCAAATGGGCTAAGAACTCGGAAACATTGCGTTGAACCACTAAATGAATTATCTAATGTCGTTTGTGGTTAGAATATTTTAGAATACAATCAATTTGATTGATTACAAGTGCTATAGATGCATGAAGAGTGTTTGGAAGTATGGAGAAAGACTTGTTGAAATTGGGTCCCATATGGGCTAACAACTCGGAAACATTGCGTTGATAAAGTAAATGTCTTATATAGTATTTTTTGGGATTAGAATATGTTTGAATACAATGAATTTGATTGATTAGAAGTGCTAGAGATGCATGAAGAGTGTTTGGAAGTATGGAGAAAGACTTGTTGAAATTAGGTCCCATATGGGCTAAGAACTAGGAAACATTGCATTGATAAACTAAATGACTTATATAGTGTTGTTTGGGATTGTAATATGTTAGAATACAATAAAATTGATTGATTACAAGTGCTAGAGATGCATGAATAGTGTTAAGAAGTGTGTAGAAAGACTTGGTTAAATTGGGTCCCAAATGGGCTAAGAACTCGGAAACATTGCGTTGAAAAACTAAATAACTTATCTAGTGTTATTTGGGATTATAATATGTTAGAAGATAATCAGTTTGATTGATTACAAGTGCTATAGATGCATGAAGAGTGTTTAGAAGTGTGTTGAAAGACTTGTTGAAATTGGGTCCCAAATGGTCTAAGAACTCGGAAACATTGCGTTGAATTATCTAGTGTTATTTGGGGTTAGAATATCTTAGAATACAATAACTTTGATTGATTACAAGTGCTAGAGATGCATTAAGAGTGTTTAGAAGTGTGTAGAAAAACTTGTTGAAATTGGGTCCCATATGGGCTAAGAACTCGGAAACATTGCATTGAACCACTAAATGACTTATCTAGTGTTGTTTGGGGTTAGAATATGTTAGAATACAATGAATTTTATTGATTACAAGTGCTAGAGATGTGTGAAGAATGTTTAGAAGTGTGTATAAAGACTTGTAGAAATTGGGTCACAAATGGGCTAAGAACTCGGAAGCATTGCGTTGAACCACTAAATGACTTATCTGGTGTTGTTTGGGGTTAGAATATGTTAGATAACAATGAATTTGATTGATTATAAGTCCTAGAGATGCATGAAGAGTGTTTAGAAGTGTGTAGAAAGACTTATCTAAATTGGGTCCCAAATGGGCTAAGAAATCGAAAACAATGCATTGAAGCACTAAATGACTTATCTAGTGTTCTTTAGGGTTAGAATATGTTAGAATACAATGAATTTGATTGATTACAAGTGCTAGAGATGCGTGAAGAGTGTTTAGAAGTGTGTAGAAAGACTTGTAGAAATTGGGTCCCAAATGGGCTAAGAACTCAGAAACATTACGTTGAACCACTAAATGACTTATCTAGTGTTGTTTGGGGTTAGAATATGTTAGAATACAATGAATTTTATTGATTACAAGTGCTAGAGATGTGTGAAGAATGTTTAGAAGTTTGTATAAAGACTTGTAGAAATTGGGTCCCAAATGGGCTAAGAACTCGGAAACATTGCTTTGAACCACTAAATGACTTATCTAGTGTTGTTTGGGGTTAGAATATGTTAGGATACAATAAATTTGATTGATTTCAAGTGCTATAGATGCATGAAGAGTATTTAGAAGTGTGGAGAAAGACTTGTTGAAATTTGGGTCCCAAATGGGCTAGGAACTCGGAAACATTGCGTTGAACCACTAACTGACGTATCTAGTGTTGTTTGGGGTTAAAATATGTTAGAATACATTAAATTTGATTGGTTACAAGTGCTAGAGATGCATGAAGAGTTTTTAGAAGTGTGTTGAAACACTTGCCGAAATTTGGTCAAAAATGGGCTAAGAACTCGAAAACATTGCGTTGAGCCACTAAATTGTTTGTCTAGTGTTGTTTTGGGTTAGAAGATGTTTGGGTTGAAAAAATTTGGGTTCCCAAATGGGCTAAAGAAACCTGTCGAGTCCCAAATGGGCTAAGAACTCGGAAACAATGCGTTGAACCACTAAATGACTTATCTAGTATTGTTTCGGTTTAGAATATGTTAGAATACAATAAATTTGATTTATTACAAGAACTATAGATGCATGAAGAGTGTTTGGAAGTATAGAGAAAGACTTGTTGAAATTGGGTCCCATATGGGCTAAGAACTCGGAAACATTGCGTTGATAAACTAAATGACTTATCTAGTGTTGTTTGGGATTAGAATATGTTAGAATTCAATGAATTTAATTTATTACAAGTGCTAGAGATGCATGAAGAGTGTTTAGAATTATATAGAAATACTTGTTGAAATTAGGTCCCAAATGGGCTAAGAACTCGGAAACATTGCATTGAAAAACTAAATTACTTATCTAGTGTTATTTGGGATTAGATTATGTTAGAATACAATCAATTTGATTGATTACAAGTTCTATAGATGCATG
>NW_006238800.1:0-530 GCF_000375325.1 Capsella rubella | reverse complement strand
CAGAAGACTTGTTGAAATTGGGTCCCATATGGGCTAAGAACTCGGAAACATTGCGTTGATAAACTAAATGACCTTAAGTCTAACTGTTGTTTGGGATTAGAATATGTTAGAATACAATGAATTTAATTGATTACAAGTGCTAGAGATGCATGAAGAGTGTTTAGAAGTGTGTAGAAAGACTTATTGAAATTGGGTCACAAATGGGCTAAGAAGTCGAAAACGTTGCATTGAACCACTAAATGACTTATCTAGTGTTTTTTGGGGTTAGAATATAATAGAATACAATGAATTTGATTGATTACAAGTGGTAGAGATGCATGAAGAGTGTTTAGAAGTGTGTAGAAAGACTTGTTGAAATTGGGTCCCAAATGGGCCAATGGGTTAGAACATTGCGTTGAACCACTTAAGGGATTGGCTACTGCTGTTTTGGGTTAGTATATGTTGGAATATAATAAATTTGATTGTTATAAGTTCTAGAGATACATGAAGAGTGTTTAGAAGTGTGGAGAAAGACATGTTGAAATTGGGTC
>NW_006238801.1:531-9275 GCF_000375325.1 Capsella rubella | reverse complement strand
AGACACATGTTTCAGATTTTCCAATTTATATGAATCTTTGTGATGACAAAACTCGTTACATCACCACATATCTCGTTCACGTTGTATTATATAACAACTAACCAACTTTTATTTTTGTGAATACAATATAGTATATGACAGATTTTAGTGTTTGAAATGAAAGGCTCCCCCACAGGCTAGTGAATTAGTTATGGATGGTTGCCCCGCAAAATAAAATTTATATATCGCTCGTTCATTTAATTATTTTATATTTTATTTGGAACCATAACAAAGAGATGAGTCAGATGACCATCGTGAAACGTTTATATTTGTTTGTGCATAAACATGTCAAGAGTGGTCCACCATTACGTAACATGAGCACTTGAGCAGTATGTCTTAAGAGGTTCCAACTTCCGATCCGAATTTTTTCATCAATAATCTAATTTTTTATTCAGATTTGAAATAATTGCGACTAGCTAGAGATATCTTAAAAACTACTTATTTCGTTCAATTAGCAAACATGATTTGTAGTACAATTGTAACCAGATTAAATTAGCAAACATGATTTGTAGTACAATTTGTAGTTATAAGCAAATCTGGTTGAAATTAGGCAGATGAAATTAGCAAATCTGGTTGCCATGATGGAGGTAGCACCCTTTGATTGATTGATTAGCCTTGGTGTCCTCTTTCTAATTGTTTTGATTCACTAGCTTAGGGCTCCCGCCTATCGCTGCTAACGAACCAATCCTCTGTTTGATTTGGGAACAAGTGGCGATTCTCTTCACAGGCTCTCTCGATGATAGATCAGATGCTTGAGAAGCTTCAGCTATGTAAGTACAAGCGCATCCACACATTGCGAAAACTTTCCAGCATCATCTTTGTGGCTTACCTACGCCACTGTGCTCATCTGCTCTGTTGTCGCTGCGGCTATGTCTGCTCCTCCTGTGGCTGCGGCTCTTGCTACTACCTAAGTGACACTGGGTATCACTGCGGCTATGTTTGGTCCGCAAACGTGTAAGACAGGTGCAGTGAAGGATTTGTATGATATCCGGTCTTTGATCCAAGAGTTGAATACTGACCTCAGGATTATAAATAAGAATGACGACTATGCGGTGGAGCATGCTGCAGTCAAGATGGGGATCAATGCCATTAAGAGGATTCTTGAGGTTTTTAAGAAGAATATAGAGGAACTGGGGATTCTTGTGGATTTGTGCAGCAGAGATATTACAAGGGCTAAGGACTGTGATTCTCCAGAGGATCATCAATCACCCCAATAATGGTAGTAGCAGCCCCTGAAAAAAATACACATGCTAAAAGAACTCAGTTCTCCCTTCTTAAGCTTTCAGCTGCAAATAGTCAAATGCTCGAAGACTCTATAAACAGTCGTACAGATTCTTTCTGAGTTGATAATATCAATGTTCAATAACTCAAACTGTTTAGGATGATTGTTGCATATTTTAGTATTCTTTTATGATTGACAAAGGAAGACAAGTCTTTTCACATTTGAGACTATCAGTAAATGATGGTTCTGACAGGAGTTATATATGCTGATATTGATGACAAATATATATATATACTAGTTGACACTAAAGTGGTGAACTAATATACTAAAATGACTAAATGAACTCAAACGTACAAATCTAAATCATAAGTGTGGAGTTAGTTAAAGGAACTGTGATAGGATTCATTTCTGCTAAACTCTAAAGAACTACACGTTAGAAGAGACTTGATCAACGAGAGAGTCTATAACTCTCAACCAATGCCCAAACCAAAATCTTACATCAACCCACAATATATCTCAACTAATTGACATAAGGTCTGTTACTGAGCTGGCAAAACTACCCTTCCTTGTACCATCCCTAGGATATTTACAATAGTCACGCACTAGACTTAACAAGATCACCTTACCAAAACTGTCAGAAGAGAAACAACCACAATACTGTTTACAAGGTTTTTAATGTTAGAACCAGGAAAGACAAATAGAAAGTTAAAGCCTTCAAAGCATGATGTTACATTGTGAACAAGACAAACACATGTCAACTAGAGAAAATTTACTTACCTCAGTATGGCTTCGTTTATTATTTATTGATGGTAATAGAAATTATCTGGAGGTAGCAATGCAGCAACGGCATTAGTTTTAGCAGTTGTAGAATCCTACATATCTTTCAAAATATTATGGTTTCTAATATTATGTCATAGCTACCAACTCTTTTTCTTTAGGTCAATCATAATTACCATAATTACCATAATTACTGAATTTAGAATATTATAAGTAAAACCAGACCTTGACATAGTAAGTCTTATTGGACAAATGGAAAATTACTTGAAAAGAATTGACCCGACCCGGGCAACAACAAAGTTCGACCGGTTAACCAGATAGGAAACTTCTCCCGAGAAAAACCACTAGGGTTATTGGTTCAAAATCCGCGTTTTCTTCTGGATTGCTTTCAATTCGAGTCTCAGCTCTTTATTCCAAGATGTCACAAGTGGAGAAAATTGTAATGGCTGATGTGATGGACGGGGCAGATTGTATTGGTAGCCACATTGACCTAGAAGCCGAATCGCAGCTCGATCTACAGGCGAGTCACCCTTATTCGACTCATCCCGAAAAGGTTTGCTTCAGGAATATTCGACACCACAAAAATGATCTTTAGATATGTATAGTAATTTAAATTTGTCTTTGTTGTAGTGGCGGCCGTTGATTGAGGTGAAAGAGACATTGCAATATCCTTTTGAAGCTATTTTGATGTTTGATAAAGCCCACGCGGATTTATGTGGATTTTTTCCGGATGTTCGATGTGCTTGGGTAGCTTCTAGCCATTCGTTTCTCCTGTATCCCTTCGAGAGAAAGTAATTTTGGCTTTTCTTGTTACACGTAAATTTAGAAGCTGCCTTCTTGTTTTCGTAATTGTGCTAAATGATTTTCAATTAGGAATGGACAATGTATTCAGTTAACCCTGAAGGAGGAGCAGGTTATTTGTGCGGCTGGTCTAGCCAAATGTAGACCTGGAGATTTTACGAAAAATGCTCATTATATTTTGGTGCTTGCAACTAATGTTGAGGTGACACTTTACAATGGTGCAATCTGATCACTAATTTATTTAGGTTTGTGTATTATGGCTGATTAGTGTTTTTTTTTTTTTTAATTTCTCATCAGGTGGTTCTGTTTGGAGTCTACCTGCCTAAAGAAGGAAGTACTGGAATTGTAGTAAAATCTCTATATACAACATCATCTGATCGCATTGCAATTACATGCGTTGCATGTACCAATAAAGGGCGCATTTTCATAGGTGGGTCTGATGGTAACATTCATGAGCTGCAATATACCACTGCTGGTGGCCCTAATATCTTGAGGTACTCACATTCCTTCCTTTATCTTTTTTTTTTCTTTATCTGTTCTCTCTTATAATTGATTTTGGAATCTGGGATGAATTCTGTTGGTTTTAGGTTGGTTAAAGAACAAATATTCACGTTTAAAGCTACAGATCCGGTTAGAAAGATGGTAATTGATAATGATAGGCAAATTTTATATGCCCTCACCAAAGAGATGAAACTTCGAGCATATGTTTTTGGGCCAAGTGAGGGAGATCATCTTGAGAAGCTGGCAGAAATTAAGAATCTATTAAAGCAGAGGGATACGAATGTTAACAAGCCGTTGATAGTCAGCATTTTGCCATTGCCATTGCTAGAATCGAAATGTCTGCACCTTGTTGCAGCAATATCAGATGGCAGGAGGATATATCTTTCCACCACCCGTAGTGGTAGTATCTTTGGTGTGTTCAACAACCAAAATCAGATTCCAAACTGTTTGAGAGAGGTTTCAACTAGGCCATCACCTCCAAAAGCGGTCGGAGCAACAACTCAGAATGAAGACCTCTTGATGAACGTTGAAACAGCATATTATTTTCCAGGAACTGTTGTTTTTTCTGATTCATCGCCACATCGCATGGCTTCTCTTCTTGTTGCTAGCAGAGATTCAACCGTGCAATCTCAGGTTGACAGCAGTTCAGGGCAAAGTTCTCGGGCTTTACGGGAAGTTGTGTCCTCCCTACCAATCAAAGGGCGCTTTCTTTTTGCGACAGATTCACTCCCCTCTCCTGATACTGCCGCTACTGTTCAATCATTATATTGTGGACTCAAAGTCTCGGGAGAGTCTTATGAAAAGGCATGTGCAAAACTCTGTGCCAGAGGTGATCTTTCGACCCAGCATATTTTGCCAAGGAAAAAGATTGCTGTTTTTACCACTGTGGGTGTGGAGGTACTGGTTATTAATCGGCCTGTTGATATCTTTAGAACAATTCTGGAATCCCCATCTCCAAGGTCCCTTCAAGAAGATTTTTTCACCCGCTTTGGAGCAGGCGAAGCAGCTGCCATGTGCTTGATGTTGGCTGCCAGGATAGTAGATTTTGAAGATATAGTTAGTTCCAGTGTTGCCAGTGGAGCAGATAACGGTTTTCAAGCCATGAGCCATAATTTTCACGAAGCCAAGCCCTCATTCACAAGTGCTCACGAAGGGATCTGCCTCTGTACATCAAGATTACTGTTTCCCTTATGGAAATTTTCTGTGATGTCTAAAGAGACCAGTTCTGATACCATGTCTAAAGACGGAATTGTTACTTTCCGTTTTTCTACCAGTGCTATGCAAGTGTTGGAAAGTAAGATTCGTAAGGTGGAAAGATTCTTAAGGTCTAGAAGAGACGAGAAAAAGGGGCTTTATGGAGATCTTACTGATGTTGAAACTGACATTAATTTGTCCAAGTCTAGCTCACAATGGAGAGAAACTTCCAGCAGAGGCGAGTCAGCAAATAAAAGACAGCGGATTCTAATTAGTACTTCTAAATCGGCGGCTGCCAAAGAGGTAAGATTTATTGAATTCTAATAAATCTAGTGTTACTTTGCTCCTCTTCAATTGGTTTGTTGTGGAAATCATTAGTTAGTCTTCCCCTCCTGCAGGTGAGCTCCATCGAGTGTATTAGGCAGTTGCTGCTCAGATCTGCAGAAGCCCTTTTCCTACTCCAATGTTTTTCTCGACATCATCTTGCTAAGTTTCAAGGCCTTGGCGCAAGCTTAAAGCAAGCTTTGGTTCAGTTGACATTCCATCAGCTAGTTTGTTCAGAAAATGGTGACCAAACTGCAACAAGGCTCGTATCTGCCATGATGGAGGTATCACCGTTTGATTGATTGATTAGCCTTGGTGTCCTCTTTCTAATTGTTTTGATTCACTAACTTATATCTGATACTATGGTTGCCCCAGAATTATAATGGCTCAGATGGCGAGAGAAGAGTTGACAGTATTAGAAAGGAACTTCGTAAAGGTTGTCCAAGTTACTTCAAGGAAGCTGCTTAAACAAGAATGACATTTAATTCCATTTATCAATGGAGGTTGCACATACTTCGACATTGACTCTTGTGGTGGAGTGAATGGTACTGAATGTCAAATACATGACCGTGATCGAGCTTCTTGATACTCTCTCTAGATCATATTTGCTATTTCTTTATGAACCTATCTTATCTCTCCCATGTAGTACTTACTATCTCTACCTAATTGATCTGAGTTTGGACCGCAAACGTGTAAGACAGGTGCTTAAAAAATGATAAGAGACTTTACAATCAGAATATTTTTTTGATAAAACAGAACAAAGATAGCTTTTGGATTGTGTTTCATCTTTAACTTCTGACCGGAATAAAAAGAGACAAGGATTCACATCACTAGAACCTCAACTAAAACATAAAACAATTCTGACAGGAGAAGCAACCACGGTCACAGAAAACAAGGGAGACCAAATTTTTCAGGAAGGTTTTCGTTCTGTTAGAAAGAAGGTAAGGACGTAAACTAAGCATATTCTTGATTCTGATACAGTGATATGTTAAAAGCATAAACGTCATGAAACAAAACACATGTCGATAAAAGAAAATAACTTACCTCAGAGCACTTGACTTGGTTTAGAATCATAGTAGTGATACAAGAGTAAACTCTTTCCACAATGGTCCCTGACTCTCTCACTCATGGGACATGAAACTGACACTATGATAAAGTTATGAAACAAGCATTTCCATGAAAAGACTTATCAACTGCTTAAAATATAGGTTAGCAATTCTCATTCTTTCAATCAAAAATTCGTAATCATAACATAGTCCTGTAAAGAAAGGCTACAAATCACAATTTTTAAAACTACGCTGCACAGACTGTGATGAATCACTTATTTTACAACTGATTGAGGTCCACTGGGTTCTCCATGCACCGTCTCAAAATGAACTCCGCTCTCCTTCTTTTGTCATCTCTATCCTCATCATGCACAAATGATATGGGTCTATTTTCACCCTTCATCTGTAGACTCAGATCCAACGGCTCCCTGAGAAATTTTCTTCTCGCTTCTGAGCTTAGAAAGAGCAACAGGTTTTTTCTTCTTCCATTCAGTGTGAACTTCATTGCAAAAGCCATCTCTTGCAGCCTCCATGGCAGGAGCAAATGCCTCTACTACTGATAGGCCATCTCTATTCAGTGTTTCAACTTTCTCCCCAGATAAAGAAGGCGATACAGAAGGCAGTTCAGCCTCGTCTCCTCTGATTTCTTCTTTCACACCATCCATATCTCCCCACACACGATTCCCTGAGGAAGTTTTACAGACAAGTTTCCTTTGCAAACTTAACAAAACTCTCTCGGCCTTACCCCTCTGCCTGGCTTGTTCAATCCTATCTCCCCTGGGATCTGATGCCCTTTCAATCCACATAGGTGTTTCCTTATATGTATGCGGATCAGGAAAAGCTGGTAACCAAAGAGGAATATGATTCGCAGGTGGAGTTTCACCAATTTCAACAAAGCTTGGAATCATCTTCTTACTCCTATCACTTAGAGCTACAGGAAAACGAGGCAATGGCTGCGAAAATGGTATCTCTTCACTCGAATTCACAAAATCGATAATTTCCCTAATTTTAACCGAACGCCCTAATGAGCAACTCTCAGACGAGACTCCCTCATCGCCATTCCCAGTCAAATCTTCCAAAGCGAGAATGATATCGAACACGTTACAGTGACTCCTACCAGTTAGATTAGCCAAGGAAGTAGCAGTTTTACCTAGCTGAAGAATGT
Organism: Capsella rubella; assembly: GCF_000375325.1. NCBI lineage: Eukaryota > Viridiplantae > Streptophyta > Magnoliopsida > Brassicales > Brassicaceae > Capsella > Capsella rubella. The sequence goes on along the minus strand of NW_006238801.1, from coordinate 2,206 downwards.
ACTGGAGTGCGAATCCAGCTAGAGATTCGAGAGCTGGATCTTTGGAATGCTCGTAACCGACGCTCTCGCAGACCTGAGCTACTGCAGCGTGGCTAAACTCGTAGGACTCTGAACACCCCGAAGACGAAGCAGGGTCTTCTTGTGCTCTCTCTCCGCTCATTGCTCGAATCTTTTTTTTTTGTCAAACACCTCTCTAATCCCTGAAATCAGGGTTTTTTCTCATCACTCAGCCCACATTGGCCGCCGACAAAATTTACCTCCGTCAACGGAAAAAAGAGGGATGGTCTCCGATCTCTCGGTTATATACCGACGACCCCAAAACCAAACTTTTAATTCTTCGGTTAAATTGTGACAATCTCTACAGAGTCTTAAGCTGTATTGTGCCAATTTAAATACGATTTACGGTAAGAAAATTCAGTGGAGTAAGATGAAGAGGGATGCTGGCTTTTTGAATTACAAAACCTCTCTTACAATAAAGTTACAGATATAATTACATTGTCATTTATTACATAGTACACACTCTCGACATAATATGTTCATATCTGAATACGATCAAAAGACTGAATCAAGCCGCCAGCTGCAACAACTCTTCACGTTTTATATCGAACACCTTCACCAATACATCCTCCACCACCTGCCAAAAAAAAAAGTTATACACGGCATGTCTGTAGGAGAACTAAGAGACCAGAAACAGCAGCGGATGTGTTCTTACCTTATCTGGGGTCGATGCACCTGATGTCACACCGATGGTTATCGGTCCCTTTGGAAGAAAATTCTCCTTCTCGACCAGCTCCCCGTACTATCAAATGCAAAATAGTAAAGATGAGTGAAAGCAATTTCGTAAGGATTGAGTTAGTTTTGAAATGCACTTACGTGGAGCTTCAAGGCTATTTTGTTCCCAGATCCTATCCGTTTCTCACTGTCGATCCAGTAAGATGGGATTCCCCGTGCCTCTGCGATTTCCTGAAGGTGAGAGGTGTTACTTGAATTCCACCCTCCAACCACTAGCATGAGGTCAATCTTCTCTTCCACTAACTCATAGATTGCGTCTTGTCGCTCCTGAAAAGATAATAGGATTGATGAATAAACACTTCTTTAAAGTGTAAACACAGAAGATAGCATTATCTATAAGCATGCTTTTGAGGTATGGAAATTTTTACTTGAGTAGCGTCGCATATTGTGCTGAAGCTGATGAAATGTCCATTTACATTTTCCACTCCATATTTGTGCATCATTGTTCTCTCAATTAATTTTCCTGCGGGTTTTTTAGCATGAGACTCAGACTAAGGTGTTTTTGTCTCCAAGGATAAAAGATGATTGTCATGTGAAAAACGGTAGAGTAACTAACCTATTTCTTCTGTTTCTCCCTTGAGCATCGTTGTCTGGTTTGCAATACCGACTTTGATAATTTAGAAATTTTGCAAATAAGCTCATACCTCCATGAATTCCTCTTTTGTGGAGCTAGATCCATCGAGTTGGCCACCGAGAATGTAATCACAAACGTAATTCGCCTGTGCTCAGTAATAAGGTACCCGTCAGACAAAAGTCTAGCAAAGTTCTACAAACATCCAAAGTTTGACAGTAGAATATTCGCACCTCTTTCATCTTCTTTACAATGATGTACTTTCCTGCAAAAGAAGCAGTTGCAATTGTCTATTCATGATTATATTTACCG
>NW_006238801.1:335-431 GCF_000375325.1 Capsella rubella | reverse complement strand
GATGTCGACAATTTGCACCTTTTTGTCATTTATAACATACATTTCATATATCAACCCCAGCTCCAAATGCAGGAAAGGATAACTACATCAACTTTC
>NW_006238801.1:0-235 GCF_000375325.1 Capsella rubella | reverse complement strand
AATACATGCAAAGCGGAAAATAAGAGGCCTGATGAGAGTATAGTGAGTAGAGACCTTATTGACGGTCGGGCTGTACCCATTTGTTTTCAGTGTCTCCAATATATCACCTGAGAGTGTCGAATACAATACAACAAGATAAATCACCATCAAATTGATTCTTGTTCTTCAGAAATTTTTTTCAATGGACTCCAGAGGACCAAAACGTACGTCCAGATTATTTTCAATGCTGATTAAG
>NW_006238802.1:12246-14530 GCF_000375325.1 Capsella rubella | reverse complement strand
CTTTAGACAAGCCATTTACTCCCTCAAGGAAATGGTTTTGAGTTCTTTTGGGACCAAACTTCGACTAGTCTTTCTTCACACTTCTAAACAATCTTCGTGCATCTCTAGAACTTGTAATCAATCAAATTCATTGTATTATAACATATTCTAACCATAAACAAGTTTAAACAAGCCATTTACTGCCTCAAAGCAATGGTTGTGGGTTCTTATTCCATCTGGGACCAGATTTGACCAAGTCTTTCTTCACACTTCTAAACATTCTTCGTGCATCTCTAGAACTTGTAATCAATCAAATTCATTGTATAATAACATATTCTAACCCTAAACAACTTTATACAAGCCATTTAATGCCTCAATGCAATGGTTTTGGGTTCTTATCCCATTTGGGACCAAATTTCAATAAGTCTTTCTTCACATTTCTTAACAATCTTCATGCATCTTAAACACCTGTAATCAATCATATTCATTGTATTATAACATATTCTAACCCTAAACAACTTTAAACAAGCCATTTACTGCCACAAAGCAATGGTTGTGTGCTCTTATTTCATTTGGGACCAAATTTCAACAAGTCTTTCTTCACATTTCTAAATACTCTAAATGCATCCCTAGCACTTGTAATCAATAAAATTCATTGTATTATAACATATTCTAACCCTAAACAACTTTATACAAGACATTTACTACTTCAAAGCAATGGTTGTGGGTTATTATCCCATTTGGGACCAGATTTGACCAAGTCTTTCTTCACACTTCTAAAGATTCTTCGTGCATCTCTAGAACTTGTAATCAATCAAATTCATTGTATTATAACATATTCTAACCCTACACAACTTTTAACAAGCCATTTAATGCGTCAAAGCAATAGTTGTGGGTTCTTATCCCATTTGGGACCAAATTTCAACAAGTCTTTCTTCACATTTCTAAACATTATTCATGCATCATAAGGACCTGTAATCAATCAAATTCATTGTATTATAACATATTCTAACCCTAAACAACTTTAAACAAGCCATTTACTGCCTCAAAGCAATGGTTTTGGTTTCTTTCCGGACCAAATTTTGACTAGTCTTTCTTCATACTTCTAAACATTCTTCGTGCATCTCTAGAACTTGTAATCAATCAAATTCATTGTATTATAACATATTCTAACCCTAAACAACTATATACAAGCCATTTAATGCCTCAATGCAATAGTTTTGGGTTCTTATCCCATTTGGGACCAAATTTCAACAAGTCTTTCTTCACATTTCTTAACAATCTTCATGCATCTTAAACACATGTAATCAATCGAATTCATTGTATTATAACATATTCTAACCTTAAACAAGTTTAAACAAGCCATTTACTGCCTCAAAGCAATGGTTGTGGGTTCTTATCCCATTTGGGACCAGATTTGACCAAGTCTTTCTTCACACTTCTAAACATTTTTCGTTCATCTCTAGCACTTGTAATCAATCAAATTCATTGTATTTTAACATATTCTAACCCTAAACAGCTTCATACAAGCCATTTAATGCCTCAATGCAATGGGTTTGGGTTCTTATCCCATTTGGGACCAAATTTCAACAAGTCTTTCTTAACATTTCTTAACAATCTTCATGCATCTTAAACACCTATAATCAATCATATTCATTGTATTATAACATATTCTAACCCTAAACAACTTTAAACAAGCCATATACTGCCTCAAAGCAATGGTTGTGTGTTCTTATTTCATTTGGGACCAAATTTCAACAAGTCTTTCTTCACATTTCTAAATACTCTTCATGCATCCTTAGCACTTGTAATGAATAAAATTCATTGTATTATAACATATTCTAACCCTAAACAAATTTATACAAGACATTTACTGCCTCTAAGCAATGGTTGTGGGTTCTTATCCCATTTGGGACCATATTTGACCAAGTCTTTCTTCACACTTCTAATCATTCTTCGTGTATCTCTAGAACTTGTAATAAATCAAATTCATTGTATTATAACATATTCTAACCCTAAACAACTTGAAACAAGCCATTTACTGCCTCAAAGCAATGGTTTTGGTTTCTTTTCGGACCAAATTTTGACTAGTCTTTCTTCATACTTCCAAACATTCTTCGTGCATCTCTAGAACTTGTAATCAATCAAATTCATTGTATTATAACATTTTTCTAACCCTAAATAATTTTAGACAAGCCATTTACTGCTTCAAAGCAATGGTTTTGGCTTCTTTTGGGACCAAATTTCGACTAGTCTTTCTTCACCCTTCTAAACATTCTTCGTGCATCGCTAGTACTTGTAATCA
>NW_006238802.1:10163-10374 GCF_000375325.1 Capsella rubella | reverse complement strand
AGCAATGGTTGTGTGCTCTTATTTCATTTGGGACCAAATTTCAACAAGTCTTTCTTCACATTTCTAAATACTCTAAATGCATCCCTAGCACTTGTAATCAATAAAATTCATTGTATTATAACATATTCTAACCCTAAACAACTTTATACAAGACATTTACTACCTCAAAGCAATGGTTGTGGGTTCTTATCCCATTTGGGACCAGATTTGA
>NW_006238802.1:8494-10063 GCF_000375325.1 Capsella rubella | reverse complement strand
CACACTTCTAATCATTCTTCGTGTATCTCTAGAACTTGTAATAAATCAAATTAATTGTATTATAACATATTTTAACCCTAAACAACTTTAGACAAGCCATTTAATGCCTCAAAGCAATGGTTTTGGGTTCTTATCCCATTTGGAACCAAATTTCAACAAGTCTTTCTTCACACCTCTAAACATTCTTCATGCATCTTAAGCACCTGTAATCAACTAAATTCATTGTATTATAATATATTTTATCCCTAAACAACTTTAGACAAGCCATTTAATGCCTCAAAGCAATGGTTTTTGGTTGTTATCCTATTTGGGACCTAATTTCAACAAGTCTTTCTTCACACCTCTAAACATTCTTCATGCATCTTAAGCACCTGTAATCAATCAAATTCATTGTATTATAACATATTCTAACCCTAAACAACTTTTAAAAAGCCATTTATTACCTGAAAGCAATGGTTTTGGGTTCTTTTGGGACCAAATTTTGACTAGTCTTTCTTCACACTTCTGAACATTCTTCGTGCATCTTTAGAACTTGTAACCAATCAAATTCATTGTATTATAACATTTTCTAACCCTAAATAACTTTAGACAAGCCATTTACTGCTTCAAAGCAATGGTTTTGGGTTCTTTTGGGACCAAATTTCGACTAGTCTTTCTTCACACTTCTAAACATTCTTCGTGCATCGCTAGTACTTGTAATCAATCAAATTCATTGTATTATAACATATTCTAACCCTACACAACTTTTAACAAGCCATTTAATGCCTCAAAGCAATGGTTGTGGGTTCTTATCCCATTTGGGACCAGATTTGATCAAGTCTTTCTTCACACTTCTAAACATTCTTCGTTCATCTCTAGCACTTGTAATCAATCAATTTCATTGTATTTTAACATATTTTAACCTTAAACAACTTTAGACAAGTCATTTACTGCCTCAAAGCAATGGTTGTGGGTTCTCTAGGGACCAAATTTCAACAAGTCTTTCTTCACACTTCTAAACATTCCTCATGTATCTTTAGCACTTGTAATCAATCAAATTCATTGTATTATAACATTTTCTAACCCTAAACAACTTTAGACAAGCCATTTACTCCCTCAAGGCAATGGTTTTGAGTTCTTTTGGGACCAAACTTCGACTAGTCTTTCTTCACACTTCTAAACATTCTTCGTGCATCTCTAAACTTGTAATCAATCAAATTCATTGTATAATAACATATTCTAACCCTAAACAACATTATACAAGCCATTTAATGTCTCAATGTAATGGTTTTGGGTTCTTATCCCATTTGGGACCAAATTTCAACAAGTCTTTCTTCACATTTCTTAACAATCTTCATGCATCTTAAACACCTGTAATCAATCATATTCATTGTATTATAACATATCCTAACCCTAAACAACTTTAAACAAGCCATTTACTGCCTCAAAGCAATGGTTGTGTGTTCTTATTTCATTTGGTACCAAATTTCAACAAGTCTTTCTTCACATTTCTAAAGACTCTTCATGCATCCCTAGCACTTGTAATCAATAAAATTCATTGTATTATAACATATTCTAACCCTAAACAAC
>NW_006238802.1:8055-8394 GCF_000375325.1 Capsella rubella | reverse complement strand
AACATATTATAACAACTAAAAACTTTATACAAGACATTTACTGCCTCAAAGCAATGGTTGTGGGTTCTTATCCCATTTGGGACCAGATTTGACCAAATTTCAACAAGTCTTTCTTCACACTTCTAATCATTCTTCGTGTATCTCTAGAACTTGTAATCAATCAAATTAATTGTATTATAACATATTCTAACCCTAAACAACTTTAGACAAGCCATTTAATGCCTCAAAGCAATGGTTTTGGGTTCTTATCCCATTTGGAACCAAATTTCAACAAGTCTTTCTTCACACCTCTAAACATTCTTCATGCATCTTAAGCACCTGTAATCAATCAAATTCATT
>NW_006238802.1:5577-6010 GCF_000375325.1 Capsella rubella | reverse complement strand
TAATCAAATTCATTGTATTATAACATATTCTAACCCTAAACAACTTTAGAAAAGCCATTTACTACCTCAAAGCAATGGTTTTGGGTTCTTTTGGGACCAAATTTCGACTAGTCTTTCTTCACACTTCTAAAGATTCTTTGTGCATCTCTAGAACTTGTAATCAATCAAATTCATTGTATTATAACATATTCTAACCCTAAACAACTTTAAAAAAGCCATTTACTACCTCAAAGCAATGGTTTTGGGTTCTTTTGGGACCAAATTTCGACTAGTCTTTCTTCACACTTCTAAAGATTCTTCGTGCATCTCTAGAACTTGTAATCAATCAAATTCATTGTATTATAACATATTCTAACCCTACACAACATTTAACAAGCCATTTAATGCGTCAAAGCAATGGTTGTGGGTTCTTATCCCATTTGGGACCAAATTT
>NW_006238802.1:4161-5477 GCF_000375325.1 Capsella rubella | reverse complement strand
ATCAAGTTCATTGTATTATAACATATTATAACCCTAAACAACTTTAGACAAGCCATTTACTGCCTCAAAGCAATGGATGTGGGTTCTTATCCCATTTGGGACCAAAATTCAACAAGTCTTTCCTCACACTTTTAAACATTCCTCATGCATCTTTAGCACTTGTAATCAATCAAATTCATTGTATTATAACATTTTCTAACCCTAAATAACTTTAAACAAGCCATTTACTCCCTCAAAGCAATGGTTTTGAGTTCTTTTGGGACCAGATTTGGCCAAGTCTTTATTCAAACTTCTAAACATTCTTCGTGCATCTCTAGAAATTGTAATCAAACAAATTCATTGTTTTATAACTCATTCTAACCCTAAACATTTTTCGACAACCCATTTACTTCCTCAAAGCAATGGTTTTGGTTCTTTTGGGACCAAATTTTGAATAGTCTTTCTTCACACTTCTAAACATTCTTCGTGCATCGCTAGTACTTGTAATCAATCAAATTCATTGTATTATAACATATTCTAACCCTACACAATTTTTAACAAGCCATTTAATGCCTCAAAGCAATGATTGTGGATTATTATCCCATTTGGGACCAAATTTCAACAAGTCTTTCTTCACACTTACAAACATTCTTTATGCATATCTTGATGTTGTAATCAATCAAATTCATTGTATTATAACATTTTCTAACCCAAAACAACTCTAGACAAGCAATTTACTGCCTCAAAGCCATGGTTGTGTGTTCTTATCCGATTTGGGACCAAATTTAACCAAGTCTTTCTTCACACTTCTAAACATTCTTCATCTATCTCTAGGACTTGTAATCAATTAAATTTATTGTATTATAACATATTCTAACCTTAATCAACTCTAAATAACCCATTTACTGCCTGAAAACGATCGTTGTGGGTTCTTATCCCATTTGGGACCAAATTTCAACAAGTTTTTCTTCACTCTTCTAAACATTTTTCATGCATCTCTAGCACTTGTAATCATACGAATTCATTGTATTATAACATATTCTAACCCTAAACAACTCTAAACAAGCCATTTAATGCTTCAAAGCAATGGTTGTGGGTTCTTATCCCATTTGAAAACAAATTTCAACAAGTATTTCTTCACACTTACAAACATTCTTCATGCATATCTAGCACTTGTAATCAATCAAATTCATTGTATTATATCATATTATAACCCAAAACGAGTCTAGACAAGCCATTTACTACCTCAAAGCAATGGTTGTGAGTTCTTATTCTATTTGGGCCAAAATTTTAACAAGTCTTTCTTCACACTTCTTAACATTTTTCATCCATCTCTA
>NW_006238802.1:3765-4061 GCF_000375325.1 Capsella rubella | reverse complement strand
ATAACATATTCTAACCCTAATCAACTCTAAATAACCCATTTACTGCCTCAAAGTCATGGTTGTGGGTTCTTATCCCATTTGGTACCAAATTTCAACAAGTATTTCTTCACACTTCTAACCATTCTTCCTGCATCTCTATCACTTTTAATCAATCAAATTCATTGTATTATAACATACGCTAACCCTAAACAACTCTAGACAAGGCATTTATTTCCTCAAAGCAATTGTTGTGGATTCTTATCCCATTTGTAACCAAATTTCAACAAGTTTTTCTTCACACTTCTAAACATTTATCA
>NW_006238802.1:2584-3497 GCF_000375325.1 Capsella rubella | reverse complement strand
GTGTGTTATTATCCGATTTGGGACCAAATTTCAACAAGTGTTTCTTCACACTTCTAAACATTCTTCATCTATCTATAGGACTTGTAATCAATTAAATTTATTGTATTATAACATATTCTAACCTTAATCCACTCTAAATAACCCATTTACTGCCTGAAAACGATCGTTGTGGGTTCTTATCCCATTTGGGACCAAATTTCAACAAGTTTTTCTTCACTCTTCTAAACATTCTTCATGCATATCTAGCACTTGTAATCAATCGAATTCATTGTATTATAACATATTCTAACCCTAAACAACTCTAAACAAGCCATTTAATGCTTCAAAGCAATGGTTATGGGTTCTTATCCCATTTGAAAACAAATTTCAACAAGTATTTCTTCACACTTACAAACATTCTTCATGCATATCTAGCACTTGTAATCAATCAAATTCATTGTATTATATCATATTATAACCCAAAACGAGTCTAGACAAGCCATTTACTACCTCAAAGCAATGGTTGTGAGTTCTCATCCTATTTGGGCCAAAATTTCAACAAGTCTTTCTTCACACTTCTTAACATTCTTCATCCATCTCTAGCACTTGTAATCAATTAAATTTATTGTATTATAACATATTCTAACCCTAATCAACTCTAAATAACCCATTTACTGCCTCAAAGCAATGGTTGTGCGTTCTTATCCCATTTGGGACCAAATTTCAACAAGTTTTTCTTCACACTTCTAACAATTCTTCATGCATCTCTAGCACTTGTAATCAATCAAATTCATTGTATTATAACAAACGCTAACCCTAAACAATTATAGACAAGGCATTTATTTCCTGAAAGCAATTGTTGTGGGTTCTTATCCCATTTGGAACAAAATTTAAACAAGTTTTTCTGAGACCGCCAAGGCACACAGGGGATAGG
>NW_006238802.1:1560-1951 GCF_000375325.1 Capsella rubella | reverse complement strand
CTTATCCCATTTGGGACCAAATTTCAACAAGTCTTTCTTCACATTTCTTAACAATCTTCATGCATCTTAAACACCTGTAATCAATCATATTCATTGTATTATAACATATTCTAACCCTAAACAACTTTAAACAAGCCATTTACTGCCTCAAAGCAATGGTTGTGTGTTCTTATTTCATTTGGGACAAATTTCAACAAGTCTTTCTTCACATTTCTAAAGACTCTTCATGCATCCCTAGCACTTGTAATCAATAAAATTCATTGTATTATAACATATTCTAACCCTAAACAACTTTATACAAGACATTTACTGCCTCAAAGCAATGGTTGTGGGTTCTTATCCCATTTGGGACCATATTTGATCAAGTCTTTCTTCACACTTCTAATTATTC
>NW_006238802.1:1119-1460 GCF_000375325.1 Capsella rubella | reverse complement strand
AATCAAATTAATTGTATTATAACATATTTTAACCCTAAACAACTTTAGACAAGCCATTTAATGCCTCAAAGCAATGGTTTTGGGTTCTTATCCCATTTGGAACCAAATTTCTACAAGTCTTTCTTCACACCTCTAAACATTCTTCATGCATCTTAAGCACCTGTAATCAATCAAATTCATTGTATTATAATATATTTTATCCCTAAACAACTTTAGACAAGCCATTTAATGCCTCAAAGCAATGGTTTTTGGTTATTATCCCATTTGGGACCTAATTTCAACAAGTCTTTCTTCACACCTCTAAACATTCTTCATGCATCTTAAGCACCTGTAATCAATCA
>NW_006238802.1:816-1019 GCF_000375325.1 Capsella rubella | reverse complement strand
TATAACATATTCTAACCCTAAACAACTCTAGAAAAGCCATTTACTACCTCAAAGCAATGGTTTTGGGTTCTTTTGGGACCAAATTTCGACTAGTCTTTCTTCACACTTCTAAAGATTCTTCGTGCATCTCTAGAACTTGTAATCAATCAAATTCATTGTATTATAACATATTCTAACCCTACACAACATTTAACAAGCCATTT
>NW_006238802.1:0-716 GCF_000375325.1 Capsella rubella | reverse complement strand
ATCTTAAGGACCTGTAATCAATCAAATTCATTGTATTATAACATATTCTAACCCTAAACAACTTTAATCAAGCCATTTACTGCCTCAAAGCAATGGTTTTGGTTTCTTTTCGGACCAAATTTTGACTAGTATTTCTTCATACTTCTAAACATTCTTCGTGCATCTCTAGAACTTGTAATCAATCAAATTCATTGTATTATAACATATTCTAACCCTAAACAACTATATACAAGCCATTTAATGCCTCAATGCAATAGTTTTGGGTTCTTATCCCATTTGGGACGAAATTTCAACAAGTCTTTATTCACATTTCTTAACAATCTTCATGCATCTTAAACACCTGTAATCAATCGAATTCATTGTAATATAACATAATCTAACCCTAAATAACTTTAAACAAGCCATTTACTGCCTCAAAGCAATGGTTGTGGGTTCTTATCCCATTTGGGACCAGATTTGACCAAGTCTTTCTTCACACTTCTAAACATTCTTTGTTCATCTCTAGCACTTGTAATCAATCAAATTCATTGTATTTTAACATATTCTAACCTTAAACAACTTTAGACAAGCCATTTACTGCCTCAAAGCAATGGTTGTGGGTTCTTTAGGGACCAAATTTCAACAAGTTTTTCTTCACACTTCTAAACATTCCTCATGCATCTTTAGCACTTGTAATCAATCAAATCCATTGTATTATAAAATTTTCTAACCCTAAA
>NW_006238803.1:1264-9991 GCF_000375325.1 Capsella rubella | reverse complement strand
TCAATCAAATTCATTGTATTATAACATATTCTAACCCAAAATAACATTATACAAGCCATTCACTGCCTCAAAACAATGGTTTTGGGTTCTTATCCCATTTGCCACCAAATATCAACAAGTCTTTCTTCTCACTTTTAAACATTCTTCATGTATCTCTAGCACTTGTAAACAATCAAATTCATTGTATTATAACATATTCTCACTACAAGAAAACAGTCATTTACCGACTACATCTAGCGACTAAACAATTAGTCGCTAAATATGGCGACTAAATACCTACTATTTTACGACAATAATACGACTGAAAACAATTAGTCGTAACATAGTCGCCCCGCAGCGACTACGTAACGATAGTCAGCATGTAACGACTATATAGCGACTAAACAATCAGAGAAAAACTTCAGTCGTTTGACAGTCGGTATGTAGCGACCATATGGACGACTATATTATTTAGTCGTAAATTTAGTGACTATTTTTACGACTATATTATTTAGTCGTAAAGTTAGCGACTATTTTACGACTTCTAGCGGCGGGTCGTATGTTTAGTCGGCCAGTAGTCGTTAAATCGCCGTCGTCGCTGGTTAGAAAAAACGTGTTTTTCGTTTGGGGTAGGTGTACCTAACTGAGGCGACTATATACTTAGTCGTAACATAGTCGTACAATAGTCGCTAGTTAGTCACCTATATCGTCTATATAACCAAACTCCACTCACTTGTCCTCTTCACTCATTCATACAACAATCAAAGATAAAAAAAAAAACGAGAGTAGAAGAAAAAACGAGAGTAAGAGAAATAGTTTTTATTTTAATATTCTTGTAATGGCGGGTAATTACAATTACGGTGGTAATGGTGGTAATTATCGGGAGTGGATGTACAAGAGATTCGATGAATTTACGGGGAATTTCTCAGCAGAATTTGAAGCGGGGGTGGAGCAATTCTTGACATTTGCTAATAGCCAGCCTATAGTACAAAGTAACGGGGGTAAGTTTTACTGTCCTTGTAGTGGTTGCAAGAATGAAATATTTATCTCGGGTAGAAGGGTTATGAGTCATTTGTTTAGTAAAGGATTTATGCCGGATTATTATGTTTGGTATAAGCATGGAGAAGAAATAAATATGGATATAGGATCCAGCTATATTGATAGGACATACATAAGTGAGAGTCATGAAGAAGTGGGTAATGTAGTAGAAGATCCATATGTGGATATGGTGAATGATGCATTTCGTTATAACGTGGGTAATTTTGATGATAACTATCATCATGATGGTAGTTATCAGAATGTTGAAGAACCAGTACGTAACCATTCAAAGAAGTTTTATGACTTGTTAGAAGGTGCAAAAAATCCATTATATGATGGTTGTCGTGAAGGTCACTCAAAATTATCCTTAGCTGCCCGAGTCATGCAAAAGAAGGCGGAGCATAATATGAGTGAAAATTTAGTGGACTCAGTTTGCCAAATTTTAACGGATTATTTACCTGAAGGAAACCAGTCAACCGTTTCACATTACGAGACAGAAAAGTTAATGCGCAATTTAGACCTCCCATATCATACAATTGATGTATGTATTAACAATTGTATGATTTTTTGGAAAGAAGACGAAAAAGAAGATAAATGTCTGTTTTGTGGTGCACAAAGATGGAAGCCAAAGGAAGATCGACGGAGAACAAAAGTACCATATAGCCGTATGTGGTATCTTCCTATTGCTGACAGGTTGAAGAGAATGTATCAGAGCCACAAGACTGCAGCTTCAATGAGATGGCATGCGGAGCACCAGTCAAAGGAGGGAGAGTTAAATCATCCTTCTGATGCGGCGGAGTGGAGAAATTTCCAAGAGCTACATCCTCGATTTGCTGAAGAACCCCGTAACGTTTATCTTGGCTTATGTACTGATCGGTTCAATCCATTTGGCATGTATCGTAATCATTCGTTGTGGCCTGTGATATTGACTCCGTATAATTTACCTCCAGGTATGTGCATGAAAGAAGAGTATTTGTTTCTTACTATTCTGAATTCTGGGCCACATCATCCGTGTGCTAGTCTCGATATCTTCCTTCGGCCTCTTATTGAGGAGTTAAAAGAGTTGTGGTCTACTGGAGTCGATGCGTACGATGTGTCTTTGAATCAAAATTTTAATCTAAAGGCTGCGTTGATGTGGACGATCAGTGACTTTCCGGCATATAGCATGTTATCAGGGTGGACCACACACGGTAAATTATCTTGTCCAATTTGTATGGAAAGTACCAAGTCTTTTTATCTACCTAATGGAAGGAAGACATCTTGGTTTGATTGCCACCGAAGATTTCTTCCTCATGGTCATGCGTTAAGAAGGAACAAAAAAGACTTCCTTAAAGGAAGAGATGCTTCTAATGAATATCCACCTCCTTCTTTGACTGGTGAGCAAGTTTATTACGAGCGGTTGGATGGTGTAAATCCACCAAGAACCAAGGACGTCGGTGGTAACGGTCATGAAAAGAAGATGCATGGCTATGGGAAGGAACATAACTGGCACAAGGAAAGCATATTATGGGAGTTGTCTTACTGGAAGGATTTGAATCTTCGACATAATATTGATGTCATGCATACGGAGAAGAACTTTTTGGACAACATCATGAATACTCTTATGAGGGTGAAAGGTAAATCAAAAGACAACATCATGTCAAGATTGGATATTGCAAAATTCTGTGATCGGCCATACTTACATCTTGGTAATAAGGGTGAAGCTCCATTCCCAGTTTATACACGGACAGAAGAAGCGAAAATAAGTTTATTGGAGTGTGTGAAACATTCGGTTAAATTTCCCGATGGTTATTCGTCAGACTTGACAAGTTGTGTTGATATGGACAATGGCAAGTTTTCAGGCATGAAGAGTCATGATTGTCATGTTTTTATGGAGCGACTACTTCCATTTATATTTGCAGAACTCCTAGATCGAAACATTCATCTTGCTTTATCAGGTACTACTAACTTTAACATATAAATATGTTTTTATATATATTGTGCATATATCTATGTATGAGATGAGTTAATTTGGATATATTGATTTTGCAGGGGTTGGAGCATTTTTCAGGGACTTATGCTTGAGAACTTTGCAGAAAAGTCGCCTTCAAATTTTAAAACAAAACATTGTTTTGATCCTATGCAATTTAGAGAAGATCTTCCCACCTTCATTTTTTGATGTCATGGAGCACTTACCTATACATCTTCCCTACGAAGCCGAATTGGGAGGCCCCGTTCAATATAGGTGGATGTATCCTTTTGAAAGGTTTTTCAAAAAGTTGAAAGGAAAAGCAAAGAACAAACGATATGCGGCAGGATCGATTGTTGAGTCATATATCAATGATGAGATTGCTTATTTCTCGGAGCATTACTTTGCCGATCATATACAAACAAAATCAAGGTACTACTAAATTTAAGCATTATATATGAATTCACTTATTATAGTAGTCTATTTTTTAATTCACTTATTTTGATCAGGTTAACAAGATTTGATGAAGGTGAAGTCCCTGTTTACCATTTCCCTGGAGTACCTAATATATTTACTCACGTCGGTCGTCCAAGTGGAGAAATGCATGAAGTATGGCTTTCAGAGAAAGACTACCAATGCGCACATGCATATGTCTTACGGAATTGTGACTACTTTCAACCAATTGAGAGGTATAATTTTCCACAAACTTACATTTTAATTTGGCCTCTTCTACAACCAATATTGCTTTAATTATGTGTAGTATGTTCGAGGATTGTCTTTCTACAAAATATCCAGGATTGACTGAGAAAGAACTATCCAAGAAAATAGCAGAAGAATATCATTCTTGGGTGAAAGATTATGTATCTCTATACAACTTCTTACCTAATGCATTCATTTATTCTATGTCACTTCCGTTATATATATATATATTTATTTATATTCATATATTGAAGTTTTTCTTATTATCCCTAAATACAGGTGACATACTGGAACGCCACGAATCCATTTCCTACTTGGGTTCAAGATATCGTGCATGGACCTTTGAACAAGGTGAAAACTTGGCCAATGTATTTTACAAGAGGCTATTTGTTTCATACACAAAATCATGGCGCTGGAAGGAAGACATGTAACTATGGTGTATGTGTTAAGGGTGAAAATTACACAGATGCATCTGATGATGCAGATTTCTATGGGAACTTAACCGATATCATGGAACTTGAGTATGAACGAATGGTAAACTTGAGAGTCACACTTTTTAAGTGTAAATGGTATGACCCTGTTATTGGTAGAGGAACTCGAAGAAGCAATGGTGGCGTTGTAGACGTGCTTTCATCGAGAAAATACAACAAATATGAACCATTTATTTTAGGTAAGTACGTTTATATGCAAGATATTTAAGTATACAAATATATATATATATATATTTCTATTTATACATATTCTTTTCATATATACAGCATCTCAAGCGGATCAAGTTTGCTATATTCCGTATCCTTACACAAAAAACCAAAGCGGGAGTGGCTTAATGTTCTAAAAGTAAATCCAAGGGGAAACATATTAGGAGAATATGAAAGCAATGAATCGACTCTTTTGCAAACAGAAAATGATGATGCTGTATTGATCACTACGATTGAAGATCTTGTAGTCGACAATTACGTAGAAGACGTAAACCCAATAAACCTTGATTACAATGTCGAAGATGCAGATCCAGAAGATGAATTCATGTGTAATTTATCATCTTCTGATGATGAAGAAGAACAAGAAGACGATGAACCGTAGTAATTAAGTTATAATGTTTACGATGTGTGCATTTTTCTCTTTTTGCAAAATTTATCTTTAATTTATGTTTAATAATGTACTAAGTAAGTAATAAAAATAAAATTAGTGTGAAAACCTTAAATTATGTTTATTGTTTAGTTTTATTTTTAAAATTTAATAGTTTAAAATAAGTTTATAATTAAATTATCAAAGTATGGCTAATAATTAAATTTTTTCCCATTAGGCGACTAATTTACGATTATTTAGCGACTAATTTCTAAAATTGGGCCCAAAATCAGGCCCAAACCGAATGACTGATCCATTAACTCTGTTCTTCTTCCTCAGCAGCCGAGGAACAACCCTAGCTTTGCTACATTTCCAATTACCCATCGACTTCTTCTTCGTCTTTCGATTATCAATCGACTTCTTCTTCTTCTTCTTATTCAATCTCTGTTCCTTTTCCGTTTCAAATCTCTCTTCGTCTCTCTCTGTCTCTCTCTCTCTCTCTCTCGCAATCCCGCAAACCCTAAAAATCCACTCTTCTTCTTCGATTGCTCATCTATCACTCTCTCGGTTTCAACTCTCTCAATCTCTCTCGGTTCTAATTTCTTCGATTTGAGCTCCATCTTCCTCTCAGTCTCTCTAAGTCTAACGATGCCTAATCGTGGAAAAGGAAGAAAGAGACGAAACGCTCCTAACGTTTCGCAGAGAGGTACAGCGCCTAGCCTACGACCCAATAATCTGCCCAGTCAGTACAACTTCACGCCGGCGCCGGTCCAAGTTCCTCCTGCGATGCACACGCCGGATGTACCCACCCCCGTTCAGCCAGGGCAATCAACGACGTCTCATTTCTGGGACTATCCCCCACCTCAAAGGCTTTTCCAGAGCACATTGACCCCACAATGTCAAGTAGAACAACCTCATTCAGAAGAGGTTCAAAGACAAGCTACTTCTGAGCCCGAGTCTCCAACTTCTCCAATTCAAGCCTCTGTCGGCCACAGTCAGCCATCGTCTCAGGGCAACAACTTCCAACAAGCTCCTCCGGTGTTGCCGGAACTACAGGAGGACACGCTGAGGGCTCTTAATGCCCTGCTGACGGTGCCAGGCAGGGAGAACTTCACCACGGTCCTCCATCCTGAAGCCTTACCAAACACGACATGGTATGATTTCTTAACCTGAACATGTTGAATTGTGAATTGTGAATTGTGAATTGTGAATTGTGAAATTTCTATGAACAGCGTTTAGCTAAGTGAATTGTAAAATTTCTGTGAATTGCGTTTAGCTAACTGGCCTCTAGACTAGAATAGTAAACCTCACCCTAATTTCACATATGCTTGAACTTAAGTAGACCCGATCTCAGTTGAAACTTGTTATTCCTAATGCTGTTTCTAATGGTGTTTTTAATTTCTGAGGACTTGTTATTCCTAATGCTATTAAATGTTTTCTCAGGACTTGTGTTTTCATTTGGTTTGTCTATATGAGACACACTACTATTAGGTCCCTGATGTTGAGTTTGAATTAGATCCTTGAATCTGTTTAAGAGTGTCACAAACTTTTGTAACATGTGTTACTTATTGTATGTTTCATGTGTATGGAGGTTTGGCAAACGTGATAAAGGATCAAAACTTGTGAGGAGTATTAGAGAAGTGTTTACAAACAAGTTTGATGGTCCGTACTATAGCTGGAAATGTGTGCCTCAGGACAGACAAGAGAGATATTTTCTTGAATTCGCGGTAAAGTTTATGTCATCTATATCCTTCTTA
Source organism: Capsella rubella (assembly GCF_000375325.1). NCBI lineage: Eukaryota > Viridiplantae > Streptophyta > Magnoliopsida > Brassicales > Brassicaceae > Capsella > Capsella rubella. Next base: position 3,505 of record NW_006238803.1, on the reverse strand, counting down.
TATAAGTTTCTGTCATATATAAAAACTCACACTTCCTTTATTTTTTTTGTAGAAAACCCACACATGGGATCCTTTGATAACAGGGACTGTACAACAATGCTTCGAGGAAGTATGTCAAAGGCGAATGAAAGACATGGTAAGCAATGCGAGGACTAGTGGAGAGCGACCTAAATGGATTGAAGGCACTCTCTGGGATACAATGTGTGCGTACTGGGATATTGAAGAAGCACATCAAAGGAGTCAGACCTATTCCAATGCCCGTATGTCTGACCGTAAAGGTCTCGGTCCTCATGTCCACTTCTCAGGACCGAAGTCATATGAAATGGTGAGTCATTTTCAGCTCTTACTTCCAAGATGAAATGGTGAGTCATTTTCAGCTCTTACTTTCAACTCTGACTTCTCTGTTATTTCTTCCTATTAATTCTATTTATTTCGATACATTGTAGGAAGAAAAATTGGGAAGAGAGGTCACTCTAGGTGAGGTTTTCATCAAGAGACATACAAAACATGATGGTACATATGTTGATAAGAAAGCAGAGAATATTGCAAAAACATATGAGAAGAATGTGCAAGATAGATTGTCTGAGCTGGAGGCATCACCTTCTGCTGTTTCTGATGGAGCTTCACGACCACGAGAGCTCACAATAGAAGAATATACCACAATCTTCCTTGAGGTTTAAGTTTATTTTGCTAATACATTCTTATAGATAATTGTTTTAATGTGTCATGGTCTAATCTCTAGTTTTATCTCACTTTGCAGTCCACTGAGAGAGATTCACGAGGAATACCTTATGGGATTGGAAGCCTGAAGGACACTATTCTGGTTAATGGCAAGCGAAAGCAACCAGGTGATTGTTCTTCATTTCTGTCTCTACAACAACAGTTGAAGGAAGCTCAACGCATGATAGAAGAGCAGGCTGCTAATTCGGAGAAGCGTGAAGCAGAGGCTGCTGCACGTGAAGCTGAGCATGCCCGAGCTATGGCTGAGCAAGCCGAATCTGTAGCTGAGCAAGCCCGAGCTGTGGCTGAGCAGCAGGACAAGCTCGAACCCTTGACCATGTTAGAGAAGTATATGCGAGGAAAGGATCCACAATACCTTTCTTTCCTCGCTAGTGAGTTAGCTAACACAAGAGCCACTGAACCTCTCGCCACTGAACCTCTCGCCACATCTCTTCCTCAACAGAAACCAACTTCAAATGCATCTTCATCTGCTTCATAGGTTTCTCTTCTCAATTACTCAATGTCACTTTTCAGATTATGTGTATGATTTTTTTCCTTTAACTCTAAACTATATGTAACTTTAATGTAAGATACTTGAATGTTAAATCTATTTTATTTGGGTTTCCATTTTGTTCTCAATATTTTGGTTTTTTGGTTTTTTGGTTTTGGTTTTGGTTTCAGGTCAATTTGGGTAAACAAATTTAGGATAGAACCTGTTTATTTCTGTATACATTTTTAGTCACCAAATAGTCGTTAATTTAGTCGCTCTGTATATATTTTTAGTCACCAAATAGTCGTTAATTTAGTCACCAAGTAGTCGCAATTTTACCGACTGTATAGTGACTATTATATAGTCCTCACAAGTTTAGTCGCTTCTTAGTCGCCAACCGTAGTCGTCAAATAGTCGCTATATTAGTACGACTAAACAAAGACTAAGTGCATTTCTACGGTTTTAGTTAATCGTAATTTAGTCGCAAATAAGTCGTGTATATTTACGACTAACTAGCGACAATGTTACGACTATACCATTCTTTGGCAATATAGTCGTAACTTTAGTCGTTAATTGGCGACTAAAATTACGACTACAGGATTTAGCGACTGTCAAATTACAACTACAAGTTTAGTCGTCAATTAGTCGTAATTTAGCATTTAGCGACTATTTGGTGACTACTATAGTAGTCGCTAAATGACTGTTTTCTTGTAGTGTCTAAATCAAAATAACTTTATACAAGCCATTCACTGCCTCAAAGCAATGGTTTTGGGTTCTTATCCCATTTGGGACCAAATATCAACAAGTCTTTCTTCTCACTTTTAAACATTCTTCATGCATCTCTAGCACTTGTAATCAATCAAATTCATTGTATTATAACATATTCTAACCCAAAATAACTTTATACAAGCCATTCACTGCCTCAAAGCAATGGTTTTGGGTTCTTATCCCATTTGGGACCAAATATCCACAAGCCTTTCTTCTCACTTCTAAACATTCTTCATGCCATCTCTAGCACTTGTAATCAATCA
>NW_006238803.1:673-1164 GCF_000375325.1 Capsella rubella | reverse complement strand
TTATACAAGCCATTTACTGCCTCAAAGCAATGGTTTTGTGTTCTTATCCCATTTGGGACCAAATATCAACAAGTCTTTCTTCTCACTTATTAACATTCTTCATGCATCTCTAGCACTTGTAATCAATCAAATTCATTGTATTAATATTCTAACCCAAAATAACATTATACAAGCCATTCACTACCTCAAAGCAATGGTTTTGTGTTCTTATCCCATTTGGGACCAAATATCAACAAGTCTTTCTTCTCACTTTTAAACATTCTTCATGCGTCTCTAGCACTTGTAATCAATCTAATTCATTGTATTATAACATATTCTAACCCAAAATACCTTTATACAAGCCATTCACTGCCACAAAGCAATGGTTTTGGGTTCTTATCCTATTTGGGACTAAATATCAACAAGTCTTTCTTCTCACTTTTAAACATTCTTCATGCATCTCTAGCACTTGTAATCAATCAAATTCATTGTATTATAACATCACTTCTAAC
>NW_006238803.1:0-564 GCF_000375325.1 Capsella rubella | reverse complement strand
CTTCATGTATCTATAGCACTTGTAATCAATCAAATTCATTGTATTATAACATATTCTAACCCAAAATAACATTATACAAGCCATTCACTACCTCAAAGCAATGGTTTTGGGTTCTTATCCCATTTGTGACCAAATATCAACAAGTCCTTCTTCTCACTTCTAAACATTATTCATGTATCTCTAGCACTTGTAATCAATCAAATTCATTGTATTATAACATATTCTAACAAAAAATAACTTTATACAAGCCATTCACTGCCTCAAAGCAATGGTTTTGGGTTCTTATCCTATTTGGGACCAAATATCAACAAGTCTTTCTTCTCACTTTTAAACATTGTTCATGCATCTCTAGCACTTGTAATCAATCAAATTCATTGTATTATAACATATTCTAACCCAAAATAACATTATACAAGCCATTCACTACCTCAAAGCAATGGTTTTAGGTTCTTATCCCATTTGGGACCAAATATCAACAAGTCATTCTTCTCACTTTTAAACATTCTTCATGTATCTCTAGCTCTTGTAAACAATCAAATTCATTGTATTATAACATATTCTAAC
>NW_006238804.1:7851-10832 GCF_000375325.1 Capsella rubella | reverse complement strand
CTTTGTTTCAATTGCTCGGAGAAAAGGTGAGAGTACTATCAGAGTATGTTTATGTTCATATTGATTACTCAATATTCTTTAAAAAATTATTACACCTTTGGTGAATCGTGAGTCGTGTGACTAACAATTTTTTCTTCTCTGTGTACAGGTCAATCATGCCATTATTTTAGTAAGGATAAGCAGACAAAACATGAGCCACGTGCTCTGGAAAATTTTCTACACGAAAATGTTAGAACTTAGAACTGTAGTCCTTAAACGAAAATTAAGGTTAGCAAAAACTTTCTTATAAGTTTTTAAAGTTTATCGCATTTGTATATTAATGATAGATGCATAACTTGGTAACCAATTTTTTAAAAATCCGGTTTACATGTGTAGGTTGTTGGAATGTCTATAACCAAGCCAACTTTCCATTAGTATGATATTGTCCGCTTTGGGCTTATCACTCAAGCCCGCACGGATTTACTGGACTTCTTCCCAAAAGGCCTCATACTAATTGGAGTGGGACTTGACTTATATATTAGAAACTTCTCTTTCTAATCTTCCGATGTGGGATATTGGTTTGTATTCCAATATAGGTGATGTTGTTGGATTGGAAAACCTACCCTCGAAGTTATTTAAAATCTTGGGTAAGCTTTCTAAACCTTTCAAAGTTTCCATTAAGATGCTCTGATAGGCTATCCTCTGATTTTTTTCTATGAAATATACGTTCAAGTTGGTGCATAGTGACCCAATGCCACCACCTGTGGACGATAACAGTTTCGGCAGTAGCTGGGCATATCATCGAAAGACCACATCCCAAAAGTTCCTCTAAATACAACAAGTATTGTAATCTTCTACTAATTGGTTTCCCCTGTTTCAGTAATATTTATTTTCTTTTGACTAAGTAAAAATACTTTATCATACATTAAATAATGTGATTATTATACGTTAGAAAAATAGAATCAAAAATAAACCTAAGGTTTAAACTTTTTTAGTCAGAATGTGTTACTGGTACAATTTTTGTTTTGATGGTAAATGCATTAATTTTAAACTTCATTATGATTATGATTTTGATGTTTTGATGTTGAGAAAATCCAGTTCGTATATTCTTTTACTGTTTGTGATTTTTGAATAATTTGGTTCATTTTTGTTTGTTACTGAAAACCAGATTTTTTTCTAGAAAAATAATTAATATGTGTTTCTTAAACTAAATATCTTTGTTAATTAAGATCAAATTTTGATTTGATTTTGTTCCAAGAATATGTAATCTTTTTGAAACTTCAATAATATCTTTCATCTCTTAGAAATTAGAACTACAATGTATATAACCGTGCATATGCACGGGTCGTAATACTAGTATATATATAAAAAATATATAACATTTCTTAGAAATTTTGTTTTCATGGATGGCTTTTTTTGATCGAACTTCTATCTTATCTTTAGCATGAATTCACGTTTACGATTTTTTGCAAATCCTGAATAACGATTCTTAATGACTATTCTCAAACTTGTATAATGTTTTTAAATTTAATCAATAGCCTTGACCCTTGTTCCCATATCCTTTCACAGATGCACTTAGTTAAGTGTTTTGGCTGATTTGCAGTTGTTGTTTCTTGCACTACTATAGTACTATGCAAGATCATGGATTTTGCAAATTTTTTTTGAAACTTTGTGGTAATGAAACCGAAGGTTCGTAATGGCGATGCAACAACACTAATCTACTTAATCAAATTGGCTTTCATTTGGTAAGTTATATGATGTTAGCCGGAAAGTATTTCAAACTCGAGATAAGCCATTCTAATAAAAGTTTACTCTATAACATTTTGGTGCGTTTTGATCAAAATTGCCTTAACTATACTACGACATGGTTTATCATAAATAAAATAAAAAAGGAAAATTTCTATATGATGTTTGCAGGTAACTTTACTTCTCGTTGCGTTACAAATTATAAATCTGGAATAAGTGAAGTGTTTTGGAATAATGTATTCTTAACATATTTCAAAGGTTTTGAAAACTTATAGAAAAAATTAACAAATAGCTTAGTAGACATTAAGGTCATATCGGCCCATTAGTAGTGGACACTAAACCGTCGTTTCTTACACCGTCGTCCGCTATAACTTATAAGATAATACCCATACGTGACGATCACGAAACTGAAACCCTCAGATTTCTCAATCGCGAAGCTTCTTAGTAAAGAAACAAGAAGAAGAAGATGACGACTCGTATAACTCCAGGTGTAGGAGCTAATCTTCTTGGCCAACACGCTACTGAGAGGAACCAAGACGCCACCGTGTACGTCGGAAAACTAGATCCTCAGGTTCGTTAACCTAGTTCTTTCTTTTGTTTGAAGTTACCTAAAGAAAAAGTAATATTAGGGTTTATAATGGTGAAAACTAACCTAATTTCTCTTTTTTTGAATTATAGAGAGTTACTGAAGAATTGATTTGGGAATTGTTCACACAAGCAGGACCAGTTGGTAAGTTATAAGCATCAAATATTCTATCTCGTTTAGTTTCTTATTTTAGGGTTTGGTTCGAATAATATTTCTAATGACATCTCTTTGTAATTGTATCAGTTAATGTCTTTATTCCAAAAGATAAGGTGACAAATACTCAAAAAGATTTTGGTTTCGTACAATTCCGTAATGAAGAAGATGCTGACTATGTAAGTGTTGCTGATCTCTTCTCTTATGTGAATGAGTCTTGTTTCAGAATTAGGTAACTTTGCTAACAAGTTTCATTTTTGTTTCAGGCTATTAAGGTTCTTAATATGATTAAGCTCTACGGGGAACATATACGTGTCAAAAAGACAGTGCAAGAGAGTTTCGATGTTGGTGCTAACCTTTTCATTGGAAACCTTGATCCTGTAAGTATCATTGACTCTAGTAATAAAAAGCTTTGAAACTAGTAACTTGAAACACAACATCTGACTAGGTTTTGCTTTTTTGAAACAGGATGTGGATGAGAAGCTCTTGTATGATACTTTCAGCGCATTTGGTTTGG
>NW_006238804.1:6254-7751 GCF_000375325.1 Capsella rubella | reverse complement strand
CGTTACATATCATTCCATGTTTTGTTTGGGATTAGAATCTGACTTTTACAAGCTTGTTGATCTCAGATAATGCGCGATCCGGATACCGGGAACTCACGAGGTTTCGGTTTCATTAGCTATGACTCCTTTGAGGCATCTGATGCTGCTATTGAGGTAACTCTCTCCCTTCTTTATTGGCTTTATTGTTTAGAAGAGTTTAAAACACATTCTTATGATCTTTGTCTCACTGTTTCAGGCAATGACTGGACAATACTTGAGTAATCGTCAAGTAACAGTCTCTTACGCTTACAAGAAAGACTCTAAAGGAGAGCGTCACGGTACTCCAACAGGTTAGTAGACTAATCTTTATATACTCTTTTTAAGTTTTAACTTATGGATTTAGTTTCTCTCCTTCATTTGAATAACAATTCAATACTTTTGTGTATTTGTAGAGAGGCTTTTGGCTGCTGATTCCCAAAGAAGCAAACCTCATATGCGATTCGCAACTATCCCTACAACGCAGAGTACTAATGCTCCGCGTCTGTTCGCTAATGGAAGTATGCAACCTGTACCGATCCCGGCTCATCGTCCACCACCATCAGTTCCACAAGCGTATCAAACTCAGCCACCATTTTGGTCTTCTCAGCAACAACAACAACAAAACGGCTTAGTGATTCCACCACCGGCCAAGCAGTTCCGTCCCCCTCAAAGTGTGCTGCCGCCACCACCACCTCAGTTTCATCATCACCAACAAGGTTATGGTGGTCCGAGGGTGCCACCACCACCACCTCAACTCATGGGAATGTACCAGCATGACTGGCCACAGCAACACATGCAGCAAGGTGGAACAACACCAGAACAACAACTACCAATGAACCACCATCATCATCACATGTCTATGCCTCCACCACCACCACCACACCAAGGTTGATGATCAATCATCATTTGAGTGTATATATTGGACCAAATCAATAATTTTTAGATTAACTTATCTGCAATGCTTCAAAACTGTTGAATCTGCAAATTGCAATTTATAACAATTAAAGCGACTAATTTAAAGAGAATTATTCATTTATCTCACAGAAAACATGTATGAAACGTCATCTTCTATATATATAAAGTTAACTTTTTCTCTCTTCTCTTTGAGCCACATCATCATCCACCTCATTTTGTTATTTAATTTTTAAAATTAATTATACCATTTTATCATTTAATTTTAATATTTAAACCTATGTAAATAAGTTTTCCAAAAATGAATATGAAAGGTCTTTTTTTATATTATACATTATAAAACTAAAAAAGATAATTGATTAAAAGTTAAAAAAACTTACTAATTATCGATTATACTAACAAATATATAAATAATAGATTATAGTTTTTAGTGAATGTTTAAAATATATATATGATTATAATTACACAATGTAAACATAAATATAATGGTATTTAACGGGAATAAAACAAAAAGTTAAAATTTTTGAGAATATAAATCTATCTAATTTATGTCTCAAAACATTTTCT
>NW_006238804.1:2587-5840 GCF_000375325.1 Capsella rubella | reverse complement strand
GAGATAATGTAAACAATTAAAAATACAACAATCCGCCCGAAACCCACAAATCATGTTCAAATTTCATGCCAACATATAAAAGAGCCCAAAATATTAACATCTAGATCTATATTTGGTAAAAACCATAATAGCACACATTTCTCAATGATTCTCAACCGCACTTCCATTTACGCCCACACTTCGACTTATACTATACACACTTAATTTCTCAACGACTAATGAAGCTAAAACTCAATAGTTTTTCTATACAAACATGATTTAAGTTTTTTAAAAGTAAAGTATGGTATAGTGAAAAAAATAAATACGAAATAAAATACGAACCAATTATTCATAAACAACATAATAAACTCCCGCGCGTAGCGCGGGCAACCAACTAGTATTATATAAAGTATGGTTTTCAAATTTAGTCATTAACGAGATCGTGACATGTGTAATCTTATTGATCTAAGATAGCAAATAAGATGATACATATATATGATCAAAGAACATATAAAGCAAAGATTTCAAAGTGTCATAAAAAAGATTTTGGTATAAACATAATATATCGAAACACTGAACAAGACACACGATTCAACAATATCTAAGATCTCGACTGATTGAGAAGTCTACATCTTTATTTACTTCTGAAACCCTAAAATTAGCACAAAAGCTCATATGTTGGTTCCCTATCACAAAGCTCATATGTTGATGACAAACCCAAAGCTGTAATTGTTGCACCTAACAATACTAAGCACATTGGCTTCTAATAACATCCCAAGAACATGAGAATCGCACAGAACTTGTCTTGTGGATGAGGAAGCCACTGCCTTTAGGATTGTGGGTGGAAGCAACCACAGCTTTGGACTTATCGTTCTCATCGAGAGTGAGATGAGTCTATCATGTATGGTTGCCTTAAGAACATTTATATAGGCAGTTCTAAATGAGTAACGCTTCTGAAACGAGTTATGTTTTATGAATTTCAGTTCACATTTGTCGTTTTTTTAAAGAGTAATGTTTTATGAATTTCAATTCACATTTTTCATTCACCTATTAGTTTAAATATTACATAATGAAAATACTTATATTATTTGAAGGGAAAATTGGAAATGAAAGATAAAATTTTACAAAGTTGCCCATATATGCATTCTATGATCAAAATTGATGACATATGCTTTTATATAATTAAAATCCTATTATAACCCTAATTTTTTGAAACTTTTTTTTGTCGACCTTTTTAAAATAAATATTTCCTAAATTTATTTATTTTTTCTATTTTTAAAATTTTGTTGGGATAAACATATAAGACCATCTCCAAAGGGAGGTGCTAAACCAAAAATTAGAATTTATGATGATTTAAAATAAATGAAAATAATGACAATTGTGAAGGAGCGATGCTTAATGAAGGTGTTTTACGATCGCTCCTTAAGTCACGTGTTCTTTTTTTATTGGTTGGTAATTGTAGAAGAAAGAGAAAAAAGGGGTTGTTTGTTTCTCTTTCTCTCTGTCGCAAAGAAATAATTCTTCTTCCTATGGGGTTCACCATTGAAGCATGAAAAACAAAACATGATTTAATAGCTTCATAACTTTAATTTAATCATAAATTTTTCTAAAAGTATGACTAGAACCTCTAAAGAAGAGTTTCCCTTTGGAGATGCTCTAAGGTAAAATAATTTTTTTTTAGTTATATAACTTGCCGCCGTCGTTCTTCTTCACCAAAACAGTACTTGCATAATTGTTTGCTAGCTCCTCCCAAATAAACTCAGAAAACAAAACTCGTTTATTTCTTTATTTAATTTCAATTTGTTTATGTACCACACATCTTCTTCAGAAGAATTCAGTTTTGGTAGAAGAAAACGAGCCTGCAAAAATGGATTCAGTGTTTGAATTGAAGGTAACATTTTAAGTTTTAAAAAGATAAAAAAAAATCAATTTTTCCATGTAGTATTATGGAATTATAAGGTGCCTTTGGTACTACTCTTATTTCACTATTTTAGATCTTATTTCCTTTAAGTAAAGAAATTCTAAATGATGTAGAACATATTTTCTATTTTTAATAGAATATATGAAAAAACGTAAGAATTTGCAGTCAAATAAATTTAAATCATGAGTAAATGCTAGAACATGTATTCTAAATTTTGTAGAAAAAGAAGAAACTATAGAATATGTATTCTAAATTTCATAGAAATTAGTATTCTAAATTTTGTAGAACATAAATGACTTCTAAATTTTGAAGAACATGTAGAGTTTGTAGAATACATAAATCTATATTTTATAGAACATGTACGGTCTATAGAATACACATTCTAAAGTTCAGAATTTGTATTCTAAACTTTGTATATCAAATTTTATCCATCCATAATGACAACAAAAACAACATATTTTAATTTTTGTGTATCCTCATGCATGCCTTCATTATCATTTTTCTGCTAATTGTTGTTAAAAGTTTTTTGAAAAATTGATTAAATCTATTAAAAAGGATAGTTTAGAAAAATTTGGCATTTATGCATAGAATGAATATATGGAAAAAGTTGTAAAAAATTATCCTTTAATTCCAATTTTCCCTGATTTAAATATATATATTTTTTAAATATTAATTTTTGGTTTTAAAGAAACTTTGAAGAATTTATACGAATGGCAGTACTGAACAAAATTAAAGTTACGTTCTAAATAGCCATGAGAATTCGGTTTGGTTGTTCCATATATTCCCTTTGGTTAATTTGGTTCTTCGGTTAATTTTAATTTGAAAATGCTGCCAAATATAACGGGAAACTAAAACCATTCGGTTCAGTTATACACAAATTTGGTTATTTTGATTTTTGCCAAAATTAAACCAAAATTCTTTAGAATATCGAATAATATTATGTTTTATTAAAATTAAACAAAGTTTTTTTTTATTCCAATTGAACAAATACATTATATTAAACGTCCAAAAAAATAATAGATGGCGAATCTCAATTATAACTGTAACGCCCGTGTCTGGAAATCCGGGTGGTGTCGATCGACACTGTGGTCGGGTGTCGATCGACACTAGTAATTTTGGTTTGACGGTTTAAGTTTTAAATCGTCGGTTCAATTGAGACTTGGTTTGGGTTGGTTAACCCTAGGTCGTGTTTAAAAGAGGGAAGGTCGTGTGTTGTCTCTTCCCAGCCGCTTTTTAACACTTCCAGAGAGAGAAAAAGGTTCTAGAGCTTCTGAGGGTTTTTGTGAGTCTTTGGTGGTGCTTGGTGGTGTTCTTGGTGGTTTAAGGCTAGTAGAGGCTAGATCCGTGTTGTGT
>NW_006238804.1:0-2105 GCF_000375325.1 Capsella rubella | reverse complement strand
GATAATGGTTGAATGTTCTTGTGTGTATAGCCAGTGGTGGTATGATTGCCTCACTAAGTATTTATGAAATACTTATGCATCTCTTTCTTTGATGCAGGTAAAAGCAAAGTGTGAGCCGTGGAATCATGGCGAGGAGAGGAGGATGATCTAGGCGCTCATTGGTGTTTAGATGATTGTAGCATTTGTTAGGATGCTAGAATGGAATTTAGAAGCATGTTAGGATGAATTCGTTTTCTGGAATAATGATAGTTGAACTTGTTGGATTAATGGAATTGTTTTGATTGGATTTTTGTTTAAGTCTTCCGCTGGTTACGTTGAATTGGTTGTGTTAGTAAGATTGTCTGGTTTGCTTTAAACGGGTTAATCCGGATGGTTTGCATGTTTAAAAGAAAAAAATGGGATGGGTTCTTTCAATTTGGTATCAGAGCATTTACGGTTCTAGGACGAGATTTAATTGGTAAAAATTGTGATGTGATGTGTGAATTTCATTGATGAGGAATGATGATGTGAATTGCATGCTGAATGATTGTGTGTGTAATCAAATGATAAAAAGATAAGATTAAGGTAACTAAATCAATAGACGGGAAAAACTATGTTGGGCTATAGGCCTCAAACATATAAGTTTCTACCACCTTCTTTGGGCCTAAATAAACATAAAATAGATACTAATAATCATTTAAAATACTTCATTAATATAAAAATGTAAAAAAATAAAATAACTTGTGGTTTATACTCTAAAAATATTATTTTATATTTATGAAAATAACTAAAGAAAATTATTTTATATTGATGGATATTTTTATTATTAGATTTTAGGAAGAATGTAAGCAAACAATAATTAAAAGAACTAAAAGAAAATTAAGACGGAGTGAGAGAGGCAAAAGATGTGTGATTTATAATCTAAAAAAATTGGATGGAAGAGAAAGAAGGAAAGATAAAATAACTTTTAGTGACAGAATTGTACATAAATGGATTTATGAGTGATAAATGAGTATGTCCAAAATGTGAACCCAGTTAAATGTCTATTTTCCCAATTGTGAATAGGGAAAGTACTAGAATCCTATATTGTTTTGAAAATGTACTAAAACATCTATTATCAAACAATATATTTTTTATGTTTTGTTATATGTCTCTAAATATCTTTCACTCTTTTTGCACTATCTAAAGATGAATGTGAACATGATCTTGTCGATATGTGTAGCTATTATGCTGCAAATTGCGTTGTCGATCATGGTCATATATGCTGAATTGTCCATGAACTTCGATTTGACTCCTAGAGTCTTGCTGAGCGAATGGTTGTGGCTTATGCAATTCTCGCACCGCTTTCCCTTATTTTCGAGAGGTAAGAAGTTCTAGTTTTTAGGTCTTATCTATGTTTTTGGTTAGAAATCAAATATTTGGGTTTGAGGACGTGGCTATTACCATTTGTGGTGGCAAGGAAAAATTGTCTGGGACCTTTCTAGCTGTACTAGGAGCGTTGGATATCTTATCGTTGTGAAAGATGTAAATAGGATAACTATGCATACTTTGTATAAAGCAAAATGTAAGCAAAAAATAAGCAAAACATAAAGAAAACATAAGCATACAAGAATAGTTAAAAGGCAAAAATAAAAATTGTGGGTTCAAAGACAGTAAAAAATACTTTCATTTGTTTTCTTTATTTATCAGCTGTGTTTAATAATTGTATTCTTCATCATTCTACCTCTTTGTTTTGGGTTTACTAACTTAAATTTCAATTAACTGTAAGTACTAATAGATATGTATATATATATTTAACATTCCAAATAGATTTAATATAAAGTTCAATATAATATATAATGCCAAAATAAATTCTCTAGTTGTTTCATGAGACCGTATCTCTCATCTACTATCGTATTTGTTTTTTTGACAATAGGCTTAATATTAAATAGGGGTACACCAAAAAGAGTATTTCTCAAAAATTCTCCTTAACTAATTTTTAGGGATATAATTTAATTTGGCTAGGATATATTTTTCAGGGGAAATGACAAAGCCATCTTGACTTGTTCTCTAGAAACGACCATTATGACCGGACCGGTAATGTCATGGTAATTTGGTTTCTTGCAGCGACTTTGGAATAATCAAAG
>NW_006238805.1:10054-10501 GCF_000375325.1 Capsella rubella | reverse complement strand
GCTCAAGATACTATTCCTATCGGCACAAACCTAACACGTTCTCTTAAAGCTATAGATGACAAGAAGAGGTCTGAGGGAGAATCTCAAGATATTGAAACGCCAGAGGAGTCCAAATCAACTTCAGGGAAATGCTGCAACATTCTTGATTTGTGTCAACAATAGAACCTAAAGACATCTTAACAGCTCTAGAAGATGAATTCTGGTTTAGTGTGCGCCTGAAGAAATAAACTAGTTCATGATGTTTGGGATCTTGTTCTAAGACCTCGAAATGTGAACATTGTGGAGACCAAGTGGATTTTCAAGAACAAGATTGATGAAACATTTGCACATCCTACAAGACTGGAATCAATTCGTCTTCTCTGTGGAATTTCATGCATCTTTCATATCAAACTCTACCAGATGAATGTGAAGAGTGCATTTCTAAATGGGGACATTCAAGAAGAAGTG
>NW_006238805.1:9711-9954 GCF_000375325.1 Capsella rubella | reverse complement strand
TTGAGATGGCATTATTCCTAATTGAGATGGGGTTCAAGAGAGGAAGTGTAGACAAAACCTTGTTTATTCCGCAAGTGGACAGAGAAATGCTGATTGTGCAAATCTATGTTGATGACATAGTCTGTGGAAGCACTCACCAACATCTCGTGAACCTGTTTGTGAAAGCTATGACTCAAGAGTTTGAAATGAGCATGGTCGGTGAGATGAACTACTTCTTGGGTTTTCAAATAAAACAGACGGTAG
>NW_006238805.1:5215-9611 GCF_000375325.1 Capsella rubella | reverse complement strand
TCTTTCAAGGAAGATATGCAAAGAGTCTTATTCAACGGTTTGGGATGCAAACTAGCAAAACTGCTAGAACACCAATGAGCATGACCACTAAGCTATCAAAGGATGAGAGTGGAGATTTAGTTGATGAGAAGCTCTACAGAGCTATGATTGGAAGTCTACTATATTTGACAACAAGTAGATCTGATCTCTGCTTCAGTGTTGGTGTGTGTTCTCGATACCAGGCGAATCCAAAGCATCTCACTTAAATGCAGTCAAACAGATTCTGAAGTATGTCAAAGGTACAACTGATAAAGGGTTATTTTACACTAACCAAACTAATCATAATTTAGTTGGTTTTTGTGATTCAGATTGGGCAGGAAACCTAGATGATCGAAGGAGTACTTCTGGTGGGTGTTTCTTTTTGGGGAACAATTTGATTTCATGAGATAGTAAGAAACAAGCGTGTGTGACTCCATCAACTGCTGAAGCAGAGTCTATTGCAATAAGAAGCTACTGTACTCAACTTCTATGGATGAAACATATGCTAGGTGACTATGGTATGGATTCTGAAACCTTTGCTATCTACTGTGATAACACATGTGCCGTCAATACTTCAAAGAATCCAGTTCAACATACTCGTTTTAAGCATATTGACATACGGCACCATTTCATTTGTGATCTTGTTGAAAATAAAACTGTTGAAATCACCCATGTTACTTCTGAACAACAGCTAGCTGATATCTTCACTAAACCCTTGGATTTGGACACTTTTATGCATCTAAAAAAGTCCATCGGTTTATGTGAACACTAATGTGCAGCTTGATTAGAAGTGCTGCAACAGATTCTCTGTACAAAGAAGCAGAATTTCTATCTTTTACTTATATTAAGCTTAATACTCTTGCTAGCTAATCTTTCAGGTGATAAACTATCTCTCTCGAGTTCCAAATTGAAGAGGTTCCAGGTGGTGTGAAAAAACCAGAGGGAAAACTAAAAAAAAAAAATTTTGAAAAAAAAAAATAGAATAAAGTGTACTTGGTAGGAAAGAGATTGATGTTCTATCTCTTTGTTTTGGTTAATAAAAATTACAGAGTTCTGTTCTTTGGCTACCTCGAATCTGTTGCTTTTACTTCTTCTGAAACCACTGAGGTGCTAACTTTCCATTGGAACGTCCATCATGTATATTCGCTGCTAAAATTACTCAGTCTAGCTTGTTTGTCTTGGATGGAAACGGTGCTGTGAATTACTTGTTTCTCTATACATCAAGTTCTGTGTCTATTAAGTGGGTGCTCTCTGTCAATTATATTCATATTGTTGTTTCAAACAAAAAAGGGAGAAACAAAAATTTTAGTTTATGATCTGTGTAAGATTAGGGCATGTGTTATCGGTTTTTTTTGGCATGAGGCTTCCATGAATTGTTAATGGGCTGAGTATCTGCAATTTATTTTTGGCCTAGTGTAGTTTAAATGTGTGTGTTGAGTATTACAGTTGTCTCTCGAGAACCACGCCTACAAGCTACGAAAGCAAGCTCAACACGCCAGTTTCGTCTCTTTAAGTGCCTGTGAAAGAACTAGAACCTTGAAAGTACTACAAAGATACAGAAATTTCTTCAAACTTGGTTTTATTAGCAATCTTCAAACAACTCTTTTACAAGCTTGTTTGATCAGCGTTAACCAACATCACACACTGTGATTTGGCCCTGATCGATTCCTAATCTACCCAACTTACAAGCACATCAACAGCTATGCACACTCTTTTGTTCACTCACCAAAAGAACCCACAACAAGTCTTCGTTTGAAACTCAGATATGAACACAAAGAACTCTCACACTTTTTCTTCTTAAAGTGCTAACCCTAATAAGAAGAAAGTTCTCTTCTTATATAGGCATCAAAACAACTCGCAGGTCCTCTCTTTATCCAGCGGACACTGCGCAGCTTCTTGTCATGACGTTGACTTCACTAGCTTCCCACTAGCCAACAACAACCACCTTTTGTCTGACAACTTTACATGCTTTTTGTTGTAGCTGTCACTCCTGCCCTTTGACTTCGTTACCAACGCTGGGCACCAAACGTGCTGCTTCTCATCACGATCGAAGTGTTGCGCTGTCAACAAGGTGCCAGCGTGGCATCGTGCTTCTAAGAGTCCTTCTGAGCATTTTCAGGTTCTGCAACTGTTGGTCCTTCAGACACTCTGTTTCTTCAATCTCCCCCTTTTTGTCTGAGTATGTGCCTCAAGCTACCTGCACACGAACAAACAGACACACGCAGCAAAGGCAATACAAGATACAACAGTTTCGTTCCAAATTGATCCAGAGGACTTAGAGAAGGATAGATTAAGAGGACAAGGTTCAGCACATACAATCATTTGAAACAAGCACAGGTTTCAAATACATTTAAACATGGATAATTCCAAAAACATCAAACACAACTCACTACTCCCCCTAAACAGAAGATCTACTGATCAAACTAGTCACTATCCGCAGCATCAAGGTTGTCGCTTTCTGTGTGCTCCTTAAGTTTACGAGTACATACATCAACATATTCTCCCCCTGCTTGAGTGCACAGACTCATATAAAAAACAGGTGTGAAACAGAGAAGTAGACTAAGAACAAGAAGGACTTACTTGAGAATCGTTGCATGATGGTCGTAGCAGAGTGAGCTAGATGTGCAAGATCAGCAGCCAAGGTCAGTGAGGGACCAGATGTAGGCGCAGCCGCTTCCGGGGTCACAAACATTGTAGGAGTAGAGGACAAGACATCACCAGTCAGAGAGGGAATAACCCGCTGAAAACGTAACAGCTGATCAATCAGGTTGGGGAAGATTAAACAATCAGTCGATGAGGCAGCACCCGAGCGAGATGCACACGAACGAATCTCATCAAACACGATCTTTCCAAAGTTTAAGCGCTCCCCTTTGGCAATTAAGTAAAGAAGAACACATCTGTCAGGGGACAGAGCACGATGATTCGTGGAAGGTAACCAGTTGAAACAGCTGATTTGATGAAGAACAATTATGATATCGCCAAGAAGACCGGTTGACACTTCAGCCACAGTTGACACTTGCCCATCAGTAAGGAGAGCAGCCACAGCATCAAGATCTCCGAAGGCCCGAAGTTGAGATGTATTCAAAGGATATGGCTCATTTGGCAGTTGGAAGAGGCGATTGATGAGAGACGGTGAGAACTCATACATAGACCCTCTAACAAAGACTCTGAGAACCTCAGAGTCACCACCTTCAGCCTCCGGAAGATTTGCATAGAATTCCTTGACCACCGTTTCGATGAAACTGTCAATTTCGGTAACTGTTGGAAGAAGGTCTGCCCTGAACAGGATGGAACGAACATCATCATTTTGTATTTCAGCCGATAGAATCTTCATAGGGATGAAGTCTTGACCATGGAGAAACTGGAATCGCTCTGCAGCGTGAGCAGAGATAAACCGAGACGAGAAAATGGGAGTGGCTGGTCTGTTTAATTTAGGAAACCGTCTAATCAGATCGGCAATGCGACGTCGTTGCAAGATGTACCGGTTGAGGAATTCCGGTGTAGGAGATGACTCAGTAGTATCATCAGAGAGATGAAGTTGCCCTAACGGAACTTGGGCTTCTGAAACGTCAGGAAGACATGCAGAATATGAAAGGGGAACTTGAGCGGAGGAAAGACGGCGCAAAAACCGAGCAAGAGCAGGATAGACTTCTGGGGAAGGAGGAACGACTTTAGATCTCGATTTCTTTGCAGGAGGTGCACCAGTTTTGACACCAGAGAAGAGAGGAGGAATCGCATGGCTTGTCGTGGCAGCGGAAGTCGGATGAGCAGAGGACGGTTGCGATTGACCTGGTCGAGACCCATCGTTTGGTTGGGACATGTTTGCAGATGACCAAAGAGATTATCAGATCTGAAGGAAGTAGCCGCTTTAATTGTTGTGGAGAATGGGAGCAAAGGATATAGACGATGTCCTTATAAGTTGCAACCCTAGTGTACCTGAACAGTACTCAACAAACAGATCAAATTCACACAGAACCAATTAGGCCCACGGATAGGCCCAACCATGGCCCAACACGAGATACAAAATACATAAATACTTATGCAGATAAGAACTGAGCCAGAATAACCACCAGAGACACCCTTGGAGATACACTGACAGGAAATGTAAACAACAGCAGTAAACACAGAATCTCAAGGATTGATGATACACACCTGAGTTCAATTCTCAGACTATATGTAAAGATTCCTTTGGACAGGGGTGCATAGCTGTTTACGTCTTGAGTTACTCGGAAGACAAAGTCTTTGCAGCCCAATGAGATGAAACATACACATTGATCTCTTCAGGCTAGTTTACACTCAGCATACTTCTTTAGATTTCATCCTCAAGATGTGTAGGAGCTGCTCTCACGGCGAGGGGGGTGATATGAGCATCCCTTTT
>NW_006238805.1:4649-4940 GCF_000375325.1 Capsella rubella | reverse complement strand
AATACAGACACAAAGCCATGCAACCCTGTACAGAGGAACCTGTTGCATACGCCTTAAAGACAAGAATTATTAGTGATCACACAAACCAATAGATTTTTGCAGATTTACAAAACTGTTTAAATCTAATGGTTTAGTGAACATATCAGCAAGTTGTTTCTCTGAGGATACATGAGAGATTTCTATCACTTTGTTTTCAACAAGTTCTCTAACAAAATGATGCCTAATGTCAATATGTTTTGTACGAGAGTGTTGGACAGGATTTTTTGAAATATTTATAGCACTCATGTTGTT
>NW_006238805.1:3243-4549 GCF_000375325.1 Capsella rubella | reverse complement strand
GGGCAATGTATTCAGCTTTAGCTGTTGACAAGGTTACACAGCTTTGCTTCTTACTGTGCCAGGAAATGAGGTTATTTCCCAGAAAGAAGCATCCGCCTGAGGTACTTCTTCTATCATCCAGATTACCTGCCCAATCTGAGTCACAAAAACCAGCAAGATTCGGATTAGTTTGCTTAGTATAGTACAACCTTCGGTCAGTGGTACCTTTCACATATTTGATGATCCTCTTAACAGCGTTCAGATGAGACAATCTTGGATCGGCCTGATATCTTGCACAGACTCCCACGCTGAAGCATAGATCAGGTCTGCTTGCAGTGAGATACAGAAGACTTCCAATCATAGCCCGATATAGTTTTTCATCAACTTTTTGTCCCGATTCATCTTTCGATAGTTTCACAGTGGAGCTCATTGGTGTTCTGGACGTCTTGCTAGTCTGCATTCCAAATCTTTGAATTAAGCTCTTGGCATAGTTTCCCTGAGATACATGAATCCCATCATCTGTCTGTTTGATTTGCAGACCCAGAAAGTAGTTCATTTCTCCTACCATACTCATCTCAAATTCCTTTGTCATAACCTTTACAAAGGTATTCACTAATTCTTTTCTTGTGCTTCCAAACACAATATCATCAACATATATTTGGACAATAAGAATGTCCACACCTTCTTCATAGACAAACAGGGTTTTGTCAACACTCCCACGCTTAAACCCATTATCAACCAGAAACTCAGTAAGACGTTCATACCAAGCACGAGGAGCCTGCTTTAATCCATAGAGAGCTTTCTTCAGCTTGTAGACATGATCTGGAAAGTTTGGATCTTCAAATCCTTTAGGTTGAGATACGTAAACTTCTTCTTGAATCAACCCATTTAGAAAAGCACTCGTTACATCCATTTGAAACATCTTGATGTTTAGAAGACATGCCATACCAAGAAGCAGCCGAATAGATTCTAGACGAGCTAGAGGAGCAAATGTCTCATCAAAGTCTACTCCTTCAACCTGTGAATATCCTTGAGCAACCAGTCTTGCTCGATTCCTTGTAACATTTCCATTTTCATCAATCTTGTTCTTGAAAATCCATTTAGTTCCCACGACATTTATATGAGTAGGTCTTGGAACAAGATTCCACACATCATGTCGGGTAAACTGGTTTATCTCTTCATGACAAGCTGAGAACCAAAACTCATCTTCAAGAGCTGCAAACACATCTTTGGGCTCCATAACAGACACAAAGCATGGATGTTGAAGCATTTCTCTGAAGTTAATCTGGACTCCCCGAGTAGTACGATCACCTCTCAAGTGTCCAAT
>NW_006238805.1:2903-3143 GCF_000375325.1 Capsella rubella | reverse complement strand
CAGAGTGATTTCTTGGTACTTTTAACGGAGTGTTTGCAGTTTCACCCACTGTTTCTGATGTTTCACCTTGATTATCGTTACTTATCCTTTCTTGGTCTTCTTCTGGTTTTTCCTGAGTAGCCTCCTCATTAGGATTTTCATCATCTACAGCGACTGGAAACAACTGTGTTGGACTTCTGTCATCAAACACGATATTGACAGATTCCTCTACTCTCTTAAGGCGTTTATTATACACTCTGT
>NW_006238805.1:0-2695 GCF_000375325.1 Capsella rubella | reverse complement strand
TGTGTTAATTGCTTCAGCCCAGAACCTAGGTGACACATTGTTTCCATGAATCATTGCCCTTGCCATTTCTTGAAGAGTTTTGTTTTTCCTTTCAACAATTCCATTCTGTTGTGGCGTTCTTGGGGCAGAATATTGATGTCTGATGCCTTGCAGGTTACATAACTTTTCAAACTCCTCATTTTGAAACTCACCACCATGATCACTTCGGATTTGGACAATGCTTCCCTTTTCAGTTTGCAGCTGAAGAGCCAGAATCCTAAAGCTTTCAACTGCTTCTGATTTTTCTCTTAAAAATCTAACCCATGTGTACCTTGAAAAATCATCAACTAAAACAAAGGCATACCTTTTCCCATTCAGGCTTTCTGTTTGCATTGGTCCCATGAGATCCATGTGGACAAGCTCAAGAATTTTCTTTGTTCCAATATCAGCTGTTTTCTTGTGTTGAACTTTGATCTGCTTTCCTTTGCTACATGCCTCACATACTGCATCAGATTTTCCTTCCAGCTTGGGAATTCCTCTAACCACTTCTGCATTCACAATCTTGATCAAACTCTGTGTGTTAATATGTCCCAGACGTCTATGCCACAGATCTAATTTATACGTTGTTGCCGACAGACACGTTTCAGACTTCTTCCACATATAGCAATTATTTTCTGATCGCACACCTGAAAGCACTTCATTATCATTCTCATCACATGCACTACAGTTAATCTTAGTAAAAGAAACTTTCAAACCATCATCGCAGAGCTGACTGATGCTGATCAAGTTAGCCTTTAATCCCTCAACAAAGTAGACATTTTCCAATTGAGGTTGATTTGATTTTGAAATCAAACCCTTTCCTTTTATGTTGCCCTTACCGCCATCTCCGAAGGTGACTTTTCCACTTGACACATTTGTGTAGTCATCAAGAGTATTTCGATCTCCGGTCATGTGTCTAGAGCAACCACTGTCAAAATACCACGAATTACCATCCGGAGTAACCGCAGAGGTATACGCAACATGGGCATGCATAGCTGCAACTGTGGGTTCTGTACACACGAGGGTGCAGTTCAAGTTTTGGACATCTCCTGTCTTCTCCTTCAGATGCTCTATAGTGACTTCACTTTCACAACTGTTGTAGACTGCCTCTTCTGTATCGTACATGTCTTGAAGATGTTTGTTAGACACTTCACTCTGCATGTCTCCATAGAGATCTTTCTTTGACACCCACATGTGACAGAACTTGGTTGGTTCTAAGTATCCTCTGTTCAGAGTCCATAGAAGACAGACTCTTTCCTTGAACTTGTAGCATCTGCTCCTTTGATGACCTTTTCTTCCACAATGACCACATCCATAAAACCTTCTGTTGAACACTCTTCTCGTAGAGTAACTTTTAGTATTGTCTTTTCTTTTCACAGTACTAAGTTCCACCAAGTTATCAATGCCTGACTGTTGATTATCCACTGTTTCTTCTAGCATCCCTCCACTGGTAAACTTCACAGACCTTTTGTTGCACTGTTCTTGACCTTCTTGGTATCCCAATCCTTGATGCTCACGCCTTTTCAGAATGTTATTCAGGTCGCCCGACGCACTGTTTAACATTCTGATATGCTTATGCTTGTCGTTAAGCTCTCGTTCTAACATGGTTGCTTTATCCCTTTCTTTGTTAAGATAGATGTGAAGATCTTCAGCTTTCTTGAACAAATCATGAGTGAACAAATCATGAGTGAACTTATCACAACTTAAGGTAGGAGTGGGAGGACGGTTTTTTTCTTCATAGGCACTAGTGATTTTGGCTTCAAGACTCAGCTTTTCTTCCAGAAGTTTAAGCTTCTCTTGACTCAGTTGCATCCAACTGTCATAGAGCGTCCTGTATTCCTTTTTAGGATTCACTTCATCATTGCTGTCTGAATCAGTATCAGAATCTTGCAGTTTGTCAATTTTGGCAGTAAAGACAACAAGGCTTAGACGATCATCTTCAGCTTCATCTCTATGGTTGTTCCTTTCAGCAGTCGACTCGAACGAAGGTTCCCAACCTTCTTCTACAGCAGTCCATGCTTCTTCAACTTGACCTCTGATGAGTTGTGTCATCCTAACTTTCCAGTACCCATATCTTCTTGTATCCAGAATGATGTTCTTGCTTGTTCCTGCACCAACAGTAGTAGGTTCCATAGTTCAGGATCTAACTTGTTTGGAGACGAGAAAGTCTCACAGATCGGTTTCCCGCTCTGATACCAATTGAAAGAACTAGAACCTTGAAAGTACTACAAAGATACAGAAATTTCTTCAAACTTGGTTTTATTAGCAATCTTCAAACAACTCTTTTACAAGCTTGTTTGATCAGCGTTAACCAACATCACACACTGTGATTTGGCCCTGATCGATTCCTAATCTACCCAATTTACAAGCACAGCAACAGCTATGCACACTCTTTTGTTCACTCACCAAAAGAACCCACAACAAGTCTTCGTTTGACACTCAGATATGAACACAAAGAACTCTCACACTTTTTCTTCTTAAAGTGCTAACCCTAATAAGAAGAAAGTTCTCTTCTTATATAGGCAACAAAACAACTCGCAGGTCCTCTCTTTATCCAGCGGACACTGCGCAGCTTCTTGTCATGATGTTGACTTCACTAGCTTCCCACTAGCCAACAACAACCACCTTTTGTCTGACAACTTTACATGCTTTTTGCTGTAGCTGTCACTCCTGCCCT
>NW_006238806.1:6221-10740 GCF_000375325.1 Capsella rubella | reverse complement strand
GATTAATCTCATGGAAATGTGTTAGTCTTGCTTAGTGGTTTATGGCCTAAGGATCATTTTTTGTTAGAAGTTGTTTGAGACTCCATAACCCATCTCTTTGTCATTCTAGTCAATTGCCTTAACCCGAGAATTCGTCTTTTAATTATTGTTTAGTAATTGTCTTTTCCCGCTTTGTTTCGATTTGAATCTTGTTAATCTTTTGATTATTGCTTTTTCCATCTTGCTTTACATTATTTAGTTTGAATTGTATTGTTAGTCAAGTTTAGAAAATAAAATCAAATATCTTATTAAGCTTAGATTAAGCAAATTTGTATATTCTTGGTGTGTTAATTAATTTCTCCTTGAGCTTCGATAATTTAATTGATCGGGTAAAAGAACTACATCACTGATGATAGAAAGTGGTTGGTTTACTCAAAGCATGAGGATAAGGTGTGTTATTTTTTCTGTAAGTTATTTCAGTTTCATGGTCAATTAAGTTTATTAGCAACCGAAGGTTTAAGAGACTGGAAACATATTGATTATAGACTAAAAAATCATGAGAAAAGTGAGCAGCATATGGCTAATATGAGGATATGGAATGACTTGAAAGTTAGATTTCAAAGTAATCTAACTATTGATAAAGAATTCCATAATGAAATTGCTAAAGAAAAAGAACGTTGGAGACAAGTTTTATACAAAATAATTTCTGTTGTGAAATGTCTTTCGAAAATAAATTTAGCATTTCGAGGCTCATATGATAAACTTTACCAAGATAGTAATGGTAATTTTTTAGGAATGATTGAGATGATTGCTGAGTTTGATTTGATTATGCAGGAACATATTCGACGCATTCAAAGTCATGAGATATATCATCACTATCTTGGTCATAACATTCAGAATGAGTTGATTTCTCTTCTCGCTTACAAGGTAATGCTTTCTATCACAAGTGTTATTAAAGAGGCAAAATATTTTTCTATTATCCTTGATTGTACACCCGACGTGAGTCATCAAGAACAAATCAGTATAATCATAAGGTGTGTGAATATCTCATGTGAAAAGATAAGAAAAGAAGAGTATTTCTTAGAGTTTCTAAAGGTAGATGATACATCAGGATTAGGCCTCTTTAAATAATTGCAAAATGCTCTTAAGTCGCTTGATCTTGATATTGAAAATGTGAAAGGGCAAGGTTAAGATAATGGTTCTAATATGAAAGAAAAACACCAAGGAGTTCAAAAGCGAATGCTATAAATTAATCCGAAAGCATTGTTTATGCCATGTTCTTCTCATAGTTTGAATCTAGTTGTTAGTGATATGGCGCATTCTTGCATAAAAGCTGTATCTTTTTTTTGGGATTGTGCAACGCATATATACTTTATTTTCAGGATCTACCAAAAGATGGAATATTTTACCTAAGCATGTTCCATGTTTTACGGTAAAAAATCTGTCTAATACTCGATGGGAGAGTCGAATCAAAAGTGTCAAGGCTATAAGATTTCAAGCTCCTCAAATAAGGTCAGCTTTACTAGAATTATATACTTTGTGTGATGATGCTATATCAAAGAGTTAAACTGGAAGTTTGGTTGATGCACTTGAAAATTTTGAGTTTTTACTTGGGATGGTTATTTGGCATGACATTTTATTTGCTATTAATTTGGTGAGCAAGAACTTACAAGCTAAATCTATGTGTATTGATAATGCATTGAAGCAAGTAGAAGGTGTGATTTCTTTTTTTTGAGATATATAGCTAAAAGTCTTGCTGATGATATGGATGTTGACGCTGTATTTCCAAGTAAGCATCGGAAGATTAGGAAAAAATAATTTGATGAAAGCCATGATGAGGTAACACTAACACCTGAGGAAGCTTTTAAAGTTGATTATTTTTTGGTAGTAGTGGATATGGCAGTTGCATCTTTGAGAAGTAGATTTGAGCAAATGAGAACGTTTGAGGCTGTTTTTGGATTCTTATATGTTTCGGTGAAGCTCAAGTCACTTGATGCTAATGAACTAAGAGAATGTTGCACTAATTTTCATAATACATTCTCTCATTGTGGTTCATCAAATGTTGATTTGGATGCCTTTTTCTCTGAGTTAAGAATATTGCAAGTGACTTTACCCGATAAAGCAATGACACCTATCGAGGTTCTTGAGTTTGTAAAAAATATTGGTTGTTATCCAAATATTGATGTTGCTTATCGCATTTTACTAACCACTCCTGTGACAGTAATTTAGTCAATATAATTGATCTGACTTAACATAAGGGAAATCTTCTTTTGTCAAAAAAAGGGAAATCTTCTTTAATATTTTAATATATTTAAAAAGATAAAATCAAATATAGTTATAAAATCTAAAACAGATATGTTATGGGCAATTTTCCAAAATACCATGATTTTTGTTTTTTGGACAAAAATAACACAAAACTAAAATTTAATTTTTAATTTTCAAAAAATAATCTCTAAATTCCAAAAACTAAACCATACCCCCTAAATACTATACCCTAAATGTAAAATAATCAACCTAAACTAAGGATTGAAAATTCCACACCATTGAACAATAATTTGGTAGTTGTGGTATTTTTGGAAACAAAACCAAAATGATGGTATATAGAGAAATTCCTCATATGTTATTGTTCCATTATTAAAGGAAAACAATTATATTTATATATTAAGATGGTTAACAATGAAAAATGGTCGTTTTACAAATGTTAATCAATATGATAACGATACTCTTTAAAAATAAAAAATTTACTTTTTTATCGTAGTTATTAACGTAAAAAATAATAAATCTAAATCTTACACCGCCTTTTGGCATGTAGAGCCCAGGCATTTCCACACCCAAAAGGTGTTTGATGAAATGTATGAATCAACTAATTCCAGAGATTTCCATTTCTAGCCAAGTCATTGGATGTTTAGAGTGTTTATTGGTTTTAATAGGTTGAATCTTAGTGCTTGCTTGGTTAATGAAAGTTAGGTCTGGAAGTAGCTTTGCTTGAGGATCTCTGTCACGACAGTGGATTGATCTGTTGTTGAACCTATTGTCTAGGGATTAGCTCTGTGTGAGTTTTGTTAGACACCCATGATAGATTAAGGAGGAATCAGTAGTCCATTACACTCATCCTCAAGAATTCTATATTGTCATTTGATCACTTACTGCTTGTTCATCTGCTTTAGTTCTTGTTAGTCTCTGCTATTGCTGTTATTTTGGTTACAATAGCAGAGACTACCAAGAACTAAAGCAGATGAACAAGCAGAAAGTGAACACAAGAGAGAGATGGTCCGTTGCTCTACTAGGCTAGGTCTAATGATATCATGTTTTTGTCAGACAATATGATCTAAGATACCATATGCATCAAGGTGTAATCAATCCGCATTACATGTTAAAATAAACCAAGAGAAAGAACCATGAAATAAAATTTTTTGTATATAGCAACCTAATATGATCGAACCATGAATGCCCTTTGAATTACCCCATAAACCCAACTAAGAAATCTACTCACAAATGTTAAAGTCAATCATCACAACGTTAGAGAAGAGAATCAAGACCATACAAGTAGAATATATTATGAAATAATTAGGGTTTAGAAGGTATTCCTCAATACAAGTAAAGAGATATATATATTCTCGAAGTCTTCAAGTCTTCTTCTCCAAGGCTGCTGTCGTGATATGAGGCTGCTTATTGTAATATTATGTGTAATCTCCGATGAGGAGTTTGTATCATTGATATGTCAATATATATAGTGTGTATAGGACTATTCTAACTAATACATAGAATGTATACAACAAGAAAGATTTGGATATATTCATATCCTATCTATTCTAACACTCCCCTACAGTCGGAGTGGGAGGTTGACGGACGCTCAGGCTAACTATTTTAATTTTTCTAACTTTTTAAAATTTAAAATAAATTAAGAACAACTGATCTAAATTTTTAAAATTAAGAACAATTAATCTAACTTTTTATAATTCAAAAAACTGATTTAGATATAAAAATAAAATATACATTAAAAAAAAGATTTTATGTTTTTCATTTCTGTTTTTTCTGATTTAGACTAAAAATCAAGTTTTTTTAAATCAAATTTCAATTTAAGTTTATTTTTTAATAAACCAAAATGTTCTTTTTGGTTTAAATCTAAGTGTTAAACTTAAATACGTTGAAAACAAACCGGACCGAGCATCCAGTCCCTTTGTGGTCCGTTAGTGGTGTATAAGTTCAACATGTTTTCGTGTATTGTAAATTTAACACTTAGGTTTTAACGTTTCTTATAATTCATATTTTTAAGTAAAGTTGTGAAGTTTAACAAAAATGTTTTTATTTAAAAAATTTTAGGTGTTAAATGAAAATACGTTGAAAACAAGGTAGACAGAGAAAGTTTCTATTTATCTCGAAAAAATAAAAATCGATAGCGAAAGATTTTCATCTTTCTCATTATATCATATATCTCGTGGTATGTCTTCTCCAAAATTATGGTCAGCTTTTTCTACCTGCTATATTTGACGCTTAATGAATTAACTTCACGAAACAATGTCGTTCATCTAAACTCCTA
>NW_006238806.1:3825-5994 GCF_000375325.1 Capsella rubella | reverse complement strand
ATAAAATTCGTCATAATTTTAGGAAAATATCACATGTTATTTAAATAACGTTACATAGATATATTAATATACACGTTAATATATCTTAATATAATGTTATTGAGTTTTTACAGCCAAACAAATATTTCCATATTTAGGAAAATATCTTAAACTAACTACTAAAATCCATATCATACAGAATTCTCTTTCCACAACTACTAAAAATCATACTTAATATATGCTTCTCATCCAATAGCTAACAATAATTTACATTAAACAATAAGCTTTTCTCTTTAGCAATTTACCAAACACCTTATGTGCGCTCAATAAATCCTTCTATCTTTCCTAGATATCAACATAAATTTATACTTCAAATGCATCCTTATCAAAGTCAATGCAAACATCACAAAGCAAAGAAGAAGAAACGATCAATGCTCACCAAGAAAGTAATTCATAAACCCCAAGCTTAGGTCTCATATGCTGAGCGGAGAAGGGGAAAAATATGACGACAACTCTGTTTCTTGGCAGCAAAAAGAAAGCTCATCTGAAACAGAGACTACGAATATCGGCCGAATTCACAGCGACGAGCACAAGCTAATTCACAACGAGATCTCACAGAGAAGTTCGACAACGGCGAAGCTCGACGACGGCAAGTGAAGAAGATGACGATGCTTTAGGGATTTGAGATAAGAGAGGGATAATATAAGTGAGGGTAAAGTGGGAATTAACAATTTAAGAGGGGTACACATAAAAATGGATAGAAAAGGGGACATTTTTAAAAAGAGGTAACCCAAGTGGGGCATTTCTAACAAATTCTCTAGATTTAATAGTTTTCATATCTTTAAATATTTCTTTTATTTCCATATATAGTTTTTCTTTTATACAGAAGTCGTAAAGGTTTTAACATATAATTTTTATAAAGTTTTCATTTCTCTGATATATTTTGAATAACACGTGGATAGCTTTAGGAGCTTGTAAAAGAATCAAAACAAACATGCTTATACAAGAAATAGTGAAATCTAATTATACAATGAAAGAAACAAATATATTAATTAATAATAATAAAAAATATTTTAAAAAAAAATCAGATTGTGGTTTTTACCTTAGCATACATCTGCCTAACCTCATATCCAATTCCTTCCCTTTCAGAAGCAAGGACACCAATATATAAAGTATTCCTATTACAAAAAAAAACAATTAAAAGGTTAAAACTGGACTAAATAATCAAAACAGTATAATATTGTAACAACGTAATTAAAAAAAAATCAAAACTGTACAATAACAACATAATTAAAAAATACAACAAATACAAAAATATAATATTATAAACAATATGAATTACAATGAAAATAAATAATTAGAGCTACAAATTTAAGCCTATCAATTCATATATACTGTATTCTAATGTGGTGGTGAAGACCTATATTTATAGTTAAATTGTTAGGCTAATCTTCAGAAGTTTTACTTTTTACAATTAGAAATTTTCTCAAAAATAAATATTTAAAATATTTTACATGCATCCTTTATTTCCATTTATCGTATTTTTTTTTCTTTTTTACAAAAAATCTTTAAATAGAAAAGAAATATAATTTCAAAATTGTTAAGTAATGAGATGTCTAATTATTATTGATCGTTTAAAATCCTATGTGGACGGCTTAAGGAGCTTATGGCCTCAACTTTTATATAGTATAGATTTATACTATCAACATCTGTTAAATATACCCGACTAAGTTTTTATTTAAAATCCTTTAATATGGAATGTGAGAAGGCTTTGTAATTACTTTGTGATTATTTTGGAAATAACCAAACCATTTTGTACTTTTAAAATGCCCTTAAAAATATATTTTTCCAAAAATATCTGATATGTTACTAAATTTTAAAATTAAGAGAAATTCCTCCAAATACCATGGTTTTTCTTTTCTTTCCAAAAATACTACAAAAACATAATTATTTGTCAATCCTTGGTTTGGGATGATTATTTTACTTTTAGGGTATAATATTTAGGGGATAGGGTTTAGTGATTAGGATTTAGAGTTTGGAATTTAAAAAATAAAATTTACTTTTACTTTTGTGGTGTCCTAAAAACAAAAACCTTGATATTTTAGAAAATTACCTATATATAAAACTATATATATATATATATATATATATATTAGTTGTATATATAGACACTAAGTTTAAAGGTTATAC
>NW_006238806.1:0-3414 GCF_000375325.1 Capsella rubella | reverse complement strand
TATATATATATAAGTTTTGGATACTATGACACATTTAAAGGTATCTAATTTTCATATATAAGACCACAATATGACTCAATTCCATTATTGATAATTAAGGTTTCAAGATCTAAGAATATGAGCATGAACAAGTCTAGAGAACTGTTGACAAAAAAAAAAGAAGTTTAGAGAACTGGCCTCCAATGTCTTTCAAGCGCTCGTAACTTCCTGTCTCAATTACGGTTCCATCTGCAATCACCACAACAAAATCCAATTTTTTTAGTGTGTTGAGGCGGTGAGCCACTACTACAGTAGTCATCTTTCGGCTAGCCATGATCCGAGCTAGTGCGTCTTGAACCTCTTTCTCTGAGGTATAGTCGAAGGAACTTGTAACCTCATCAAGTAGAAGTATTATAGGACTCTTTAGAAAAGCTCTAGCGATAGCCACTCTCTGTTTTTGACCACCTGAATGTTGCACTCCTCGATCTTTCTCCACATTCGGTTTCATATCCATTTTCCAGTGCCCTTTATAAAAACGAAAAAATAAAGCATAATGAGAATTGAAACAAATAATGGAAGAAAATATATCTAAAAGTATACGAGAGAATGGTTTTGTTAAGTTTTTCAAAAAAATTATGATTATAAATTTTAAACTCTAATTTTAAAAACCTAAATTCACTACCAAAAAAGATGATGAAATCCTACAAAATTTCTTACGAAAAATTTGGTAGGATCTTTTTTTTACGGTAAACCTACGAAACATCTGTTTCCTACAGTTTTTCTACAATATTTTCCGTAGGAAATCGCCTGTTTTCTTGTATATATATATACTTGTACAAAAAAATCATACTTACGAGATGAAATCATGAGCGTTGTTAGCTTTAGCAGCTCCTACCACCTCATCCTCTGTTGCTTCGGGCCGTCCAAGCATAATATTCTCTCGGATACTTCCCGAATCAACAACTGGCTCTTGGCTCCCTAGAGCTGTATGTTTTCTATAGCTTTTAATATTTATATCTCTCAAATCTATGCCATCTATTTTCACACATCCTTTTTCAACGTCATAGAAGCGTTGGATCAAAGCTGTCACCGTTGATTTACCGCATCCTGATGTACCAACTAATCCAATGCTTGTCCCATGCTTGATGTCCAAGGAAAATTGGAAGCACAAGAATACTAGGCCGGTTAGGGTACGCGAAATCAATATTCTTCAGTTCTACTCCCCCTAGTATTGTCTCAATCTTTGCTCCATGATTTGTATTTTCCTTCATATAGCATTAATTATGTAATCAAACACAACAAATTGTTTCAAGAAAATATGTTATAATATATAGAAGCTGACAAAATGTTAATGGATGATTGTAATTTACTTGAGAAGAAGGACGGTCAAGGATCTTGAAAACAGAAGAAATGGCGGTCGAGCCCTTGGCAAGGTCAGATGTCATGCTTGAATACATCCCCAACCGAGGTTTCCCCCTTTTGCACCAACACTGCTCCATACCAAAAGTCTAATGCCCATGGCAAAAAGCTTAGAGGTCGCCGGTTCGAGTAGCGCTTGGGACGAAACCATATAACATGCTATAGTTTCGGACCTGAGGGAATGTATGGGCTTCGGCCCAGAACCTCTTTGGTTATTCCAAAAAAAAAGAAAAAAAAAGGTTAGGCATTGAGCCAACCCCATCCCTAAGCCAGCGAGCGACGCTGCCTTCCTCCCCTTTCTTTTTGCTTCATATTGAGCCTTGTCAAATATTTCTATGATTTTTTTGTAGACCCTTAGGATGTAACAATTTTGTGGTTGTAAATAGCTTCTGATACAATGTGTGAGCTACGATTTTGCGCATAGCCGTAATTGTGGGAAATGCTGGAGAGCAAAACTTTTTTAGTGTAGAAGCAAAGGATAGAGAGAGGTTGGACATCGATCATGACCAATGCGAGTTTCCAGGAAACTAGTAGGCCTATGATAATTGCAATTGTGACACCAGAAATGATCTGGACAAGAAAGGAAGCTCTGTCCGCTACTAAGGACTTCACAATGGACGCTTCACTATTAAGCCTTGAACATAGCTCACCACTAAAGTTCTTTTCCACATCAAACCAGGCAGGTTCAAAGGTAAAAATCTTTGCAAGCATTTTTAATCAAAGTCTTTGCATTAGCCCTTCACCCATTTTGGCGAAACTATAATGTTGAAGAAGATTAAGGGTAATGGAGAAAAAAGTGAGGGAAGTGAAGATTAAGGAATAAATGCGTATCTTATCCTGCATTTCTTGTGAGCTTTTTGCAAAAGAATGTAGAGATCATACCACCGATGGTTAAGGCATAAACAAGTTGGATTGCACCAAATGTTGCAGCTGATATGCAACCGATGAATATTGCAGACTTCCACTCAGGGGAGGGTAGAGGAATAAGTCGAGAGAAAGAAGAAGGACAGAGGTTATCATTGATTTCCGCTGCGTGAATGGTCTCCAATGGGATAGGAGACACAATTAAATCAGGAGTAGACCGTATACTTAGCCTGCTAAAAATGTTCTTGGCAGACCAACATTGACGTATCTCAGGAGTTTTGACCCCGTCTTGAAGATCTTGTCGATGTTTGTGGTTTAATTGTGTCTGAAGTTTTACAAGTTTTGCATAATGCTTGTTATTCTTAATCAAATCTTCATGAGAACCCATTTCTTTCAAAAGAACCCTTTTCCAACATAGCAATGGTATTTGCTCCTCTAACTGTTGAAAGCTTATGTGCCACCACCTATGTTCAAAATAGTCTCATTTTATAGCAAAAAAAAAATAGACATCTTATAAGAAGTTTTTGAGAAAAATTTTTGGTACCAGTGTAGTTTGTCCCACGGCTACTTGATCAATTGCATTTTGAATCAATGTTTCAGATTCTCCATCTAGTGCACTTGTTGCTTCATCTAGAAGTAAAATCACCGGATTTCTTATAATTGCCCGTTCAATTTCTTTTGACTTTTAACATGCAAACCATATTAACTCAATTAAATCAAAAAAGCTAAGCCAACTAAACCGGTTCTAATCAATTTAAACCACTAAACAAGCTATACCGGCCCTAATTAATTTAAATCAATTAAACCAAACAATTCCATTAAACCAAACCAATCAACATTAACCAACAGAAGTCTTAACCAGAAATCCAAATAAAACAATTGCATTAAACCAGCAAATCCAACCAACAATTATTCCATAAACGTAATCACCCTAACATGCTTCTAGATTCCAGTCTAACAACCTAACAATTCCAACAATAATTCAAAAACACCAACGAGCCCCTAGATCATCCTCCTTTCCTCGCCATGATTCCACGTATCACACTTTTCCTTTACCTGCATCATGGAAAAGAGATGCATACGCATTTGATAAATACTTAGTTATGATCCTCAACTTTGCGTATTAGCTCTAGGTTTTTTCGGTCCGTTTTT
>NW_006238807.1:10511-10840 GCF_000375325.1 Capsella rubella | reverse complement strand
TTGGGGTTAAAATATGTTAGAATAAAATAAATTTGATTGATTACAAGTGCTAGAGATGCATGAAGAGTGTTTAGAAGTGTGGAGAAAGACTTGTTGAAATTGGGTCCCAACTGAGCTAAGAAGTCGGAAACATTGCGTTGAACCACTAACTGACTTATCTAGTGTTGTTTGGGGTTAAAATATGTTAGATTACAATAAATTTGACTGATTACAGGTGCTAGAGATGCATGAAAAGTGTTAAGAAGTGTGTAGAAACACTTGCCGAAATTTGGTCCAAAATGGGCTAAGAACTCGGAAATATTGCGTTGAACCACTAAATGACTTGTCTA
>NW_006238807.1:8425-10411 GCF_000375325.1 Capsella rubella | reverse complement strand
GACTGATTACAAGGCTAGAGATGCATGAAGAGTGTTTAGAAGTGTGGAGAAAGACTTGTTGAAATTGGGTCCCAAATTGGCTAAGAACTCGGAAACATTGCGTTGAACCACTAAATGACTTTTCTATTGTTGTTTGGGGTTAGAATATGTTCGAATACAATAACTTTGATTGATTACAAGGTCTAGTGATGCATGAAAAGTGTTTAGAAGTGTGTAGAAAGACTTGTTGAAATTTAGTCCCAAATGGGCTAAGAATAGATAAACATGTCTTTGGAGCAGTAAATGGCTTGCCTACTGTTGTTTAGGGTTAGAATATGTTAGAATACAATAAATTTTTCTGATTACTAGTTTTTTAGATGCATGAAGAGTGTTTAGAAGTGTGGAGAAAGACTTGTTGAAATTGGGTCCCAAATGGGCTAAGAACTCGAAAACATTGCGTTGAACCACGAAATGACTTGTCTAGTCAGGTTTGTGGTAAAAATATGTTAAAATACTCTAAATTTGATTGATTACAAGTGCTAGAGATGCGTGAAGAGTGTTTAGAAGTGTGGAGAAAGACATGTTTTAATTGGGTCCCAAATGGGCTAAGAACTAGGAAACATTGCGTTGCACCACTAACTGCCTTATCTAGTGTTGTTTGGGGTTAGATTATGTTAGAATACAATAAATTTGATAGATTACAAGTGCTAGAGTTGCATGAAGAGTGTTTAGAAGTGTGTAGAAACATTTGCCGAAAATTGGTCCAAAATGGGCTAAGAACTCGAAAACATTGCATTGAACCACTAAATTGTTTGTCTAGTGTTGTTTGGGGTTAGAATATGTTAGAATACAATAAATTTGATTAATTAAAAGTGCGAGAGATGCATGAAGAGTGTTTAGAAGTGTGTAGAAACACTTGCCGAAATTTGGTCCAAAATGGGCTAAGAACTCGAAAACATTGCATTGAACCACTAAATGGCTTTTCTAGTGTTGTTTGGGGTTAGAATATGTTAGAATACAATAATTTGATTGATTACAAGTGATAGAGATGCATGAAGAGTATTTAGAAGTGTGGAGAAAGACTTGTTGAAATTAGGTCCCAAATGGGCTAAGAACTCCGAAACATTGCGTTGAACCACTAACTGACTTATCTAGTGTTGTTTGGGGATAGATTATGTTAGAATACAATAAATTTGATTGATTACAAGTGCTAGAAATGCATGAAGAGTGTTTAGAAGTGTGTCGAAGTACTTGCCGAAATTTGGTCCAAAATGGGCTAAGAACTCGGAAACATTGCGTTGAACCACTAAATTACTTGTCTAGTGTTGTTTGGGGTTAGAATATGTTAGAATACAATAAATTTGATTGATTAAAATTGATAGAGATGCATGAAGAGTATTTAGAAGTGTGGAGAAAGACTTGTTGAATTGGGTCCCAAATGGGCTAAGAACTCGGAAACATTGCGTTGAACACTTAAATGACTTTTCTAGTGTTGTTTGGGGTTAGAATATTTTCGAATACAATAAATTTGATTGATTAAAAGTACTAGAGATACATGAAAAGTGTTTAAAAGTGTGGAGAAAGACTTGTTGAAATTTGGTCCCAAATGGGCTAAGAACTCGAAAACATCGCGTTGAACCACTAAATGACTTATCTAGTCAGGTTTGTGGTTAGAATATGTTACAAGTGCTAGAGATGAGTGAAGAGTGTTCAGAAGTGTGCAGAAAGACTTGTTGTAATTGGGTCCCAAATGGGCTAAGAACTAGGAAACATTGGGTTGAACCACTAAATGACTTATCTAGTGTTGTTTAGGGTTAGAATATGTTAGAATACAATCAATTTGATTGATTACAAGTTTTATAGATGCATGAAGAGTGTTAAGAAGTGTGGAGAAAGACTTGTTGAATTTGGGTCCCAAATTGGCTAAGAACTCGGAAACATTGCGTTGAACCACAAACTGACTTATCTAGTGTTGTTTGGGGTTATATTATGTTAGAGTAAAATAAA
>NW_006238807.1:6893-8325 GCF_000375325.1 Capsella rubella | reverse complement strand
TAGTGCATGAAGAGATTTTAGAAGTGTGTAGAAACACTTGCCGAAATTTGGTCCCAAATGGGCTAAGAACTCGAAAACATCGCGTTGAACCACTAAATGACTTATCTAGTCAGGTTTGTGGTTAGAATATGTTACAAGTGCTAGAGATGAGTGAAGAGTGTTCAGAAGTGTGCAGAAAGACTTGTTGTAATTGGGTCCCAAATGGGCTAAGAACTAGGAAACATTGGGTTGAACCACTAAATGACTTATCTAGTGTTGTTTAGGGTTAGAATATGTTAGAATACAATCAATTTGATTGATTACAAGTGCTATAGATGCATGAAGAGTGTTTAGAAGTGTGTAGAAAGACTTGTTGAAATTGGGTCCCAAATGGGCTAAGAACTCGGAAACACTGCGTTGAACCACTAAATGACTTGTCTAGTGTTGTTTGGGGTTAGAATATGTTAGAATACAATAAATTTGATTGATTAAAATTGATAGAGATGCATGAAGAGTATTTAGAAGTGTGGAGAAAGACTTGTTGAAATTGGGTCCCAAATGGGCTAAGAACTCGGAAACATTGCGTTAAACAACTAAATGACTTATCTAGTTTTGTTTGGGATTAGAATATGTTCGAATACAATAATTTTGACTGATGACAAGTGCTAGTGATGCATGAAAAGTGTTTAGAAGTGTGTAGAAAGACTTGTTGAAATTTAGTCCCAAATGGGCTAAGAATCGATAAATATGTCTTTGGAGCAGTAAATGGCTTGCCTACTGTTGTTTAGAGTTAGGATATGTTAGAATACAATAAATTTTATTGATTACAAGCTTTACAGATGCATGAAGAGTGTTTAGAAGTGTTGAGAAAGACTTGATGAAATTGGGTCCCAAATGGGCTAAGAATTCGGAAACATTGAGTTGAACCACTAAATGACTTATCTAGTTTTGTTTGGGATTAGATTATGTTCGAATACAATAACTTTGATTGATGACAAGTGCTAGTGATGCATAAAAAGTGTTTAGAAGTGTGTAGAAAGACTTGTTGAAATTTAGTCCCAAATGGGCTAAGAATCGATAAACATGTCTTTGGAGCAGTAAATGGCTTGCCTACTGTTGTTTACGGTTAGAATATGTTAGAATACAATAGTTTTTATTGATTACAAGTTTTAGAGATGCATGAAGAGTGTTTAGAAGTGTGGAGAAAGACTTGTTGAAATTGGAGCCCAATGGGCTAAGAACTCGAAAACATCGCGTTGAACCACGAAATGACTTATCTAGTGTTGTTTGGGTTTAGAATATGTTAGAATACAATGAATTTGATTAGGTTTTAGAATACTTATCTAGTCAGGTTTGTGGTTAGAATATGTTAAATACTCTAAATTTGAATGATTACAAGTGCTAGAGATGCGAGAAGAGTGTTCAGAAGTGTGCAGAAAGACATGTTGTAATT
>NW_006238807.1:4273-6286 GCF_000375325.1 Capsella rubella | reverse complement strand
ACTCGGAAAGATTGCGTTGAACCATTAAACGATTTATCGAGTGTTGTTTAGGGTTAGAATATTATAGAATACAATAAATTTGATTGATTACAAGTGATAGAGATGCATGAAGAGTGTTTAGAAGTGTGGAGAAAGACTTGTTGCAATTGGGTCCCAAATGGGCTAAGAACTCGGAAACATTGCGTTGAACCACGAAATGACTTATCTAGTGTTGTTTCTGGCGATATATGTTAGGATAAAATATATTTGATTGATTACAAGTGCCAGAGATGCATGAAGACTCTTTAGAAATGTGGAGAAAGAGTTGTTGAAATTGGATCCCAAATGGGCTAAGAACTCGGAAACATTGCGTTAAACCACTAAATGACTTATATAGTGTTGTTTAGGGATATAATATGTTATAATACAATAAATTTAATTGATTACCAGTTCTAGAGACGCATGAAGAGTGTTTAGAAGTGTGGAGAAAGACATGTTGAAATTGGGTCCCAAATGGGCTAAGAACTCAGAAACATTGCGTTGAACCACTAAATGACTTATATAGTGTTTTTAGCGTTAGAATATGTTAGAATACAATAAACTTGATTGGTTACAAGTGCTAGAGATGCATGAAGAGTGTTTAAAAGTGTGGAGAAAGACTTGTTGCAATTGGGTCCCAAATGGGCTAAGAACTCGGAAACATTGCGTTAAACCACTAAATGACTTATCTAGTGTTGTTTCTTGTTATAATATGTTAGGATACAATAAATTTGATTGATTACAAGTGCTAGAGATGCATGAAGAGTGTTTAGATGTGTGGAGAAAGAGATGTTAAAATAGGGTTCCAAATGGGCTAAGAACTCGGAAACATTGCGTTAAACCACTAAATGACTTATCTAGTGTTGTTTGGGGATATAATATGTTAGAATAGAATAAATATATTTGATTACAAGTTCTAGAGATGCATGAAAAGTGTTTAGAAGTGTGGAGAAAGACGTATTGAAATTGGGTCCCAAATAGGCTAAGAACTCGGAAACATTGCGTTGAACCACTAAATGACTTATCTAGTATTGCTTGGCGTTAGAATATGTTAGAATACAATACATTTGATTGGTTACAAGTGCTAGAGATGCATGAAGAGTGTTTAAAAGTGTGGAGAAAGACTTGTTGACATTGGGTCCCAAATGGGCTAAGAACTCGGAAACATTGCGTTGAACCACGAAATGACTTATCTAGTGTTGCTTCTTGTTATAATATGTTAGGATACAATAAATATGATTGATTACAAGTGCTAGAGATACGTGAACAGTGTTTAAAACTTTGTAGAAATACTTGTTGAAATTGGGTCCCAAATGGGCTAAGAACTCGGAAACATTGCGTTAAACCACTAAATGATTTATCTAGTGTTGTTTGGGGATATAATATGTTATATTACAAGAAATTTAATTGATTACAAGTTCTAGAGATGCATGAACAGTGTTTAGAACTGTGGAGAAATACTTGTTGAAATTGGGTCACAAATAGGCTAAGAACTCGTAAACATTGCGTTGAACCATTAAATGACTTATCTAGTGTTGTTTGGGGTTAGAATATGTTAGAATTCAATAAATTTGACTGGTTACAAGTGCTAGAGATGCATGAAGAGTGTTTAAAAGTGTGGAGAAAGACTTGTTGAAATTGGGTCCCAAATGGGTTAAGAACTCGGAAACATTGCGTTGAACCACGAAATAACTTTTCTAGTGTTGTTTGGGGTTATAATATGTTATAATACAATACATTTGATAGATTACAAGTGCTAGAGATGCATGAAGAGTGTTTTGAAGTGTGGAGAAAGACTTGTTGAAATTGGGTCCAAAATAGGCTAAGAACTCGAAAACATTGCGTTGAACCATTAAATGACTTATCTAGTGTTGTGTAGGGTTAGAATATGATAGAATACAATAAGTTTGATTGATTACAAGTGCTAGAGATGCATGAAGAGTGTTTAGAAGTGTGGAGAAAGACTTGTTGCAATTGGGTCCCAAATGGGCTAAG
>NW_006238807.1:3416-4173 GCF_000375325.1 Capsella rubella | reverse complement strand
TTGATAAACATGTCTTTGGAGCAGTAAATGGCTTGCCTACTGTTGTTTACGGTTAGAATATGTTAGAATACAATAGTTTTTATTGATTACAAGTTTTAGAGATGCATGAAGAGTGTTTAGAAGTGTGGAGAAAGACTTGTTGAAATTGGAGCCCAATGGGCTAAGAACTCGAAAACATCGCGTTGAACCACGAAATGACTTGTCTAGTCAGGTTTGTGGTTAGAATATGTTAAATACTCTAAATTTGATTGATTACAAGTGCTATAGATGCGTGAAGAGTGTTCAGAAGTGTGCAGAAAGACTTGTTGTAATTGGGTCCCAAATGGGCTAAGAACTCGTAAACATTGCGTTGAACCACTAAATGGCTTGTCTAGTGTTGTTTAGGGTTAGAATATGTTAGAATACAATCAATTTGATTAATTACAAGTGCTATAGATGCATGAAGATTGTTTAGAAGTGTGGAGAAAGACTTGTTGAAATTGGGTCCCAAATGGGCTAAGAACTCGGAAACAATGTGTTGAACCACTAACTGCCTTATCTAGTGTTGTTTAGGGTTAGATTATGTTAGAATACAATAAATTTGATTGATTACAAGTGCTAGAGATGCATGAAGAGTGTTTAGAAGTGTGTAGAAACACTTGCCGAAATTAGGTCCAAAATGGGCTAAGAACTCGGAAACATTGCATTGAACCACTAAATGACTCATCTAGAGTTGTTTGGGGTTAGAATAAGTTAGAATACAATAAATTTGATTGGT
>NW_006238807.1:0-3316 GCF_000375325.1 Capsella rubella | reverse complement strand
CCACTAAATGACTTGTCTAGTGTTGTTTGGGGTTAGAATATGTTAGAATACAATAAATTATATTGATTACAAGTGCTAGAGATGTATGAAGAGTGTTTAGAAGTGTGGAGAAAGACTTTTTGAAATTGGGTCCCAAATGGGCTAAGAACTCGGAAACATTGCGTTGAACAACTAACAGACTTATCTAGTGTTATTTGGGGTTAAAATAAGTTGGAATACAATAAATTTGATTGATTACAAGAGCTAGAGATGTATGAAAAGTGTTTAGAAGTGTGGAGAAAGACTTGTTGAAATTGGGTCCCAAATGGGCTAAGAAGTCGG
Source organism: Capsella rubella (assembly GCF_000375325.1). Classification (NCBI taxonomy): domain Eukaryota; kingdom Viridiplantae; phylum Streptophyta; class Magnoliopsida; order Brassicales; family Brassicaceae; genus Capsella; species Capsella rubella. Next base: position 2,995 of record NW_006238807.1, on the reverse strand, counting down.
AAACATTGTGTTGAATCACTAAATGAATTATCTAGTGTTTTTTGGGGTTATAATATGTTAGAATACAATAAATTTGATTGATTACATGTGCTAGAGATGCATGAAGAGTGTTTAGAATTGTGTAGAAACACTTGCCAAAATTTAGTCCAAAATGGGCTAAGAACTCGGAAACATTGCGTTGAACCCACGAACTGACTTATCTAGTGTTGTTTGGGGTTAGAATATGTTAGAATACACTAAATATGATTGATGAAAAGTGCTAGAGATTTGTGAAAACTGTTTAGCAGTGTGGAGAAAGACGTTGAAATTGGGTCCAAAATGGGCTAAGCACTCGGAAACATTTTGTTGCTCCACGAAATGACTTATCTAGTGTTGTTTGGGGTTATAATATGTTAGGATACAATAATTTTAATTGATTACAAGTTCTAGAGATGCATGAAGAGTGTTTAGAAGTGTTGAGAAAGACTTGATAAAATTGGGTCCCAAATGGGCTAAGAATTCGGAAACATTGAGTTGAACCACTAAATGACTTATCTAGTTTTGTTTGGGATTAGAATATGTTTGAATACAATAACTTTGATTGATGACAAGTGCTAGTGATGCATAAAAAGTGTTTAGAAGTGTGTAGAAAGACTTGTTGAAATTTAGTCCCAAATGGGCTAAGAATCGATAAACATGTCTTTGGAGCAGTAAATGGCTTGCCTACTGTTGTTTACGGTTAGAATATGTTAGAATACAATAGTTTTTATTGATTACAAGTTTTAGAGATGCATGAAGAGTGTTTAGAAGTGTGGAGAAAGACTTGTTGAAATTGGAGCCCAATGGGCTAAGAACTCGAAAACATCGCGTTGAACCACGAAATGACTTGTCTAGTCAGGTTTGTGGTTAGAATATGTTAAATAGTCTAAATTTGAATGATTACAAGTGCTAGAGATGCGTGAAGAGTGTTTAGAAGTGTGCAGAAAGACTTGTTGTAATTGGGTCCCAAATGGGCTAAGAACTAGGAAACATTGGATTGAACCACTAAATTACTTATCTAGTGTTGTTTAGGGTTAGAATATGTTAGAATACAATCAATTTGATTGATTACAAGTACTATAGATGCATGAAGAGTGTTTAGAAGTGTGGAAAAAAGACTTGTTGAAATTGGGTCCCAAATGGGCTAAGAACTCGGAAACATTGCGTTGAACCACTAACTGCCTTATCTAGTGTTTTTTGGGGTTAGATTATGTTAGAATACAATAAATTTGATAGATTACAAGTGCTAGAGATGCATGAAGAGTGTTTAGAAGTGTGTAGAAACACTTGCCGAAATTAGGTCCAAAATGGGCTAAGAACTCGGAAACATTGCGGTGAACCACTAAATGACTTGTCTAGTGTTGTTTGGGGTTAGAATACGTTAGAATACAATAAATTTGATTGATTAAAATTGATAGAGATGCATGAAGAGTATTTAGAAGTGTGGAGAAAGACTTGTTGAAATTGGGTCCCAAATGGGCTAAAAAATTGGAAACATTGCGTTAAACCACTAAATGACTTATCTAGTGTTGTTGGGGGTTAAAATATGTTCGAATACAATAACTTTGATTGATTACAAGTGCTAGTGATGCATGAAAAGTGTTTAGAAGTGTGTAGAAAGACTTGTTGAAATTTAGTCCCAAATGGGCTAAGAATCGATAAACATGTCTTTGGAGCAGTAAATGGCTTGCCTACTGTTGTTTAGGGTTAGAATATGTTATAATACAATATATTTTATTGATTACAAGCTTTAGAGATGCATGAAGAGTGTTTAGAAGTGTTGAAAAAGACTTGTTTAAATTGGGTCCCAAATGGGCTAAGAAGTCGGAAACATTGCGTTGAACCACTTAATGAATTATTTAGTGTTTTTTGGGGTTATAATATGTTAGAATACAATAAATTTGATTGATTATAAGTGCTAGGGATGCATGAAGAGTGTTTAGAAGTGTGGAGAAAGACTTGTTGTAATTGGGTCCCAAATAGGCTAAGAAGTCGGAAACATTGCGTTGAACCACTAAATGACTTATATAGTGTTGTTTGGGGTTAGAATATGTTCTAATACAATAACTTTGATTGATTACAAGTGGTTGTGATGCATGAGAAGTGACAAGAACTGTGTAGAAAGACTTGTTGAAATTTAGTCCCAAATGGCTAAGAATCAATAAACATATCTCTGGAGCAGTAAATGGCTTGCCTACTGTTGTTTAGGGTTAGAATTTGTTAGAATACAGTAAATTTTATTGATTACAAGCTTTAGAGATGCAAGAAGAGTGTTTAGAAGTGTGGAGAAAGACTTGTTTAAATTGGGTCCCAAATGGGCTAAGAACTAAGAAACATTGAGTTGAACCACTAAATGACTTATCTAGTATTGTTTGGGGTTAGAATATGTTAGAATAAAATGAATTTGATTGATTACAAGTGCTAGAGATGCATAAAGAGTGTTTAGAAGTGTGTAGAAAAACTTGCCGAACTTTTGTCCAAAATGGGCTAAGAACTCGTAAACATTGCGTTGAACCACTAAATGGCTTGTCTAGTGTTGTTTGGTGTTAGAATATGTTAGAAGACAATAAATTTGATTGATTACAAGTGCTATAGATCGATGAAGAGTATTTAGAAGTTTGGAGAAAGACTTGTTGAAATTGGGTCCCAAATGGGCTAAGAACTCGGAAACATTGCGTTGAACCACTAACTGACTTATCTAGTGTTCTTTGGGGTTAGATTATGTTATAATACAATAAATTTGATTGATTACAAGTGCCAGAAATGCATGAAGAGTGTTTAGAAGTGTGTCAAAGTACGTGCCGAAATTTGGTCCAAAATGGGCTAAGAACTCGGAAACATTGCGTTGAACCACTAAATGACTTGTCTAGTGTTGTTTGGGGTTAGAATATGTTACAATACAATAAATTTGATTGATTACAAGTGATATAGATGCATGAAGAGTATTTAGAAGTGTGGAGAAAGACTTGTTGAAATT
>NW_006238808.1:9557-10285 GCF_000375325.1 Capsella rubella | reverse complement strand
ACTACTACTTCATTTTCGTTGCTGTTTGCAAAAACTTACTGTCTCATTTTTCTGAAGATGGTAATAAAGAACAATGTCTGTCTCAGTTATTATAGTAGAAAAAAAAACCATTTAAGGGTTAGAGCAATGGAAGCATGAACCAAACAACTTCCTTAGGTTATTAATGCTTGCTCAAACTTCTATTTTCCTTTCTAGAAATTGATTTTAGTTTGAAGTCTTTGCATAGGTAACGGTAAAGAGCTGATTTATGGACTTTTCAAGTCTCCTAAACACCTCTTTGGTCAATGCCTCAATGGTCATCTTGAAAAGATCAAGATAGTATGGTATTGGTTTACCGGCAAGTCACCTATCTCAGTCCCACTATAGATTTCATTTCAGGACAAATGCCCCTAGGTCCACCTGAAGATTCTTTTCCAATTAATATTTTTCCTCATTTTTGGTGAATTAAAACTCTTAGGTGATACAAAAAAATGTTTTAGAAATTGTTAAAAGAGACAAAATTTGATGGGTAAGCAATAATATTATGTGTCATAGTTGATCTAGCAATTGGCCAGAACTATTCATACGTTCATTTTCTTCACCACCTTCTTAATCATATGATATCTATATATAAAAGTTATTGAAGAGACACAAGTCTTTCTGAGTCAACTAATAAATCCTTCTTTTTTTGTTAAATAGTCTCTCTCTATTGGTCCACTCAGTGTTAACTAATAAAGCCACTTGTTTCA
>NW_006238808.1:0-9457 GCF_000375325.1 Capsella rubella | reverse complement strand
GTCTCTCTGTATTTGTTTGTTCACTATGAGTCAACTAATAAAACTAACTGATTTGTATATTTATAAAAAAAGAAACATATTGAGTCTTTATGTACTTATCCTCTATGAGTTCAATGCTTAAGCTTTAACGATAAATCTACTAAATTTTTTTGTTTTGTTTTTGTTTATGTAAGTTACCGATGAGATTATCCCGGCAAGGTTATCTAAGAGAGGTCGTAATGCGATATTCAACGGTTTTATTATGTGGTGTTGTTCTGATTCAGCTGTTTTCTGCTCAAATCGATGCTCAAAGATCAAGAAGTCGATGGCAGACGCTTAGTGGTGAGAGTTACTCTATGATGGTTTCCAAGAAAGCTTTGATTTCTTTATCTTGGATTTAGTATTACTTAAGTAACTTTCTTTCTTTCTTTATTTGTGATAACAACTTCACAGCGTATATACTTTTTGTAGTACAATAACTTTGGATTACTATGTATTTACTAGGTGACCCTCCACTTGTGATTGCTCGTGGTGGGTTTTCTGGATTGTTACCAGATTCGAGTATTGATGCTTACGGTTTCGCGATCCAGACAAGTGTAGATGATGTTGTTCTATGGTGTGATGTTCAGCTTACCAAAGATGGTGTTGGGATTTGCTTCCCTGATTTAAATCTGGCCAATGCTTCAACTATAGATCTTGTTTACCCAAATCACAAACCTAAATCTTACCCGGTTAATGGAGTCACTAGGCAGGGTTGGTTCACCATTGATTTCTCCCTGGGAGATCTCCAGAATGTTTCTTGTAAGTGTTTAATAACAAACAATTAAGTTTTGTTTTTTTTCTTGTAACTCTCACAAATATATGTTTGTTTTCTTTTCTTATTACCTTAGTGATTCGAGGAATACTCTCGCGATCGGATAGATTCGATGGAAATGGATACGCCATTTCAACGATTCAAAACGTTGCCGAGAAGATTAGTCCTCAAGGAGGCTTTTGGTTAAATGTTCAGCACGATGCGTTCTACGAGCAACAAAATCTGAGCATAAGCAGTTTTCTTCTTTCAGTTTCAAGAACTGTTTCCATTGACTTCATCTCTTCTCCTGAAGTGAATTTCTTTATGAAAATTGTTGGCCAGTTCGGGCGTAATGGACCGACTTCTGTGTTTCGGTTTCTTAGGAAAGAAGATTTCGAGCAAACAACAAACCAAACCTACAGTTCTATCTTGAGTAACTTAACTTTTGTCAAGACGTTTGCTTCAGGGATTCTTGTTCCCAAATCTTATATATTACCACTCGATGACAAGCAGTACTTGCTTCCTCATACATCCTTAGTTCAAGATGCACACAAAGCAGGATTACAAGTATATGTGTCAGGTTTCGCAAATGATGTTGATATCGCACATAACTATAGTTTCGATCCAGTCTCAGAGTATCTATCTTTTGTGGACAATGGCGATTTCTCTGTCGATGGCATGCTCTCTGATTTTCCCTTAACTGCATCTTCATCCATTGGTAAGCAAGATCTCTTCTACAAACAATATTTTGTCCTTCAAAATTTGCTAGAAATACTCAAAATTCAAACCTTTCCTTTTCATATTTTCCTCAGATTGCTTCTCCCATATTGGCAGAAACGCTACAAAACACGGTAAGGAGCAGTAAAATATACTCCACATTTTTCTGGCTTACTAATATACAAGTTGGATAGATTGAAATTAAAGTGACGTACATTTGCCAACAATGCTTTTTTAATTGTCAACTAACATGTTTTTTTTTTTTTTTTTTTATGTTGACATATTATAGTGGTTTTATCAAATTACTTGTTAAATTTGGTAAGAAGTGGACGTTAATTTTTTTCACAAGGTATCCTAACAAAATTAAGGGGGGTGTATTCAAAGTAGCATTTTAAAAGATTTGAGTTTTATTGAGATTTTGATGATTTTAGGGAACTTCATATGATTTATGTAAAATCCTTTCAAATCCCACCTAAAACTATGAGATTTGGATTCTTATATTTTTAACTAAGGAAGTTCTCTGAAATCCACTAAAATCCTCTGAAATCATTTAAAATCAAATCCACAAACTGTTTTCAATAACAGTGGATTTTAAGGTGGATTTTAAAATGATTAGTTCAATAACACTGAATTTCATGAGACTTTTTAAAATTCATGATTGAATAACACTGGATTTGTAAACTTTTTACAAATCACTTGAAATTCCACTTTGGATACACCCCCCTAAATTCTTAACTGGAAATCTTATATCCTAAATTATATTTTAGGGGGAGTTATTGGGAGATTGATTTTAAAAGAGTTTGTGGATTTCAAAAGTTTAGAGATTTTAAGATTCTTAAAAAGATTTGTTGATTCTAAAATAATGTTTACCCAGATTTTTAGAGTTTAATAGATTCTTCATATGATAGACTCTACAAATCCTTATGATAATTGCAGTATTTTGAAAGTTGTTTTTAATGACTAAATAGGTAAGGAATCATTAAACCAATAACACTAGAATTTGATAGAATTGGAAAATCAATAAATACTCAACTTTTTGAATAACAAAGGATTCTAAATAGAATTACAAAATACATACACCAATAACAAGAGATTTTATTAAGAATCTAAGAATCCGTACACCAATAACAATAGAATCTTAAACTCTAAAATCTTTAAAAGTCATTCTCCCAATAACACCCCCTAATTATAAAAAATACTACCGTGCTATTTATCTTTTGGTCACCAATACTATCATACTGTATAAGCTAAACGGTAAACATCCTCCAAATTTAATAAGAGAGAATTCATAGCCATTTTCAGGTTTTTCTTGTTTCTTTTTTAATGCAAAAACATATTATATATATACCTATAGTTGACTTTATCATCTTCCAAATTTATACCTTAGTTGATTTTCTTGTCATATCAAAAAATGGTGCGAGTGGGGACTATCCTGGATGTACAAACTTGGCATATGAGAAGGCAATCAAAGATGGTGCCGATGTTATTGATTGCTCCGTCCAAATGTCCAACGATGGGACACCCTTTTGTGCAAGTTCTATCGATCTTGGGGATAGCACAATGGTCGCACAAACTCCTTTCAGAAACCGTCAAACAACTGTTTCTGAGATTAGCTCAGATGGTGGAATATACACTTTTAGTCTAACCTGGCCTGAGATCCAGAACTTGACTCGTAAGTTTCCCTTCAAATTTTCCACTTCCTTCAGACAAATGCTAGTTTGTGTTTTTCCATTATTGTTCCTGCTCCTTACTTAAACCTAAAGATTACATATAGATGCAAATGTACATTCTCCTTGCTTGATACGCTGTGGACAACATTTACTGGCCACTTTTTTTTTTTTTTTTGAATAATCAAAGAGGTTCTGGGCCGAATCCCATGTATCCCCTCAGGCCCGAGACCGAAGCATGTTATATAACTTGGAAGTTTACAGTAACATTATCCCCATATTTTTGTGCAGCTGCTATTTCAAACCCCTACAGGTCATACGATATGCTTAGGAATCCGAATGAGAGAAATTCTGGGAATCTTATTTTGCTTTCTCAATTCCTAGACTTGGCAAAGAACTCCACATCTCTCTCTAGTGTTTTGATCAGTGTTGAGGTGGGCTTCCTGTACCTTTTCAATCATAAAAACATGAATCATTCACACTGTCAAGTCTTCTAATGATGGCTAAGCCACTATGTTTTTTGTTTCCTCCAGAATGTAGTGTACCTGAGAGAGAAGCTAGGGCTAGACCTTATTAAAGCTGTTCTGGACACTCTCACAGAAACTGGTTACAGCAACGTAAATACCACAACAAAGGTTATGATTCAGTCTACTAACAGCTCGGTTCTACTTGACTTCAAGAAGCAAAGCAAGTACGTGACAGTCTACAGAATTGAAGAAACCATTAGTGATATTCTTGACTCGGCTATACAAGACATAAAGAAATTTGCCGATGCTGTTGTCATTGGAAAATCATCAGTCTCCACCGCCACCAGAAGCTTTGCCACCAGGCAAACCAATGTTGTTGAGAGGTTGCAAAAGTCTCAACTTCTGGTTTACGTGGAAATATTTCAGAATGAGTTTGTCTCTCAAAAAAGGGACTTCTTTTCAGATCCCACTGTTGAGATTAACACATATACCTATGGAGTTGGTATCAATGGAACCATTACAGAGTTCCCTTTCACAGCTGCAAGATACAAAAGTAAGTGCCTTAAGCCTTAAGATTTACACCAAAAGGTCACACACCACAGAGTTATAAACATCAATACTTAACTTTGTTTATCTTCTCCAGGGAATAGATGTTTGGGTAGAGAAGAAATACCACAATACATGTTACCTATTCAACCCGGTAGCCTTTTAGGTGTTGTGAGTCCTTTGTCCTTACCTCCAGCCGAAGCTCCAAGCCTGATTTTCACAGATGCTGATGTCACTGAGCCACACCTACCTCCGGTTTCAGCAAAATCCCCAACCTCATCAACCAATACAGGAGCACCTATCGGACAAACCCGACTCCCTCTATCTATTTTTCTCTCTGGTTTTGCCTCTCTTCTACTTACGTAATCGTCCTTGACTACTTGCCATATACAATTTCTCCTTTTTATGTTATTTTGACTTGTAGTCCACAGGATGAATATTTTGCCGTTCTCTTTCCAAGCAGTATGTATGTTATGTCAATTTTAAAAACTAATTTTGGTACATGCGAAATGTTGTCTTAAATAAAAATTTCTGTTGAAGTTTTTCTAGCAAAATAGTCATCTACGAATTTTTAAATAATTGATCTATTTACTTTACACATTTTCCACATCTCATTTTATTTCTCTTTCATCATATAAATTTAAAAAATATATATATAATTTTATAATAAATTTTACTATTACATAATTGATACATCTACATTCTTCTATACAAAACGATCAAACTACTTTATAAAAACTAAATTATCATCTTGGATAAGAACTAGAATATCTTACATACATGATACATGATTGCGTAATTACAAATTTTTTTTATAAACATACTAAAAATGATGTAACCAAAAAAGTCCTAGATTCAACAATTTTGAGCTTCATCAACTGTCCTAAAGGCTCTGGCTAGGAGGGTCGCGATAACAGTGCACGACATGAGTCCATATATAAAGAAGGTTGAAAGACTACACAGCCACTATGAATCTCTTTTCCTTCTTCCTTTATACATCTTTTTTCTCGATGACTATAATAATACTTTCATTATTGCTCATCCAAACTCTAAAATTATTATTATACTTCCAACCTACTGTTTTCATCTTTGGTCTCATAACTAGCTCCCTTTTTCGTATTATAAAATGACGATTAGATCATCCAAAAGAATTATCTAATGTGAATATTAGTTCTTAAAATTATCGAATTAATGACTTTTCAAGATGCCAACCTTTTTTTTGGTCCCGTATAATTCTCCTTTGGAATTGTCTCTTTGAAAGTGAGGATGAAGACAATAAGCACAGAGGAGATAAGAAATAGTATGGTATAGGTTTACGGACAAATCCTTGTCGTTCCACTAAAAGTTTGGCCATCTCATTTCGTTTTCTAGACTAAGCAAAAAAACTTATCTAAGTCTTTCAGAGTCAACTAATAAAACCATTTTAATCAAAAAAAAAATATCATGACTTTTTCTGTGTGTTATTCACTATTTCACATTGACTTGGCCATTATGCTTCTCTCTATGCCAAATACAGAATACAGGCTGTTCATAGATCTCAAACGAACCATGGACTATCCCATCAGTTCTTGTTTAATCTCTCTCTTCCTCTTCTGCTTATTCTACCATCTTCCTTGTGCTTCAAGTAAACAAGGACTTGGATTGTGTGAGACTCTATTTCAGTGTGGTAACATCACCGCAGGTTTCCCCTTCTGGGGAGGAATTCGACCCAAATTTTGCGGTCACGCATCGTTGGAGCTTCACTGCAACATCAAAAACATTACCTCTTTAAATATCTCCAACCTAAACTACAATATCCTCCAAATAAATCAAACATCTAATACCCTTAGACTTGTCAGAGCAGACCTTTTAGGTTCTTTCTGCTCCACCACTTTCAATTCCACAATATTGCCTCTCGAAATCTCTGAGATTTTGCCCATCTACAAGAGCCTCACTATTTTCTATCTCTGCAACCCTCGTCTTCAGTACCTTTCGAGTTATACATGTCCTGGCAGTGGGAGAGGTCTTGTCTCAGCGTATCAAAGCCCTAATTATCATAGCTCCTGCCTAGGAAGTTTCATAGTTAACGTTCCTACAGGTTTCTTTCCACAAGAGAAAAAGTTGAATCTAACGTTCTTGGAAAGCGTTCTAAGAAAAGGATTTGAGGTGAAGGTGAAGAATGATGAAATACTATGTGAAGAATGTTCATCCTCTAGTAAGTGTATACATTTTCTCTTCGTTATATCATTATTACTATTATTATTTTCTAATTTATTTCGCTCCTCCTCTAACAAACACCGGACAGTTTCCTTAGTGAGTTGTCTTACCTTGTTCAAAGTGACCAAACATAGCTTCATCTCTTACCAAACATACCAAAACTAGGGTAGGCATTGGGTACCTGTTTGGCTTTGGGTCGGGTATTTCGGTTTTCGGATTTCCGGGTTTAGAGATTTACAACCCGTTCGGGTTTTCTAGATTTCGGGTTCCGGTTTGGGTTGGGTTTTTGCAAGCAGGTTCGGATCGGTTTCTCGGGCTCGGTTACTTTGGCCAGGCCATTTTCCCATTAACTGACCAGTAAAGTAACAAAAAAAAAAAACAGATTAGGACACTATGATCAATTTCCTTATATTCCTTACCATATAAGTTCCCAACTTCCTATACGCTTTCTGATCCCATCTTGTGTTTTTATCAGCTGATGAGCTTTATAGACGCTGTGCTCAACCGTTTAGCTGTGGCGATCAAGGCGGTCTCTTGTTCCCTTTCTGGATACATGGGAGAGAAGACTGTGGCCACCCAGACTTTAAGCTCCATTGTAACAGCAGATTGGCAGAACTTAACGTCTCCTTAGGGACGTTCAGAATCTTAGATACAGATTATGACTCTCGTATTGTAAGACTTGCCAGATCAAACTTTACCAACATTATCTGTCCCACAACCCCACTACATATGCCGTTCGATAAAAGTGCCGTCCTTCCATTCGCTTCTGACACCATGATGCTAACAATTTATTACCACTGCCGAGACTTATCATCTAGTATTGATGGTACTTCCGCTAACGTTGAAGGTCTTGTGTGTGGGAATTATGATGAAGATTCAACCAACTACTATGAGATGAGAAATATAACAGACGAGAATAGTGGCGCTGTATCTACTAACTTGAAGGAATCTTGCAATTCATACGTCAGTATACCTGTGCCTGGATCGGCATTGTATACACTGCGTTCCGAGAATATAACGAAGACTCTTGAACAGGGTTTTGAGCTTGAACTTAATCAAGATTGTTCAGTGTGCTTAGAGTCTAAAGGTGCTTGTGGATACAATCGGACTTCAAGAGGATTCGTTTGCTATTGTAAAGATGGAACCTTCGGCATTGATTGTAGCTCTAAAAAGAAAATTCACGGTAAACTATTCTCTTCTCTGAATTTGTTGTTCTTTAATATTCTTTTTCTTTAAAATCGAGTTTGGTACCATTCTGACAAATTCTTATTTGTATAATTGTCACTTAGGGGCTTTAGTCAAAGCAATTCCCATAGGTGAGTTTTTCTGGCCAGAGAAATTTTAAACCGTTTTCGTTTCCAACATTAGATAATAAGTTCCTAACTCAGCATTTCTCTGTGTTTTTTCTAGTTGGGGGTGCAGTAGCAGGAGTTGTTTTGTTCCTGGTACTATTAACATTGTTTCTCCGTTTTCTCCGGAAGAGAGAAAAACGGCTGAGACATCAGAAGCTGAAGGCTCTTATTCCACTCGAACACTATACTTACACACAAGTGAAGAGAATTACAAAGTCATTTGCGGAAGTGGTTGGGACAGGCGGATTTGGAATTGTTTATCGAGGAACACTTCGTGATGGCCGTATGGTTGCGGTGAAGGTCTTGAAAGACTCAAAGGGAAATGGTGAAGATTTCATCAATGAAGTTGCTAGCATGAGCAGAACTTCTCATCACAACATTGTTTCTTTGCTTGGTTTCTGCTCGGAGGGTTCTAAAAGAGCAATTATATACGAGTTTTTGGGAAACGGGTCACTTGATAAGTTCATTTCAGGAAAGAGTACAGTGGAAATGGATTGGGAATCTCTATATAGAATTGCGTTAGGAGTTGCTCGTGGTCTAGAGTACTTGCACCATGGATGCAAGACAAGGATTGTACATTTTGACATCAAACCACAAAATGTACTCTTAGATGACAATTTTTGCCCCAAAGTTTCGGACTTTGGCCTCGCTAAGCTATGCGAGAAACAAGAGAGCATCTTGTCATTGCTGGACACAAGAGGTACCGTAGGGTACATTGCACCAGAGATGATCTCAAGAGTTTATGGGAATGTATCGCACAAATCAGATGTCTATAGCTACGGAATGTTGGTTCTCGATATGATTGGTGCAAGGAACAAAGAAAATTTTAATCAAGCCGCTTCTTCTAACACAAGTTCGATGTACTTTCCTGAATGGGTATATAAGGATCTTGAGTTAGGCAAGTCCAAAACCAATATTGAGATTGGGGTCAACAGCGAAGAGGACGAGCTAGCAAAGAAGATGACATTGGTGGGGTTGTGGTGTATTCAGCCTTCCCCAACAGATCGCCCACCGATGAATAGAGTTGTAGAGATGATGGAAGGAAGTTTGGATGCTCTTGAAGTCCCTCCTAGGCCAGTTTTTCAAATTCCCACAGTGTCTCTACAAGAATCTTCAACATTCTCAGAAGATACCTCTACTTACACAGAAGGATGATCCATGGAACCTATCAAAGCACGCAAATCGCAAATGTTATATATTATTTACATTCTAGAGGACGGCTCTGTAAAACTAGTTTACATTACTATGCTAAACTATTTAGCCTTTTGTTTTACTAATTTAATTTCACTCGGCTTAATTCTTGTAAAAAGCTAGATAATACAGTTTTCTATTGCGATAAAACGTTTGAAGCATTTCACTCAAACATGAGATCAAGACTTTTGAGTTTCATCAACTAATAAACTACTACTTCATTTTCGTTGCTGTTTGCAAAAACTTCCTGTCTCATTTTTCTGAAGATACTAATAAAGAACAATGTCTGTCTCAGTTATTACAGTAGAAAAAACCATTTACGGGTTTAGAGCAATGGAAGCATGAACGAAAAACATTCATCCGAATATGCGTTAGGTTATTAATGCTTGCTCAAACTTCTATTGGAGATATCTTGGGGAGCAAGATGTGTATTTTGCAGACCAACTATTAAGGACAGTGAAAGTCCATTATTGAAATGAACCCGTGAACCCCAAGGCAAAGAATATTCTAGAAGTGTGATAAGGACTTCTAGAAGTTTGAAGTCTTTGC
>NW_006238809.1:9836-10125 GCF_000375325.1 Capsella rubella | reverse complement strand
CCCTGGGTTAGGCCTTCATTATCAAAGAGACGACCCCAACTCAATCACTAAGCCTTCATGAAGTCTATTAAAGAGCCACAGAACTTGGATAGCTTTGTCTATCACCAAGAGAGAAAGATAATAGTGAGTGAGATAGTAAGTGAGAATGGCTTTTGCTGAGAAGAATCCTTCTTATAATCTTCTTCGTTTCCTTTTGTTCATATCCATAACTTTGAGCTGTTCTATCACAGCTTCTGCGACTATCTCAGAAGCAAATGCTCTTCTCAAATGGAAATCCACTTTCACCAAC
>NW_006238809.1:0-9736 GCF_000375325.1 Capsella rubella | reverse complement strand
ACTCACGAGGGAGTATTGAAAAGTTAAATCTCACTGACAACGCTATAGAAGGTACTTTCCAAGATTTCCCCTTTTCTTCTCTCCCAAACCTTGCTTACATTGATCTTAGCATAAACCGTTTCTCTGGAACCATCCCTCCTCAATTCGGAAACATCTCAAAACTCATCTACTTTGACCTTTCCACAAACTACTTAACCGGGGAAATCCCACCTGAGCTTGGCAATTTGCGAAACCTAGAAACCCTTTATCTTTATAGAAACAAGTTAAACGGATCGATTCCATTGGAGATCGGTCTCTTAACCTCAGTTCGGGATATCGCCTTGTCTAACAATTCCCTATCTGGACCAATACCCTCTTCCATTGGAAATCTAACCAACTTGGTAACCCTGAAACTCTTTCTCAATTCTTTCTCGGGTCCACTACCTTCCGAGATTGGGAACTTACCCAACCTTGGTAATCTAATCCTTAATGAAAACAATCTCTCTGGACCAATACCCTCTTCCATTGGAAATCTAACCAACTTGGAACAACTGTACCTCTTTAACAATTCTTTATCGGGTCCACTTCCTTTCGAGATTGGAAACTTACCCAACCTTGTTGAGCTAGACCTTAATACAAACAATCTCTCTGGACCAATACCCTCTTCCATTGGAAATCTAACCAACTTGGTACAATTGTACCTTTATACCAATTCTTTCTCGGGTCCACTTCCTTTCGAGATTGGAAACTTACCCAACCTTGTTTACTTACAGCTTTGTATAAACAACTTATCTGGACCAGTGCCCTCTTCCATTGGAAATTTAACCAAGTTGGTTGAGCTATACCTTAATACAAATAACTTGTTTGGACCAATACCCTCTTTCATTGGAAATCTAACCAACTTGGTCAAGTTGTACCTCTTTGAAAATTCTTTCTCGGGTCCACTTCCTTTTGAGATTGGAAACTTACTCAACCTTGTTGAGCTAGACCTTAGTGAAAACAACCTTTCAGGACCAATACCCTCTTCTATACTCTCTTCCATTGGAAATCTAACCAACTTGGTCAAGTTGTACCTCTTTAAAAATTCTTTCTCGGGTCCACTTCCTTTTGAGATTGGAAACTTACTCAACCTTGTTGAGCTAGACCTTAGTGAAAACAACCTTTCAGGACCAATACCCTCTTCTATTGGAAATCTAAGAAACTTGGTATGGCTCTCCCTCAATACCAATTCTTTCTCTGGTGTCATTCCCCCAAAACTAGGCAACATGAAATCCATGATTGGTTTATTGTTATTTCGGAACAATCTTACAGGTCCTGTTCCTGATTCCTTTAGTAACTTAACCAAGCTGGAGTCATTGCAACTCGGCAAAAACAACTTCACTGGTTTCTTGCCTGAAAACATTTGCAGAGGTGGGAAGCTTCAGAAACTCTCGGTAAGTGATAATCACATCGAAGGTACCATCCCGAAAAGCTTGAGAGATTGCAAGAGCTTAATCAGAGCAAGGTTTTCATGGAATAGATTTACTGGAGATATTTCTGAAGGTTTTGGGGTTTACCCACATCTTGATTTCATTGATCTCAGCCACAACAAATTCCATGGTGAGATTTCAAGCAACTGGGAAAGGAGTCGAAAGCTAAGTGCCTTGATCATGTCAAATAACAACATCACAGGTGTTATCCCACCATCGATTTGGAATATGTCACAATTGGTTGTGCTCGATCTGTCTACCAACAACCTCACTGGTGAACTTCCAGAAGCAATTCAAAATCTCAAAGGTTTGTCGAAGCTACTTCTCAATGGGAATCAGTTATCTGGAAGAGTTCCAATTGGTTTAAGTTTCTTAAGCAAGCTTGAGTCTCTAGACTTATCTTCAAATAGATTCAACTCTCAAATCCCACAAACCTTTGACACCTTCACTAACCTCCATGAAATGAATCTGAGTAGAAATAAGTTTGATGGTCGTATTCCCGGATTAAAAATGTTGGCTCAGCTAACACATCTTGATCTCAGCCACAACCAGCTCGACGGAGAGATCCCATCACAACTTAGCTCCTTGCAGAGCCTTGACAAGCTCGACCTCTCACAAAACAATCTTTCGGGTCTCATTCCAACAAGTTTTGAGAGCATGAAAGCACTGACATACATCGATATATCAAACAATAAACTCGAGGGTCCGCTTCCTGATAACCCAGCATTTCGAAATGCAACAGCAGATTCTTTGGAGGGAAACAAAGGCTTATGCAGTAATATTCCAAGACAAAGGTTGAATCCCTGCCCTATCACTTCCCTTGAGTTCCACAAATTGAAGAAGAACGGCAACCTTGTAGTTTGGATATTAGTGCCAAGCTTAGGAGCACTCGTCATTCTCTCTATATGCGCTGGGATATCTATGTACTACCTTCGTAAACGAAAACAAAAAAAGGGAAACAACAACTCAGATGCTGAAACTGGAGAGAGCTTGTCCATCTTTTGCTATGATGGCAAAATAAAATACCAAGATATTATCCAATCCACAAACGAATTTGATCCAATATACCTGATCGGAATCGGAGGATACGGCGAAGTCTACAAAGCAAACCTCCCAGACGCGATTGTAGCTGTCAAGAAAATAAACCAGATGATGGAGGAAGAGATATCAAAGCCGGTGGTGCAGAAAGAGTTCCTAAACGAGGTAAGAGCGTTAACAGAGATTCGTCATCGCAACGTGGTGAAGCTCTTCGGTTTCTGCTCCCACCGCCGCCACACTTTTCTGATCTACGAGTACATGGAAAAAGGAAGTTTGTACAAAATTTTAGCCAACGACGAAGAAGCTAAGCAGCTCAACTGGACCAAAAGGATCAGCATAATCAAAGGTGTTGCAAACGCGTTATCGTATATGCACCATGACCAGTCACTTCCTATCGTCCACCGTGATATTAGCAGTGGCAACATCCTTCTAGATATCGATTACACTGCTAAAATCTCCGATTTCGGCACAGCGAAGCTTCTCAAGATGGATTCCTCAAATTGGACCGCCGTTGCCGGAACCTACGGCTACGTCGCTCCAGGTAAATCTACATTAATGAAATCAATGAAATCGAAAACCTTAAAATCTATTTTGAACTTATGAAATTGAAATTGAAAACTTGTCAACAGAGTTAGCTTACACGATGAAAGTGACGGAGAAATGCGACGTGTATAGCTTCGGAGTTCTGATACTGGAAGTGATACAGGGGAAACATCCAGGAGATTTGGTGTCGGCTTTGTCTTCGTCTTCTCCAGGGAAAGCGCTGTCGTTGAGAAGCATTTCCGATGAACGTTTATCGGAACCAAAGGCGAAGAATAGAGAGAAGCTTGTGAAGATGGTGGAAATGGCCTTATCGTGTTTACAAGCAGATCCACAGTCTCGGCCAACAATGTTGTCAATCTCCACAACATTCACCTAAATATATAATATAAGGTTTTTTACAGTTCAAATAGTTAAGAATAAAAGAACTTATTATGTTATAAATAAACTAGCAGTTGACCCGCGCTCCGCGCGGGAAGTTTATAATTTTGTTTCGTTGATTTTTTATTCATATTGTGATATTTTATTATTTTTTTAATTCATTTTCAAAAAATATTATAATTATTTTCTCTTTAATTATTATCTTTCAATACTCAAATTTGGATTAAAAGCACTTGATTCAATTTATGAAATATCATTTTTTCTTTCTTTTTGATCATGTTATAAACTAATATTTCACTTTCATTTTTTTTCCTCTTTATAATTTTATATATACAATTACATAAATGTTGTTTTAGTCTACCATAAATTTAAATTTTACTTCCATTCTAAAACTCAGTAACATATTTAAAATATTAAATTATGATCAATTTAAAATGAAAGTTGAATTATATTATTACCACTAATAAAAAAATTAAAGTATTGTTTTTCTTATTTTAACATTTCATTTTTTTAACATAATTTATTTTTATTTATATAAACTTTCTATTAATTAAATAAGTAACATAAATATGCACTAAATGAATGTTTTAAATTTATTTTAATGTTTAAACAAAAATGTGGCTTAGGTGGATGCTTAGGTAGCATCATGAGAAGAGAGAAAAAGCTAACTTTATATATATAGATATATGTTTACTTTGTTCAAAAGCATGAAAAATGAAAAAAAAAATTATGTTATAAATAAATATCCCTATACTGTATTAGTAAAATAGGAGTACAAAAAACATGGGTTGGGTCAACTGGGAAAATTATAACAAAATAACCCGATTAGAACTACTCGGATAGTTATAACATCGGACAAAATTAAGTAGTATTAAAAGAATATAGTAAAAGAGAATTAAAAAAGTATTCATCAGCCGGTTTCCAGATCGAGAATAAAAATCCCACTATCATTGGCATAAGATACTATATTAACTCTAAATCTCAAATGTTTGAAAAAAATATATTGGGCAAATCCCACTATCATTGGCATAAGATACAATTTAATTTTTGTTATATATAGACATAAAATTGAATATCAAATTGTTTTATAGATAGGAAATCAAGTATAAAATTCAAAGTTAACAAAAATTATAATGTTCTTTATATTATTAAATGTTAAATCACAAACTAATTATAAGGATCATTATTCTTAAAAGAATGTCTAACAAATGGGTTTGATCATTGTAAAACAAAATTTTTTTTTTAAAAAAAAATACATACTTTTGAAATTAAAATAAATATACATGAATATGTGAGAAAGAAACAAACATCTAAAGTAATAATGAAGATGGTTTCTTTAGCTTGATTTTCTTATTTTGCAATGGTCGGAAATCAAGATTTTTGAATCCCATCAATAAAATATTTTTCTTACAACCATAAAATATTATTATACATATATATTACATTTAAAAATATAAAAAACAATGAAGAAATGAAGAAATACATCAAAAAAATAAATAAATAAAATTGAAAACAAAATTTTAAACCAAATATTTAATCAAACTCTTACAATGACATCTTAATTGAGTTGTCACCCCATGCAAGAACTTCCAAAAAAAAAAAAACTAATGAAGATATGCGATATAGTAGAGGAGGATGTGAGAATGATTATTTATAGGATAAGAAGTAATGTAAGTTACAATTCTAAAATAATTAAATTAGAGGATTTATAATTATAATTTATAGTGTGTTTAATTGAAATTCGATAAAGAAAACCAATAGTCTTTGACAATTTATATAATTTTCAGTTACATTTTAGTAGTAAAGTGTGAATTTAAAGTATGAATTGATGTATATGATTAAATGTGTTTTTGTTTTTTTTTTTAACTCTTGATTTATTATTTATTGCAAATTATGAGAACTGTTACAATGACGATTCTATTACCGACAATTTTGTCCGACCCTTTTAGATTCACCACAGATTACACCATTTCCTGACCACACCTTCTTTCTCCATGCGTAGAATCACGGCGAACGGCTCTAATTGTGCATTGTTATAGATTTCATGTAAGCTTATCTCATTAATCTGCAAATTAATAAATCGCATTACCTGGGTGTCGAACCCCGGACCTCTTGGTTTAGAAGCTTTAAACAACCCTTCGTCAACCACTAGACTAAGGGAGCTTCCACTTGTTTTTGGTTTAATTACAAATAAATATTATATTTTCAAAAATCAAATACAAATGGACCAATAAGGAGAGAGTGAAACCTTACTTTATATATATGATTTTATTTATATATTAGAGAATATTCCCCCGCGCTGTAGCGCGGATCCGATCAACTAGTTGTGCAATCTAAGCCAAACGTTTGACTTTGGTTATTATTACTAGAATTATAATTATGGGTGCTTAATGCGAACATACCTAAAAATAAACCTCAAATTTGATATTATGTTTTAATTTTTTTGGGGAAATTGAGTCCAGATTACAATATACTCAACAAAATGTTCCAAGGTATAACTCGTAAGAGCGTCTCTATCAGTCTTACTCAAATAGAGTGTCTTTATAATTAAATTAAATCAATTAAATAAATATTTAATTATTAAAAACTCTAAAACCACCTCCAAATTTTTTAACCTTAAAATTTTGAAAATTTTAAGGTTAAGAACTTTAAGATTTAAAATGTAAATTTTGTATCTCCAATGGTGGAATGCTACAATTATAGGGTGCTTACAAAAAAAAAAAGATTAAATAGAATTTATTTTGCTTACATTGAGTATATGAGAACAACAACAGCACAATATAAATGTCTATAATGGAATAGAGTTATGTGTTCTCCTCTTCATTGTGTGTAAGTCAGGAAAATAGCAAACAAGAGCAAAAGTTTTAGTGTCAGATACCTTGTGACGAGCTGCGAGCATGTACTGCTGGGACTGTTAATGCGAGGGCTAGTGCTTCCAGAACTCCCAAAACAAGTCCTCATATGAGAAAAAAAAAAATTACAAGCCGATTGTTAAAAACTGGTTCATAGCATTTATAGGTGATTGAATATGTGTTTGGTGTGTGTAAACAAATAAATGGTGCAATTAAACCTTCACCTAAGCAAGCACAGCATCGCATTGATCACCAACACATAGTACCATAGTGTCTTTAACTGATGGTTAGAAGTATGTGGGAAGACATTTTTTTTTTGTCTTTCTTCATTTTTTATTTTTTTAAATATTATTTTATATTAAAAAGAAATTTAAGACCCCTTCTTGGATGTGCAATGAGGTGATCTAAGAATGTTTGGTAATTAACAGCCAAAATAAGCAACTCGAACCCACTGCTGGGCTAGGCTTATAACCCGAAGCCTACATGCTTAATTAAAACTTAAATAGTTGTTTTCATTTTTGCTAAGTTTGTCATATCTTAACTACTAACCATCAACTGCTTCCTATGATATTTATCAATTTAGATATATTCTTTTCCAAAGAAGGTAAATATTTTATTTAAAAGATAAATGGTTTAAGCTTAGAATTAATCTATGATCATAACCATATATGGATAGTCTCATCACGCATGGAAAATAAAATAAATAAATAAAGATAAAAATAATGAAAGCATAATTTTTAATTAGATTCCCTCAATCAAAGAATTGAAGCGGAAAGAGTTAGAATTAGCAATGACGAATTTGATTGTTTTTTTCAAATTTGTTGTGTGAGATGAACAGCGATTGCAAGTAAATATGATGACTGTTTTGATTGTTCTTCCCTTTTTTTGATTTTCTATTATGTCTTAAGCGAATAAGACCAAAACTTATTTTTTTTTTAAAGGATAAACAAGATTTACAGATACCATGTCTAATAGAACTAGATTTAATGCATAATTTATATTATAAAAAATGAATAATTCGGATTGAACATAAATTTAAATTTATTACATGATTGAATAATATACTTCTTTTTTTTTTGTCAGAAAATAATATACTTCTAAACACCATTATCAGTCAACATTTCTACACCATAATAAATAAAAACTTACACATTTGAGCTATGAAAATCTTTGTAAAAAAAAACTGCAGACTCAAAAGCATTTATAAAACATTATGTTAACAAGCATCACTCGTTTTATCATCAACTCACAAGTCTCTTCTTGACCAATATTCACTAGTATGTTCCAAACACACAATGACTTGCAATTTACTCAATAGAATGTTAAACGTATAACACACACCCGTAAGCACTTTTCAGTGACTGGTTTTGTCATTTCCCAAACAAAACAGCCAAAACAAGTAACTCGAACCCACTGCAGGGTTAGGACTTCAATATCAAGGAGACGATGGAAATAACATATAACAATCTATGATTATAACATAATTTCTAATTTGATTCCGGTCTATCCACTCAATCAAAGAATTGAAGCTGAATAGAATAAGCGACTGCAAAGAAAAGTGATGATGATACCAAGTGTTAATAACTCAATTGGTAAAGATCTCTGGCAAATGTTTAAAGGTCGCCGGTTCGAGTAGCGCTTGGGACGAGACCATATAACATGTTCTGGTCTCGGACCTGGGGGGATGTATGGGCTTCGGTGCAGAACCTCTTTGATTATTCAAAAAAAAGGAAAGGAAAAGTGATGATAGTTTTGATTGTTCTAGATTAACATAATTAAAATTTATTGCATGATTGAATAATATACTCCCAAACACCATTATCATTCTACTCCATAATAATTAAATGTTACACAACTTAAGCTACTAAAGTCTTTTTAAAAATACTATAGTTTGTTACAAAAGAGGAAGACTATATGAAACCGTATACTTCAGAACAAAAAAAAAAAAAAAAAAAAAACTTTCGAATACTCAAGTTAACAAGCAGCACTCAAGTTTTATCAGCAACTCACTAGTCTCTTCTTCACCGATATTCACTAGTATCTTCCAAAACACAATGACTTGCATTTTTCAATGGTTTCGTAGTTTTACAAAGCAAACAGCCAAAATTAGTAACTCGAACCCACTGCAAAGTCAGGACTTCATTATCAAGGAGACGACCCAAAGTCAATTATAAATAAAAGTTACATTCTCCGTTTAGATTATTTTGTTCTCTATAAATAAAAGTTACATTCTCCTTTAGATTTTAATTTTATTCTCTACAAAATAGTTGAATAAAAAAATTGAATATGCCATGCATAGCAAACATTGATTCAGTACAGTTGGTTCGAGGAGTAATAAACCAATACAATGAATATAATATGACTCATTCCGTCTTATATTAAGTAAAGCTTTATATTTTGTGTTTGTTTCACAAAAATACTTAAAAAGACAAATGTTATATACGCTGTGTGTAGTTAAATCTAGAACAAAACATAATTTGAAGTTTGGGAGAATCGTAAGAAGTATAATAAACAAATACTATACGTTAAGAAGCAAAGTTTATCAAATAACAAACAAATTACTTATGGCTAAGCGAATTGTGGGAAAATAAAACAGAGTGTGCATGAGAGATAAGTCTCTTCTTGATCAATATCTTCCAAAACACAATGACTTGCAAACCACAATGTTCAACGTAATTTCTTAAAGCAAACAGCCAAAACATATAACTCGAACACACTCCAGGGTTAGGCCTTCATTATCAAAGAGACGACCCCAAGTCAATCACTAAGCGTCCATGAAGACTATTAAAGAGCCACAGAACTTGGATAGCTTTGTCTATCACCAAGAGAGAAAAATAAGAGTGAATGAGAATGGCTTTTGCTGAGAAGAATCCTTCTTATAATCTTCTTCGTTTCCTTTTGTTCATTTCCATAACTTTGAGCTGTTCTATCACAGCTTCTGCGACTATCTCAGAAACAAACGCTCTTCTCAAATGGAAATCCACTTTCACGAACCAGAGACCCTCATCAAAGCTGTCTTCATGGGTCATCAACGATACAAACACCAATACTAGCTTTCCATGCTCCAGTTGGTATGGTGTTTCCTGCAACTCACGAGGGAGTGTCGAAAAGTTAAACCTCACTGACAACGCTATAGAAGGTACTTTCCAAGATTTCCCCTTTTCTTCTCTCCCAAACCTTGCTTACATTGATCTTAGCATAAACCGTTTCTCTGGAATCATCCCTCCTCAATTCGGAAACATCTCTAAACTCATCTACTTTGACCTTTCCACAAACTACTTAACCGGGGAAATCCCACCTGAGCTTGGCAATTTGCGAAACCTAGAAACCCTTTATCTTGATGAGAACAAGTTAAACGGATCGATTCCATTGGAGATCGGTCTCTTAACCTCAGTTCGGGATATCGCCTTGTCTAACAATTCCCTATCTGGACCAATACCCTCTTCCATTGGAAATCTAACCAACTTGGTAACCCTG
>NW_006238810.1:18355-18625 GCF_000375325.1 Capsella rubella | reverse complement strand
GTCTTTCTACACTCTTCTAAACACTCTTCATGCATCTCTAGAACTTGTAATCAATCAAATTTAATGTATTCTAACCTATTAACCCCAAAGAACACTAAACAAGCCATTTAGTGGTTCAACGCAATGTTTCCGAGTACTTAGCCCATTTGGGACTGAATTTCAACAAGACTTTCTACAAACTTCTAAACACTCTTCATGATGCTCTAGCACTTGTAATCAATAAAAATTATTGTATTCTAACATATTCTAACCCCAAAAAACAGTATACAA
>NW_006238810.1:17669-18255 GCF_000375325.1 Capsella rubella | reverse complement strand
AGCCCATTTCGGCCCAAATTTCAGCAAGTCTTTCTACACTCTTCTAAACACTCTTCATGCATCTCTAGAACTTGTAATCAATCAATTTAATGTATTTTAACCTATTCTAACCCCAAAGAACACTAAACAAGCCATTTAGTGGTTTAACGCAATGTTTCCGAGTTCTTAGCCCATTTAGGACAAAATTTCAACAAGTCTTTCTCCAAACTTCTAAACCTTCTTCCTGATGCTCTAGAACTTGTAATCAATCAAAATTATTGTATTCTAAGTTATTCTAACCCCAGAAAACAGTAGACAAGCCGTTTAATGCTTGAAAGCAATGGTTGTAGGTTCTTAGCCCATTTCGGCCCAAATTTCAGCAATTCTTTATACACTCTTCTAAACACTCTTCATGCATCTCTAGAACTTGTAACCACAAAAAACATTATTCTAACCCCAAAGAAAACTAAACAAGCCATTTAGTGTTTCAACGCAATGTTTCCGTGTTCTTAGCCCATTTGGGACTGAATTTCAACAAGTCTTTCTCCAAACTTCTAAACACTCTTCATGATGCTCTAGCACTTGTAATCAATCAAAATTATCGTAT
>NW_006238810.1:16567-17188 GCF_000375325.1 Capsella rubella | reverse complement strand
GTAATCAATCAAATTTAAAGTATTATAACCTATTCAAACCCTAAAAACACTAAAGAAGCCATTTAGTGGTGCAACGCAATGTTTTCGAGTTCTTAGCCCATTTGGGACCAAATTTCAACAAGTCTTCCTCCAAACTTCTAAACAGTCTTCATGATGCTCTAGCACTTGTAATCAATCAAACGTATTGTATTCTAACATATTTGAACCACAAAAAACATTATTCAAGCCATTTAATGCTGGAAAGCAATGGTTGTGGGTTCTTAGCTCATTTCGGCCCAAATTTCAGCAAGTGTTTCTACACTCTTCTAAACACTCTTCATGCATCTCTAGAACTTGTAATCAATCAAATTAAATGTATTCTAACCTATTCTAACCCCAAAGAACACTAAACAAGCCATTTAGTGGTTCAACGCAATGTTTTCGAGTACTTAGCCCATTTTGGACTGAATTTCAACAAGTCTTTCTCCAAACTTCTAAACACTCTTCATTATGCTCTAGCACTTGTAATCAATCAAAATTATTGTATTCTAACATATTCTAAACCCAAAAAACAGTATTCAAGCCATTTAATGCTTGAAAGCATTGGTTGTGGGTTCTTAGCTCATTTCGGCCCAAATTTCA
>NW_006238810.1:16052-16467 GCF_000375325.1 Capsella rubella | reverse complement strand
ACTCTTCTAAACACTCTTCATGCATCTCTAGAACTTGTAATCAATCAAATTTAATGTATTCTAACCTATTAACCCCAAAGAACACTAAACAAGCCATTTAGTGGTTCAACGCAATGTTTCCGAATACTTAGCCCATTTGGGACTGAATTTCAACAAGTCTTTCTCCAAACTTCTAAACACTCTTCATGATACTCTAGAACTTGTAATCAATAAAAATTATTGTATTCTAACATATTCTAACCCCAAAAAACAGTATACAAGCCATTTAATGCGTGAAAGCAATGGTTGTGGGTTCTTAACCCATTTCAGCCCAAATTTCAGCAAGTCTTTCTACACTCTTCTAAACACTCTTCATGCATCTCTAGAACTTGTAATCAATCAAATTTAATGTATTATAACCTATTCTAACCCCAAA
>NW_006238810.1:11499-12375 GCF_000375325.1 Capsella rubella | reverse complement strand
CCCAAATTTCAGCAAGTGTTTCTACACTCTTCTAAACACTCTTCATGCATCTCTAGAACTTGTAATCAATCAAATTTAATGTATTCTAACCTATTCTAACCCTAAAGAACACTAAACAAGCCATTTAGTGCTTCAACGCAATATTTCCGAGTACTTAGCCCATTTGGGACTGAATTTCAACAAGTCTTTCTCCAAACTTCTAAACACTCTTCATTATGCTCTAGCACTTGTAATCAATCAAAATTATTGTATTCTAACATATTCTAAACCCAAAAAACAGTATACAAGCCATTTAATGCTTGAAAGCATTGGTTGTGGGTTCTTATCTCATTTCGGCCCAAATTTCAGCAAGTCTTTCTACACTCTTCTAAACACTCTTCATGCATCTCTAGAACTTGTAATCAATCAAATTTAATGTATTCTAACCTATTCTAACCCCAAAGAACACTAAACAAGCCATTTAGTGGTTCAACGCAATGTTTCAGAGTTCTTAGCCCATTTGGGACCAAATTTCAACAAGTCGTTCTCCAAACTTCTAAACACTCTTCATGATGCTCTAGCACTTGTAATCAATCAAAATTATTGTATTCTAACATAATTTAACCACAAAAAACATTATTCAAGCCATTGAATGCTTGAAAGCAATGGTTGTGGGTTCTTAGCTCATTTCGGCCCAAATATCAGCAAGTCTTTCTACACTCTTCTAAACACTCTTCATGCATCTCTAGAACTTGTAATCAATCAAATTTAATGTATTCTAACCTATTCTAACCCCACAGAACACTAAACAAGCCATTTAGTGCTTCAACGCAATGTTTTCGAGTACTTAGCCCATTTGGGACTGAATTTCAATAAGTCTTTCTCCAAACTTCTAAA
>NW_006238810.1:10456-11399 GCF_000375325.1 Capsella rubella | reverse complement strand
CATTTAATGCTTAAAAGCAATGGTTGTGGGTTCTTAGCTCATTTCGGCCCAAATTTCAGCAAGTCATTCTACACTCTTCTAAACACTCTTCATTCATCTCTAGAACTTGTAATCAATCCAATTTAATGTATTCTAACCTATTCTAACCCCAAAGAAAACTAAACAAGCCATTTAGTGGTTCAACACAATGTTTCCGAGTTCTTAGCCCATTTGGGACCAAATTTCAACAAGTCTTTCTCCAAACTTCTAACCACTCTTCATGATGCTCTAGCACTTGTAATCAATCAAAATTATTGTATTATAACATATTCTAACCCCAAAAAACAGTATACAAGCCATTTAATGTTTGAAAGCAATGGTTGTGGGTTCTTAACCCATTTCGGCCCAAATTTCAGCAAGTCTTTCTACACTCTTCTAAACACTCTTCATGCATCTCTAGAACTTGTAATCAATACAAATTTAATGTATTTTAACCTGTTCTAACCCCAAAGAACACTAAACAAGCCATTTAGTGGTTCAACGCAATGTTTCCGAGTTCTTAGCCCATTTGGGACCAAATTTCAACAAGTCTTTCTCCAAACTTCTAAACCTTCTACATGATGCTCTAGCACTTGTAATCAATCAAAGTTATTGTATTCTATGTTATTATAACCCCAAAAAACAGTAGACAAGCCATTTAATGCTTGAAAGCAATGGTTGTAGGTTCTTAGCCCATTTCGGCCCAAACTTCAGCAATTCTTTCTACACTCTTCTAAACACTCTTCATGCATCTCTAGAACTTGTAGTCAATCAAATTTAATGTACTCTAACCTATTCTAACCCCAAAGAACACTACACAAGCCATTTAGTGGTTCAACGCAATGTTTCCGAGTACTTAGCCCATTTGGGACTGAATTTCAACAAGTCTTTCTCCAAACTTCTAAACACTCTTCATGATTCTCTA
>NW_006238810.1:10009-10356 GCF_000375325.1 Capsella rubella | reverse complement strand
CATTTAATGCTTGAAAGCAATGGTTGTGGGTTCTTAGCTCATTTCAGCCCAAATTTCAGCAAGTCTTTCTACACTCTTCTAAACACTCTTCATGCATCTCTAGAACTTGTAATCAATCAAATTTAATGTATTTTAACCTATTATAACCCCAAAGAACACTAAACAAGCCATTTAGTGGTTCAACGCAATGTTTCCGAGTTCTTAGCCCATTTGGGACCAAATCTCAACAAGTCTTTCTCCAAAATTCTAAACCTTCTTCATGATGCTCCAGAACTTGTAATCAATCAAAATTATTGTATTCTAAGTTATTCTAACCCCAAAAACAGTAGACAAGCCATTTAATGCTT
>NW_006238810.1:9117-9637 GCF_000375325.1 Capsella rubella | reverse complement strand
AATGTTTCCGAGTTCTTAGCCCATTTGGGACCAAATTTCAACAAGTCTTTCTCCAAACTTCTAAACCTTCTTCATGATGCTCTAGCACTTGTAATCAATCAAAATTATTGTAGTGTAAGTTATTCTAACCCGAAAAAACAGTAGACAAGCCATTTAATGCTTGAAAGCAATGGTTGTAGGTTCTTAGCCCATTTCGGCCCAAATTTCAGCTATTCTTTCTACACTCTTCTAAACACTCTTCACGCATCTCTAGAACTTGTAATAAATCAAATTTAATGTACTCTAACCTATTCTAACCCCAAAGAACACTACACAAGCCATTTAGTGGTTCAACGCAATGTTTCTGAGTTCTTAGCCCATTTGGGACCAAATTTCAACAAGTCTTTCTCCAAACTTCTAAACACTCTTCATGATGATCTAGCACTTGTAATCAATCAAAATTAATGTATTCTAACATATTTTAACCACAAAAAAACATTATTCAAGCCATTGAATGCTTGAAAGCAATGGTTGTGGGTTC
>NW_006238810.1:8609-8842 GCF_000375325.1 Capsella rubella | reverse complement strand
TTCTAACCCCAAAAAACAGTATAGAGGCCATTTAATGCTTGAAAGCAATGGTTGTGGGTTCTTAGCTCATTTCGGCCCAAATTTCAGCAAGTCATTCTACACTCTTCTAAACACTCTTCATGCATCTCTAGAACTTGTAATCAATCAAATTTAATGTATTCTAACCTATTCTAACCCCAAAGAACACTAAACAAGCCATTTAGTGGTGCAACGCAATGTTTCAGAGTTCTTAG
>NW_006238810.1:7354-7877 GCF_000375325.1 Capsella rubella | reverse complement strand
CTCTAGCACTTGTAATCAATCAAACTTATTGTATTCTAACATATTTTAAGCACAAAAAACATTATTCAAGCCATTTAATGCTTGATAGCAATGGTTGTGGGTTCTTAGCTCATTTCGGCCCAAATTTCAGCAAGTCTTTCTACACTCTTCTAAACAGTCTTCATGCATCTCTAGAACTTGTAATCAATAAAATTTAATGTATTCTAACCTATTCTAGCCCAAAAAAATACTAAAAAAGCTATTTAGTGGTTCAACGCAATGTTTCCGAATTCTTAGCCCATTTGGGACCAAATTTCAACAAGTCTTTCTCCACACTTCTAAACACTCTTCATGATCCTCTAGCACTTGTAATCAATCAAACTTATTGTATTCTAACATATTCTAACCCCAAAAAACAGTAGACAAGCCATTTAATGCTTGAAAGCATGGTTGTTTGTTCTTAGCCTATTTCGGCCCAAATTTCAGCAAGTCATTCTACACTCTTCTAAACACTCTTCATGCATGTATAGAACTTGTAATCAAT
>NW_006238810.1:6873-7094 GCF_000375325.1 Capsella rubella | reverse complement strand
TTCGTCCCAAATTTCAGCAAGTCTTTCTACACTCTTCTAAACACTCTTCATGCATCTCTATAACTTGTTATCAATCAAATTTAATGTACTCTAACCTATTCTAACCCCAAATAACACTACACAAGCCATTTAGTGGTTCAACGCAATGTTTCCGAGTTCTTAGCCCATTTGGGACCAAATTTCAACAAGTTTTTCTCCAAACATCTAAACACTCTTCATGA
>NW_006238810.1:6533-6773 GCF_000375325.1 Capsella rubella | reverse complement strand
TGAAAGCAATGGTTGTGGGTTCTTAGCTCATTTCGTCCCAAATTTCAGCAAGTCTTTCTACACTCTTCTAAACACTCTTCATGCATCTCTAGAACTTGTAACCAATCAAATTTAATGTATTATAACCTATTCTAACCCCAAACAACACTAAACTATCCATTTAGTGGTGAAACGCAATGTTTCAGAGTTCTTATCCCATTTGTGACCAAATTTCAACAAGTCTTTCTCCAAACTTCTAAA
>NW_006238810.1:6215-6433 GCF_000375325.1 Capsella rubella | reverse complement strand
CTCTAGCACTTGTAATCAATCAAACTTATTGTATTCTAACATATTTGAACCACAAAAAACATTATTCAAGCTATTTAATGCTGGAAAGCAATGGTTGTGGGTTCTTAGCTCATTTCGGCCCAAATTTCAGTAATTCTTTCTACACTCTTCTAAACACTCTTCATGCATCTCTAGAACTTGTAATCAATCAAAGTTAATGTATTCAAATGTATTCTAAC
>NW_006238810.1:4698-4953 GCF_000375325.1 Capsella rubella | reverse complement strand
TTCTAAACTCTTCTAAACACTCTTCATGCATCTTTTGAACTTGTAATCAATTAAATTTAATGTATTCGAACCTATTACCTAAACTCCAAAGAACACTAAACAAGCCATTTAGTACGCATTGTTTTCGAGTTCTTAGCCCATTTGGGACCAAATTTCAACAAGTCTTTCTCCAAACTTCTAAACACTCTTCATGATGCTCTAGCACTTGTAATCAGATAAAATTATTGTATTCTAACATATTCTAACCCCAAAAAA
>NW_006238810.1:4158-4598 GCF_000375325.1 Capsella rubella | reverse complement strand
ATTGTATTCTAACATATTCTAACCCCAAAAAACAGTATAGAGGCCATTTAATGCTTGAAAGCAATGGTTGTGGGTTCTTAGCTCATTTCGGCCCAAATTTCAGCAAGTCATTCTACACTCTTCTAAACACTCTTCATGCATCTCTAGAACTTTTAATCAATTAAATTTAATGTATTCTAACCTATTCTAACCCCAAAGAACACTAAAAAAGCCATTTAGTGGTTCAACGCAATGTTTCCGAGTACTTAACCCATTTGGGACTGAATTTCAAAAAGTCTTTCTCCAAACTTCTAAACACTCTTCATGATTCTCTAGCACTTGTAATCAATCAAAATTATTGTATTCTAACATATTCTAACCCCCAAAAAACAGTATACAAACCATTTAATGCTTGAAAGCAATGGTTGTGGGGTCTTAACCCATTTCGGCCCAAATTTCAG
>NW_006238810.1:3846-4058 GCF_000375325.1 Capsella rubella | reverse complement strand
CAATCAAATTTAATGTATTTTAACCTATTATAACCCCAAAGAACACTAAACAAGCCATTTAGTGGTTAAACGCAATGTTTCCGAGTTCTTAGCCCACTTGGGACCAAATTTCAACAAGTCTTTCTCCAAACTTCTAAACCTTCTTCATGATGCTCTAGCACTTGTAATCAATCAAAATTAATGTATTCTAAGTTATTCTAACCCCAAAAACA
>NW_006238810.1:3389-3611 GCF_000375325.1 Capsella rubella | reverse complement strand
AAAAAGTCTTTCTCCAAACTTCTAAACACTCTTCATGATGCTCTAGCACTTGTAATCAATAAAAATTATTGTATTCTAACATATTCTAACCCCAAAAAACAGTATACAAGCCATTTAATGCTTGAAAGATTTGGTTGTGGGTTCTTAACCCATTTCGGCCCAATTTTCAGCAAGTCTTTCTACACTGTTCTTAAACACTCTTCATGCATCTCTAGAACTTGT
>NW_006238810.1:2977-3289 GCF_000375325.1 Capsella rubella | reverse complement strand
ATGTATTTTAAGCTATTATTACCCCAAAGAACACTAACCAAGCCATTTAGTGGTTCAACGCAATGTTTCCGAGTACTTAGCCCATTTGAGACTGAATTTCAACAAGTCTTTCTCCAAACTTCTAAACCTTCTTCATGATGCTCTAGCACTTGTAATCAATCAAAATTATTGTATTCTAAGTTATTCTAACCCCAAAAACAGTAGACAAACCATTTAATGATTGAAAGCAATGGTTGTAGGTTCTTAGCCCATTTCGGCCTAAATTTCAGCAATTCTTTCTACACTCTTCTAAACACTCTTCATGCATCTCTA
>NW_006238810.1:2654-2877 GCF_000375325.1 Capsella rubella | reverse complement strand
CAAATTTAATGTACTCTAACCTACTCTAACCCCAAAGAACACTACACAAGCCATTTAGTGGTGAAACGCAATGTTTCCGAGTTCTTAGCCCATTTGGGACCAAATTTCAACAAGTGTTTCTCCAAACTTCTAAACACTCTTCATGATGCTCTAGCACTTGTAATCAATCAAACTTATTGTATTCTAACCTATTTTAACCACAAAAAACATTATTCAAGCCATT
>NW_006238810.1:1888-2137 GCF_000375325.1 Capsella rubella | reverse complement strand
CAATGTTTCCGAGTTCTTAGCCCATTTGGGACCAAATTTCAACAAGTCTTTCTCCAAACTTCTAAACACTCTTCATGATGCTCTAGCACTTGTAATCAATCAAACTTATTGTATTCTAACATATTTTAACCACAAAAAGCATTATTCAAGCCATTTAATGATTGAAAGCAATGGTTGTGGGTTTTTAGCTCATTTCGTCCTAAATTTCAGCAAGTCTTTCTACACTCTTCTAAACACTCTTCATGCATC
>NW_006238810.1:941-1470 GCF_000375325.1 Capsella rubella | reverse complement strand
TTTAGTGGTTCAACGCAATGTTTCCGAGTTCTTAGCCCATTTGGGACCAAATTTCAACAAGTCTTTCTCCAAATTTCTAAACCTTCTTCTTGATGCTCTCGCACTTGTAATCAATCAAAATTATTGTATTCTAACATATTCTAACCCCAAAAAACAGTATAGAGGTCATTTAATGCTGGAAAGCAATAGTTGTGGGTTCTTAGCTCATTTCAGCCCAAATTTCAGTAATTCTTTCTACACTCTTCTAAACACTCTTCATGCATCTCTAGAACTTGTAATCAATCAAATTTAATGTATTCTAACCTATTCTAACCCCAAAGATAACTAAACAAGCCATTTAGTGGTTCAACGCAATGTTTTCGAGTACTTAGCCCATTTGGGACTGAATTTCAACAAGTCTTTCTCCAAACTTCTAAACACTCTTCCTGATGCTCTAGCACTTGTAATCAATCAAAATAATTGTATTCTAACATATTCTAACCCCAAGAAACAGTATAGAGGCCATTTAATGCTTGAAAGCAATGGTTGT
>NW_006238810.1:0-760 GCF_000375325.1 Capsella rubella | reverse complement strand
ATTTGGGACTGAATTTCAACAAGTCTTTCTCCAAACTTCTAAACACTCTTCATGATTCTCTAGGACTTGTAATCAATCAAAATTATTGTATTCTAACATATTCTAACCCCCAAAAAACAGTATACAAGCCATTTAATGCTTGAAAGCAATGGTTGTGGGTTCTTAACCCATTTCAGCCCAAATTTCAGCAAGTCTTTCTACACTCTTCTAAACACTCTTCATGCATCTCTAGAACTTGTAATCAATCCAATTTAATGTATTCTAACCTATTATAACCCCAAAGAAAGCTAAACAAGACATTTAGTGGTTGAACGCAATGTTTCCGAGTTCTTAGCCCATTTGGGACCAAATTTCAACAAGTCTTTCTCCAAACTTTTAAACCTTCTTCATGATGCTCTAGCACTTGTAATCAATCAAAATTACTGTATTCTAAGTTATTCTAACCCCAAAAACAGTAGACAAGCCATTTAATGCTTGAAAGCAATGGTTGTAGGTTCTTAGCCCATTTCAGCCCAAATTTCAGCAATTCTTTCTACACTCTTCTAAACACTCTTCATGCATCTCTAGAACTTGTAATCAATCAAATTTAATGTACTCTAACCTATTCTAACCCCACAGAACACTACACAAGCCATTTAGTGGTTCAACACAATGTTTCTGAGTTCTTAGCCCATTTGGGACCAAATTTCAACAAGTCTTTCTCCAAACTTCTAAACCTTCTTCATGATGCTCTAGCACTTGTAATCAATCAAAATTATTA
>NW_006238811.1:10510-10990 GCF_000375325.1 Capsella rubella | reverse complement strand
TACTTTTTCTTTACTTTATACTTTTTTTTGTTGTTGTTATGGACTTTTAAAGAAATTTTCCATGTAGGACAATAAGGGCAAGTTTGAACCATGCTTACAGTTTTTGTGAGTTTCTTTATGTGACACTCCCTCTAGAAAATAAGAAGAGCAACACAAAAAAGATCATTGTCCAAGACTCTTACAATTACCTTTTGTTTTCTTTCACTTATATTGCGTTTAGCTATGCTAGAAGCCTAGAATTAGTAGCAAAATTATTTCTACATGTACTTAAAAATGTTCGTCTGAGAAACGTGGAGAAGCTCCTCTACCTTGTTTCTGGTTAGACACTTAAAAAACACTTTTATATACTCTGCTTGATCGTGTTACTCCTACGTGT
This sequence comes from Capsella rubella, assembly GCF_000375325.1. NCBI lineage: Eukaryota > Viridiplantae > Streptophyta > Magnoliopsida > Brassicales > Brassicaceae > Capsella > Capsella rubella. The sequence goes on along the minus strand of NW_006238811.1, from coordinate 10,614 downwards.
TTTTACCTAACTCTGAGTCTGTAATTGGTTATATCCACTGTAAGTTGGAGTGTTTAAAATTCTAATAGTCACTCTTGCGACTGTTCTTAAATAATAAAAGTTTT
>NW_006238811.1:8825-10410 GCF_000375325.1 Capsella rubella | reverse complement strand
CTCTTCGAATATTTTTCATAAACACCTAGAAGTATCATACATGGAAAATATCTGAAATAAACACATGGGATTTCATGTCATTTCTCCAAGAGGCCAGAGAAGATGTATGATGGCAGAGACACCATAAAGATTGTGTAAAGTGATTTGTGCCTAGGTGTGCTGCTTATAAGTTCCTCTCTTGGTAGTCTGTCCATTTTTGTATTTAAGAGCTAATTCTACTTCAAGTGTTTTCAAATGAGTCTGCTGCTATTACTATTAACCGTTGTCAACCACTGCCATCTTACATTGTCCAAATCTCAATACCAATGGCTGCAATAGGTTTGCAGTCGGTCTGTCAAGCTCAAAGTAGTTAGGGTTTGGTATGTCTCTGGGTTTCCAGATTCCCTTGTAAAATGGGTTACCTATGGGAGGTAAGCTCCATTTTCCCTTGTAAGCAGGGTTCCTCTATATTGGTCGCTTCCATTCGCCACATCTAGGTGCTGCCTCACACTTGGGGTTGGAAACCATGGGTGCCTCCCACTCACCATCTTCCTCATCATCCCAATCTTTATACTTGCTTGCTTCAGGGTCTTCGACCTCTTCAGACTCATCATTTGATTTTCGGAATTTGGAATTTATCACGATTTGGAGATTACGTTTTAGCCAAACGACGTCACTTTTCACTAATAGAGATGGATTAATGATGTATTAGCTGCTCTGTTAACAGAATTAAGGATATTATGTTTATTTTGGTTCGGTTAACGAAAGATGATGTTATTAAAATTAAGTTAACGAGAAATTCATAACGGTATAGAAAATTCGTACTATAAATAACAGAAAATTTGAAAGTTCGTTAACTAAATGACATTTTCCTCTTTTCTCTTTTGAGATTATAGAGTTCCAAATTGTGTGTGTTTAGTTGAAAAAACATGTAAAGTTGAAACAGACAAGTTGATTCTTACTTTTCCACAGGTACGACCTTAAAACCAACTCTTTTCCGTAAAAATAAAATCTAACCCCAAACCCAAAAACAAAGGGCACCAACACGTAATATATGCGAAACAGTGAGGTCAAATTAGACAAAACACCATAATCATCTCTTCCCTCTTGTGTTCCTCCTCCTCTGTTTTTATATTTCTTTCACCTCTGCACTAATCCCCTGAGCTCTCTCTCTCTCTCCCTATCTCGAGATCCGCCGTTTTAACTCTGTTATTTTTTCTTTTGAATTAGTTCCTCCCAAACTCAGAGCTTCTTCTCTTTTTGTTCAGTCATTACAGATTGGATCAGAGAGGGAAACAAGAGAGCTGTTTCTCTTATCCAGATCTAGTTTCTGTCTATCTCTCAGTTTGGTTTTAAACCAAGGTAATAATGTTCGTTGGAATTATCGAATAATTCTTGTAGATCTATCTGTTTTGTTGATTCAATTGATCATTCCGATCTGATTTCGACGTTTTGTGATTGATCGTGTATTTTTTTTTGGGCTTGATTTGGATTTAGTTTACTCCATTATAGTGCAGATCGATACGAATGTACGTTTTTGTGATTTATTATAAGATAGATTTTTTTTTGTAGCCTTTTGAATCGATGCATGTAATTGTAGCTCGAT
>NW_006238811.1:8377-8725 GCF_000375325.1 Capsella rubella | reverse complement strand
CTAACCTCAGCTCAGAGACTTGCTGCGTCTGCAACATCATCCATTGAAGTTACCTCTGATCCATTCGCAGCTGAAGCCAAGTACTTTACCGAGCAACGTGTTCTTAGCAGAGATGTAAGGGATTTTCTCAACAACTTCTCTCCTCTTTTTCTGTGTTTGGCATTTGGAAATTCTCAATTTGAGCTGGATATTGCAGGTTCGCATTGTTCTTGAAGGTGTTGACAAATTCAACAATCTGATTGGTTCAGTTCATTATTCTGATGGTGAAACAGTTAAAGACTTGGGTTTGGAGCTCGTTGAAAATGTATGTTCTCATATTAAGCAGTTATTTGATTTTCAACATGAATT
>NW_006238811.1:7983-8277 GCF_000375325.1 Capsella rubella | reverse complement strand
AGAAAGATAAGGTTAAAATGTGGGGAAACTACGTTCCTCCAGCTACTAACTCTAAGGCAATTCATGACCAGAACTTTACGGGAAAGGTAACACGTCCTGGCCATATTCTTTTTTAAATACTGTTATTCTCCTCTGCTTATTGATTTATTGTTTATATCTCTCTGTAGGTAGTGGAGGTGGTGAGTGGGGATTGTGTTATAGTTGCCAATGATGCTGTTCCAATAGGGAGCCCAGCGGCAGAGAGACGGGTCTGTCTTTCGAGTATCAGATCTCCAAAAATGGGTAACCCACGTA
>NW_006238811.1:7621-7883 GCF_000375325.1 Capsella rubella | reverse complement strand
GGAAGCAAGAGAATTTCTGAGACAACGGCTTGTGGGCAAACAGGTATTGAGTTGAGCTTTCTACACTAATCATTGTCTTTGTTGTGCTCACATATAAACAAGATTTGGTTTCTTTTTCCCTGCAACAGGTTATTGTTCAAATGGAATACTCAAGGAAAATCACCCAAGCAGATGGTCCTACCACATCTGGAGCTGCTGATAGGTTCATGGATTTTGGCTCAGTGTTCCTTCCATCTGCTGCCAAAGGTGATTCCGATGAAGT
>NW_006238811.1:7122-7521 GCF_000375325.1 Capsella rubella | reverse complement strand
ACATCTGCTACAGCAATTGCTGACGGTCAGCCGGCTGGAGTGAATGTTGCTGAGCTCGTTCTTTCCCGTGGTTTTGGAAATGTGGTTAGACATAGAGATTTCGAAGAGCGATCAAATCATTATGATGCTCTTCTGGCTGCTGAAGCCCGTGCTTTGTCTGGAAAGAAAGGAATCCATTCTACAAAAGAATCTCCAGCCGTACACATCACAGACCTCACTGTGGTAAGAATATATATCTGTACACATTTTTGAATAAACTCATTTTCCTTGGTTGCGTTTTTCAGTAATCTAATTGGTAAGCATATATTTGTCTCAGGCGGCAGCTAAGAAAGCTAAAGATTTCCTGCCATCCCTCCAAAGAATCAGGAGAATACCTGCAGTCGTGGAATATGTCCTCAG
>NW_006238811.1:6713-7022 GCF_000375325.1 Capsella rubella | reverse complement strand
CTTGCCTACATAAAGGTTCCAAGCTTGGAAGAAGATTTTGGTCCTGAAGCTGGAGAGTATTTACATACGGTGACGCTGGGTAGCGGTAAAGAGTTTAAAGCTGTGATTGAAGAAAGAGACACTTCTGGAGGCAAAGTCAAAGGGCAAGGCACTGGAACAGAATTTGTTGTCACTCTCATCGCTGTCGATGATGAGATCTCTGTAAACGCTGCAATGCTTCAGGTCGGTTTTCTCTCACCTTGTCTAAAAAATATTTCCAAGAATTGGTATTGACGATGATGATGATGAACAGGAAGGAATAGCACGAAT
>NW_006238811.1:5012-6613 GCF_000375325.1 Capsella rubella | reverse complement strand
GTCGAGCTTTTTGTAACGTTTTAGATTTGTTACCTTTCTACTTTTAATTTATACTTTTTCTTTACTTTATACTTTTTTTTGTTGTTGTTATGGACTTTTAAAGAAATTTTCCATGTAGGACAATAAGGGCAAGTTTGAACCATGCTTACAGTTTTTGTGAGTTTCTTTATGTGACACTCCCTCTAGAAAATAAGAAGAGCAACACAAAAAAGATCATTGTCCAAGACTCTTACAATTACCTTTTGTTTTCTTTCACTTAGATTGCGTTTAGCTATGCTAGAAGCCTAGAATTAGTAGCAATATTATTTCTACATGTACTTAAAAATGTTCATCTGAGAAACGTGGAGAAGCTCCTCTACCTTGTTTCTGGTTAGACACTTAAAAAACACTTTTATATACTCTGCTTGATCGTGTTACTCCTACGTGTTTTTACCTAACTATGAGTCTGTAATTGGTTATATCCACTGTAAGTTGCAGTGTTTAAAATTCTAATAGTCACTCTTGCGACTGTTCTTAAATAATAAAAGTTTTCTCTTTGTATAAAACAATTTCTCTTCGAATATTTTTCATAAACACCTAGAAGTATCATACATGGAAAATATCTGAAATAAACACATGGGATTTCATGTCATTTCTCCAAGAGGCCAGAGAAGATGTATGATGGCAGAGACACCATAAAGATTGTGTAAAGTGATTTGTGCCTAGGTGTGCTGCTTATAAGTTCCTCTCTTGGTAGTCTGTCCATTTTTGTATTTAAGAGCTAATTCTACTTCAAGTGTTTTCAAATGAGTCTGCTGCTATTAATTACTATTAACCGTCGTCAACCACTGCCATCTTACATTGTCCAAATCTCAATACCAATGGCTGCAATAGGTTTGCAGTCGGTCTGTCAAGCTCAAAGTAGTTAGGGTTTGGTATGTCTCTGGGTTTCCAGATTCCCTTGTAAGATGGGTTATCTATGGGAGGTAAGCTCCATTCGCCACATCTAGGTGCTGCCTCACACTTGGGGTTGGAAACCATGGGAGCCTCCCACTCACCATCTTCCTCATCATCCCAATCTTCATACTTGCTTGCTTCAAGGTCTTCGACCTCTTCAGACTCATCATTTGATTTTCGAAATTTGGAATTTATCACGATTTGGAGATTACATTTTAGCCAAACGACGTCACTATTCACTAATAGAGATGGATTAATGATGTATTAGCTGCTCTGTTAACAGAATTGAGGATATTATGTTTATTTTGGTTCGGTTAACGAAAGATGATGTTATAAAAACTAAGTTAACGACAAATTCATAACGGTATAGAAAATTCGTACTATAAATAACAGAAAATTTGAAAGTTCGTTAACTAAATGACATTTTCCTCTTTTCTCTTTTGAGATTATAGAGTTCCAAATTGTGTGTGTTTAGTTGAAAAAACATGTAAAGTTGAAACAGACAAGTTGATTCTTACTTTTCCACAGGTACGACCTTAAAACCAACTCTTTTCCGTAAAAATAAAATCTAACCCCAAACCCAAAAACAAAGGGCACCAACACGTAATATATGCGAAACAGTGAGGTCAAATTAGACAAAACACCATAATCATCTCTTCCCTCTT
>NW_006238811.1:4660-4912 GCF_000375325.1 Capsella rubella | reverse complement strand
GGAAACAAGAGAGCTGTTTCTCTTATCCAGATCTAGTTTCTGTCTATCTCTCTTGTTTGGTTTTAAACCAAGGTAATAATGTTCGTTGGAATTATCGAATAATTCTTGTAGATCTATCTGTTTTGCTGATTCAATTGATCATTCCGATCTGATTTCGACGTTTTGTGATTGATCGTGTTTTTTTTTTTGGGCTTGATTTGGATTTAGTTTACTCCATTATAGTGCAGATCGATACGAATGTACGTTTTTGTG
>NW_006238811.1:4121-4392 GCF_000375325.1 Capsella rubella | reverse complement strand
CCATTACTTTATCTTCTCTTATGGCACCTAAGATGGTGAGTTGAGTTTTTATCTACGTTTTGACACGAAAGCCTTTTCTCACTACCAATCATAATTTGTTCTTAAAGGACAAGTCTTTTACTTTTTGGATTTTACTCTTTTTAGGCTCGCAGGGGAGGTGTAGATGAGCCTTTTGCATGGGAAAGCAAGGAATTTTTGAGGAAACTTTGCATAGGAAAGGTACAAAGTCAAAATTCTTATTACACTAGGTTTCAGCTAAGTACATATGTTT
>NW_006238811.1:2634-3281 GCF_000375325.1 Capsella rubella | reverse complement strand
GAGGTCCTCTAACCTCAGCTCAGAGACTTGCTGCGTCTGCAACATCATCCATTGAAGTTACCTCTGATCCATTCGCAGCTGAAGCCAAGTACTTTACCGAGCAACGTGTTCTTAGCAGAGATGTAAGGGATTTTCTCAACAACTTCTCTCCTCTTTTTCTGTGTTTGGCATTTGGAAATTCTCAATTTGAGCTGGATATTGCAGGTTCGCATTGTTCTTGAAGGTGTTGACAAATTCAACAATCTGATTGGTTCAGTTCATTATTCTGATGGTGAAACAGTTAAAGACTTGGGTTTGGAGCTCGTTGAAAATGTATGTTCTCACATTAAGCAGTTATTTTATTTTCAACATGAATTGCATTTTAAGTCAATGGACTGATAACGATTTTTGCTCTATCATACTGGATAAGTGGTAGAAACTACTCTTTTGTTGATTCATATACAATTTTCTCCCTACTATTGCAAAGGTTGTTCCTTAAAGATAAATTTTGTTGACATCTAATGTAATTCAGTTGGTGACACTGGTTGCTATTATATCTTCTTAGGGTCTTGCTAAATTTGTTGAATGGAGTGCTAACATGATGGAGGATGAAGCTAAGAGAAAGTTAAAAGCTGCAGAACTTCAATGCAAGAAAGATAAGGTTAAAA
>NW_006238811.1:2047-2534 GCF_000375325.1 Capsella rubella | reverse complement strand
CGTTCCTCCAGCTACTAACTCTAAGGCAATTCATGACCAGAACTTTACGGGAAAGGTAACACGTCCTGGCCATATTCTTTTTTAAATACTGTTTTTCTCCTCTGCTTATTGATTTATTGTTTTTATCTCTCTGTAGGTAGTGGAGGTGGTGAGTGGGGATTGTGTTATAGTTGCCAATGATGCTGTTCCAATAGGGAGCCCAGCGGCAGAGAGACGGGTCTGTCTTTCGAGTATCAGATCTCCAAAAATGGGTAACCCACGTAGAGAAGAGAAGCCCGCACCTTATGCTCGGGAAGCAAGAGAATTTCTGAGACAACGGCTTGTTGGCAAACAGGTATTGAGTTGAGCTTTCTACACTAATTATTGTATTTGTTGTGCTCACAAATAAACAAGATTTGCTTTCTTTTTCCCTGCAACAGGTTATTGTTCAAATGGAATACTCAAGGAAAATCACCCAAGCAAATGGTCCTACCACATCTGGAGCTGC
>NW_006238811.1:1216-1529 GCF_000375325.1 Capsella rubella | reverse complement strand
GCCTTTTCATTCTCTGGAGTCAGATGTCCTGGCCGTGGCGAACCTTTTTCAGACGAAGCTATCGCTGTAATGAGACGTAGGATCATGCAGAGAGATGTTGAGGTAACAAAATGCACCCCTAAATTTACATCTCACTCTCCTATTCTCCTATATGTTTTTTTCTTAGTCTATTATAATATTCACACAGATTGAAGTTGAGACTGTGGATAGAACTGGTACTTTCTTGGGATCCATGTGGGAGTCAAGGACAAATGTGGCGACAGTTCTGCTTGAAGCTGGTTTAGCGAAAATGCAGACCAGCTTTGGCGCAGAC
>NW_006238811.1:0-1116 GCF_000375325.1 Capsella rubella | reverse complement strand
GTAAAACATTCTCCCTTTTCAAAACGTTTAGACCAAAGCCAGCTAAACCGTTTTTGATATTTCAGATTTGGGAAAACTATGTTGAAGGAGAAGAAGTCTCAAACGGAAATACTAATACAGTAGAAACCAGGCAAAAGGAGACCCTAAAGGTGAATATATTTACATGATTCTTCACAAAATTCATATCATTTTTGTAAACTATAAAAGACAATTTCTTTTGTTTACCTATGATTACAGGTTGTGGTTACAGAAGTACTTGGAGGTGGTCGGTTCTATGTTCAATCTGCTGGAGATCAGAAAATAGCTTCGATTCAGAACCAGCTTGCATCCTTGAATATTAAAGACGCTCCCATTATTGGATCCTTCAATCCTAAGAGAGGTGACATCGTCCTTGCACAGTTTAGCCTTGATAACTCCTGGAACCGTGCAATGGTAATTTTAGTTCACTTACTTTGTTTTTGAGTTTTCTTAGCTTCTTGCTTATTCATTTAAATCAATACTTGTGTTCAGATTGTGAGTGCACCCCGGGCAGCGATCCAATCCCCAGATGAGAAGCTTGAGGTTTTCTACATCGATTACGGAAACCAAGAGACAGTCCCATACAGTGCAATCAGACCCATCGACCCTTCGGTATCCGCAGCACCAGGGCTTGCTCAGCTCTGCAGACTTGCCTACATAAAGGTTCCAAGCTTGGAAGAAGATTTTGGTCCTGAAGCTGGAGAGTATTTACATACGGTGACGCTGGGTAGCGGTAAAGAGTTTAAAGCAGTGATTGAAGAAAGAGACACTTCTGGAGGCAAAGTCAAAGGGCAAGGCACTGGAACAGAATTTGTTGTCACTCTCATCGATGTCGATGATGAGATCTCTGTAAACGCTGCAATGCTTCAGGTCGGTTTTCTCTCACCTTGTCTAAAAAATATTTCCAAGAATTGGTATTGACGATGATGATGATGAACAGGAAGGAATAGCACGAATGGAAAAACGTAAGAAATGGGAGCACAAAGACAAACAAGCTGCTCTTGATGCTTTAGAGAAGTTCCAAGATGAAGCTCGCAAGTCGAGAACTGGAATCTGGCAGTACGGTGACATTCAATCCGATGACGAGGACACTGGTCC
>NW_006238812.1:13704-15914 GCF_000375325.1 Capsella rubella | reverse complement strand
TTTTCTATAACCAACAACTCAAAATATTGTTTGTAATTGTTTCTCTTTCTTTGATTATTTGAACTTATTTTCACAAGTTGTTTTGAATAGTTTACTAGGAACATTCCAACAAATTATTTAAGTAAATTACAAGAATGGTAGATTTATCGCCACAATTACTACAACGTAGTAGGACTCGACAAAATATCTGAAATTCTAAATATAGTCTTATCAGAAAATAGGGTATCTAAATCACTGGATAAGAGTATATATATTTAAAGGTTATAATACCTCATTCTAACTTGGATTCACTTTTTACATATAATTTATTATGATACATGTATAAGATTAATATTTTAGTGCCATGTGATATTATACTCTTTCTGTTTACATTTATACAAATTCAACATAATTTATAATTAATATTTTAATAATCTAAACATTTTTTCTGGATCCGGGTCAGGTGTGGATAGCAGTGAATATAGGTATATCCATATCCATATAATTTTTGTCATGAATATAACAGATCTAGATCTAAGTACTCCAAAATTCAAGAGTATTTGATATGGGTGGATCCCTATATTGTAGTATATTTAGCATAAACTTTATAGCCTAATGAAAAATAAAGATCTAAAGTGGATTGCTATAAAACATAAAAATGGAAAAGTAAAGTTATATCCATATAGAAAAATGAGAAACAATCTTACTGATTTACATAGTAGAGACCTCGCAAAAAGAGAACATGGTTTGTTTCTCACTTTCTCTCTCATTTCCGGAGTGAAGAAAGCGGGCTCGCCTAATCACCACCAATATCCTTGAGAACCAAAAGAGTTATATAATCTTCCACGAATTTCATTACAAAGGCTCGAAATCTTAATGATATAAAGAAGAGAAAATCACATACCTATATCAAACCACATGCGTCCAAGGGTTTCAAAATGTGATGAGCGGTTTTGAAACTCAGATTCCAATTTTTCTGAAAGCTCTAAATTTTTATACTAGCGGCGGAGAATCTCAAGAGAAGTAGGGTTTCAATATGTGAATGGAATGGCAGATTATATGCTTTTATAATTAGGCCTTTAGCATTTGATTTTTAACATTTATTGGCCCATGAAAATGTAGTACAAAACGAATATTGAGCCCAAGTTAATGAGCCACTTCTACGGACTCCAAACCGAACTAAGTTAGGATAAGCCGAGACTTGAGTAAATTTGTTGAAAGCCTAATACAAAAGCCTTTAGATCAAAATTTATTTTTATACAGTTAAGATAAAAGACAAAAAGTTCCTTCTATTTTGATCAAAAGACAAAAGGAAAGACTTTTGATCGAAAGAAAAAAAAAGTTCAGTCTACATGAAGCTAGCAGGGAAGTTCATTTTCAAATCCATTTAAAACATACTATAAATCTAAAACATATCACTAAACGAATAACACATAATTTTAACTAGTATATATATATATATATAAAAAAAACAAATGACTTTCATAATTGTTTTATAACTAATGATTGAATAATACCTGATTTTTGTTTGGATTTTCAAATATATTAAACTCCATGAACTAATAACCAAATGTTGTTTGGTCACACTTTTCAGGGTCTGAACCTTAGATTGACTACTTACTTTAATAGGTTGGGACTGAAAGGGACTCAATGACCTAATACTCATTTATTATTCCTTGATTTCCTTTTCACCAAATTCGTTACTATAGTGGGTTAGCAAATGATGAGAATATCCCTAGGATTCGACACTCTTAAGTTGAGCAAGGATAGATTTGGCTAGACAGCCGTGGTACGGAATAGAAGTTGAATGGTCGATGGATATCACAAGAAGCTTGCGGAATAGCATCACGATACCGAACTTAGATCCTTTGGATATACGCACCAAAGAGGCTAAGGTTTTTGCTGGATATACACACGAATAAGAGAAAATCTTGGATATACACACCAACTAAAAGATCTCTTTAGAGAAAAGGTTTTTGATAAAAAAGGAAGGTGGAGTTTCAAATAGATTACAAGGGAGTTTATAAAGAAGAGAAAGAATAAGCCTTGGAACAAGTTACAAGGCTGTTCTCGAAAATACAAAGCAATAAATTCAAAACTTGAAATTTAAAAGATAGATTGACCCTCTTCCTCTTCTTGGTCGTGGCTCCTTAAGTGCATAAAAGGCCTTGGGCTTTTGATTCAACAAATGGGCAATGGTGAAGTGAAACAGTTGGCTCATTAAAAACCTT
>NW_006238812.1:13213-13604 GCF_000375325.1 Capsella rubella | reverse complement strand
GTGGGACAAAACTTGAAAAGGGAAAAAAAGTACAACCATGACACTTTTCCCATTGTTGAATCACTTAGCTTGGATCAAAACCAAAGTGGTTTGACAAGCTTTTCCTTCATACTTGATGTCTTGATCGTGTTGGCTCCGAATCGGATTAATTAATCATCCAACAGCTTCGTTAAACATTTTAGCTCTTGAGCGAGTCATTGGACCAGTTGGTGTGACAAGAGCATCCTCTGCTACAAGCTTATCCTCCTCTCCTAGTTGCTTATCCTCCTCTCCGAGCTGCTTCTCCTCAGCTATGAGCTTAGCTTCTTCAAGTTTAAGCTCCGGTTCATGCTCCAATTCCTTAGTGCTATCCATGATCATATCAGCAAATGTTTCATTCTGGAGCTACGAA
>NW_006238812.1:12797-13113 GCF_000375325.1 Capsella rubella | reverse complement strand
GAGCATATATGGTGCAGACTTTGTTCAGGAGACTTTGGAGAAGATTCGGGTTCTTAAGTTGAACATGAAGGAGGTGCAAGATCGACAGAAGAGTTATGTTGATAAGCGGCACAAGGAGTTAGCGTTTGAGGTTGGAGCTATGGTGTATCTCAAAATGGTGATATTACGTGGTCCTAACAGGTCCCTTACTTAGACTAAGCTGAGTCCTAGGTATATGGGTCCTTTCGGGATTGTGGAGCGGGTTGGACCGGTGGCGTATCGGTTGGAGTTACCTAAGGTTATGCAGGCGTTCCATAAGGTGTTCCATGTGTCGATG
>NW_006238812.1:11432-12697 GCF_000375325.1 Capsella rubella | reverse complement strand
CCTGGAGATAGCTTACCATCCCGGTAAGGCTAATTTGGTTGCAGATGCCTTGAGTAGGAAGCGAGCGGCTTCAGCTAGAGGGCAGGATATGAAGACCTTGGTAGGAGAGATTAGCACTCTGCGTTTGTGTGCTACTTCTCAGGAGTCACTTGGGTTAGAGGCAGCTAGCCGAGCAGATCTTCTGACCATAGGTAGGGCGGCTCAGGAGAATGATGCAGGGCTGGTTAGTACTTCTAAGGATACAGATTCAGAGTATCAGGTTGCAGCCAACAGGACTATTCTTGTGCATGGGCGGTTTTGTGTTCCCAAGAATGAGGGTTTGAGGCGTGAGATTATAAGTGAGGCTCATGGGAGAATGTTCTCTATTCATACATGATCGACCAAGAGTCCAAGATGTACAAAGACCTGGAGAGGTACTACAATTGGGTTGGGATGAAGAAAGACGTGGCTAAGTGGGTGTATGAGTGTGATGTGTGTCAGCTAGTGAAGGCTAAGCATTAGGTGCCAAGTAGTCTACTGCAGAGTCTTCCTATTCCAGAGTGGAAGTGGGACATAATTACGATGGATTTCATAGTTGGTTTGCCGGTGTCTCAGTTCAAGGATGCTATTTGGGTTATTGTAGATCGTTTGACCAAGTCTGCACACTTTCTAGCTATCAAGAAGACTGATGGAGCGGCAGTGTTAACCAAGAAAAATGTGTAGGAGATTGTCAGACTTCATGGAGTACCGGCCAGTATTGTGTTAGACTGGGATTCGAAGTTATTAAAATTTTTTAAGAAGATATTTATATGGTATTTATAAAGCTTTTATAAGATTTTTAAATTTACACACATATAAAGATAATTTGTGGCTATATATATAAAGCTTACATATATATTTTTGATAAATATCAAATTGTAGTGACTTTTTGATAAATTTACAAGAGTGGTATTTAAAAAAAAAATGGTATTGGAAAAAGGGTATTTTTGAAACTCCACCAATTTTGTTTCAATTTTGTACATGTGGATTCCACGTCAGCATGACTTCAGCACACGTGGATTCCACATTAGCATGACTACTGCACACGTGGATGCCACATCAAAATTAGCTAAACATTTATCACGTTTTTGTATGTTTTGGCAAAAAAACTAAACTTTAGGTTTGAAATTTAAATTATTTAAAAGTGCATGTATGATTTAACACATGCGATAGTTCAATGTATGAATTCATCACAGAGTAATTTTGCAGGTATGGAAAAGCCTATTTTCCGTGTGTATCATGTTCTG
>NW_006238812.1:9778-11332 GCF_000375325.1 Capsella rubella | reverse complement strand
TTCTTCTAAGAGTGGCTTCCAATCCATGTTAGAATTTTACTTAAAATCTAGAATAAATATTTATGGTTTACATTCCATTTGAAAAGCCAAGTGAGAGATAGAGAAAGAAAAAAAAACTGAAACACATTTTAATAGCAAATCGAAACAACAAAATATGTACTCTTTTACCATTACACCTTTATAATTTGGGTAAAATACCAATTTCCACAACCCACTATACACCAGGTTTATGGCAGCGGTGTTAAGTAAGAACATCACTTGAGAGTACGAAGTAAAAACATAGTGGACTAACTTTTAATAGACTTGCGCCCCATAAAAAACCTGGGCAAGCATGTAATTTCTTAAATTCCATGTGTTGATTAGATTCAGTGTAACTGTGTAAGAAAACATTATTACTTCTATAAAGCTAATCGAATCGGACTTGGATTCAAACGTTCAGTTTTAGATTTGATCTTTCGTTTACATTCACACAAATTAACCCCCCCCCCCCAAATTTTTTTTTTAATGTAACATAGTTTCCCAAAGCGGAGAACTTGTTTCATATTTCAGATCACCATCCAAAACAGATGAGTATAACTCAAGTTAATCCGTCATGATTGGAATCAATGTTGAGATAAACATGCTACCAAGGATAAGAATTTACCTTTCTCCAAACCAAATCAGCAAATCTCCTACTTCATGAGTAACTCAATGTCCTCGCATCTCCAGAACCCATTTTCTCACCCGCAACGCAAGCATCAAACTCGTATCAGAGGGATTTGTAATCTGCAACTCCTAGCTTCTCTTCCTTGAAATCCAAATCCTTGGTACCAAAGTCACTAGATTGATCATCGAAGACATCTTTCTTCTTCTTCTTCTTTTTCTTCTTGTCCAATGTTGGGAGACGGCGTTTTAGAGAAGAGGAAAATTATATTAGGTCAATGCTATTATTATTAAATAGGTGTTTTGATTTCTTATAATTAATAATTAATGCATAATAAAACATGAATTGTTAAGCTGGATCCATTTAAAAATCTGGGCCCATTTACTATAATTTATCAGAGATGAAGAGTAAAAGCCCGTAAACAAAATTGAACATGCCTTGTTTTCCACGAGGATTTAACTTGATCTGTCACACTCCTTTTAAGACACGGGCAGACACGCGGATCTTTAGCAAACGGGTCGGATAATTGATTTTGATTTGTAAAAATTCAAAAAATTACCCATTCTAATTTCAATAAAAGCTATCCTCCACAACTAATTGAATGGCAAATATGGAAATTTTAGTCAATTTTTAAAGATATCAAAAGTGTACTTCTCTTTTATTATATAGGGGATTGTCTAAAAATAAAATAAAATCCAAAACAATACTTTGAATTTCCATTTATAAATAAATCATCAGAAATTATTAAAAAAGTACACTGAATTTTTATGAAAATAATAATCTGAACCCTTCACTAACAATTTAAAGATTTTTAATTTTACTTTTTTGACAGATTCATATATTACGATAAGTTTAGATGAATTTGAATATCATCAAGACCTTGTTATATGTACATCAATTAGACATGTATG
>NW_006238812.1:8256-8528 GCF_000375325.1 Capsella rubella | reverse complement strand
TTAATTAATTATTAAATAATGAAAAATAATATATTGAGAAAACTAATTTGACTGATTAAATATATTTACAAATATAGGAGAGAAAACATACCTAGCAATACAAAATAGGGTTATTCTACCATGAAAAGAATCAATATGTTAATAATCTGTTTCACATGTTCATAATTCCATGATTTTGAAGGTTTACAAATTTTAAATGTGCTTAATATATTTTATTATGCTTAATAACAAAATACAATATTCAATATTTCATATAGAAATTAATAGTTTAC
>NW_006238812.1:7827-8156 GCF_000375325.1 Capsella rubella | reverse complement strand
ATCCGGGTCAGGTGTGGATAGCAGTGAATATAGGTATATCCATATCCATATAATTTTTGTCATGAATATAACAGATCTAGATCTAAGTACTCAAAAATTCAAGAGTATTTGATATGGGTGGATCCCTATATTGTAGTATATTTAGCATAAACTTTATAACCTAATGAAAAATAAAGATCTAAAGTGGATCGCTTATAAAACATAAAAATGGAAAAGTAAAGTTATATCCATATAGAAAAATGAGAAACAATCTTACTGATTTACATAGTAGAGACCTCGCAAAAAGAGAACATGATTTGTTTCTCACTTTCTCTCTCATTTCCGGAGTG
>NW_006238812.1:7167-7727 GCF_000375325.1 Capsella rubella | reverse complement strand
CGGGCTCGCCTAATCACCACCAATATCCTTGAGAACCAAAAGAGTTATATAATCTTCTACGAACTTCATTACAAAGGCTCGAAATCACAATGCTATAAAGAAGAGAAAATCACTTACCTATATCAAACCACATGCGTTCAAAGGTTTCAAAATGTGATGAGCGGTTTTGAAACTCAGATTCCAATTTTTCTGAGAACTCTAAATTTTTGTACTAGCGGCGAAGAATCTTAAGAGAAGTAGGGTTTCAATATGCGAATGGAACGGCAGATTATATACTTTTATAATTGGGCCTTGAGCATTTGATTTTTAACATTTATTGGCCCATGAAAATGTAGTACAAAAAGAATATTGAGCCCAATTTATTGAGCCACTTCTACGGACTCCAAACCGAACAAAGTTAGGATAAGCCGAAACTTGAGTAAATTGGCTGAAAGCCTAATACAAAAGTCTTTCGATCAAAATTTATTTTTATACAGTTAAGATAAAAGACAAAAATTTCCTTCTATTTTGATCAAAAGACAAAAAGGAAAGACTTTTGATTGAAAGAAAAGAAAAAAAAA
>NW_006238812.1:2497-2926 GCF_000375325.1 Capsella rubella | reverse complement strand
GTTAAACTTTTCAAACATTTAAAAAGTATAATATATTGAAACTTTTTTAATTTTCTATGGTCAAACAAATAACTTTATTAATCCGAACAAAAAGTTTAAAATTGAAAGCCCGATAAGTAAAACTTCATGCTCATTCATAGTTAGAAGCATACTGGTCATGTTTATAATGATTTTAAAACCATTGTCCAAAATGTTTAACCGATGTGGTATGTCTTATATTTTTTTCTATCAATAAAGTATAATATAAAATTTCATGAAAATATTTAACCAACCCGCTTAGATTTAAACAAAATATTTAACCAACCCAATTTAGATATCCAAACTTTATTTTAATAAAATTATAAGTTTATAATAATATTTTCTTAGACAATTTAGTAATATATATCCGTTTTGAAAATTTCAAATGACAACATATTAAAAAAAGATGAA
>NW_006238812.1:743-2374 GCF_000375325.1 Capsella rubella | reverse complement strand
AAATTCAAAATCTAGATATGGAAATAATATAATTGGCTGGGAAATTATCCGATTTATATCCAAACACAGTTAAATATCCGATTTTCAAGTATTCAATTTTTTTAATTTTGGGTTAATTTTTAGTTTTGACCACTATCTTGGTTAAGCTATAGTTCCAATACTGATTTTAAACATGAAATAGTTTTATTTTAAGAGAACTGAAATAAAGTGTTTCATAATAAATCCATTATAAAAATATAATTATTACAAATAAAGAGAAGACCCAAAGACAGTAAAAGAGAATATTCTGGACATGCCTTTAGATTTAAAAGATAGTCAAAATCCAGCAATCCAGCAGAATGCATACAATGAAAACACAAAGTTTAACAATAAAAATAATAAAAAATAAAATCTAATGCATCCACTGATGAAGGTCATTGATGAAGTTCTCACGAATATCGAATGGGCCAAAGGAGGTAGATGGCTTCCTAGAAATGAAGTTTTAAGGTAAGAATTTTTTGAGATAAATCCTTATTGCAGAGATCCCAAGCTTCTCCGGAGCATTTTTTTTTTGTATGGAAGAATAAATCATGAGTATATCCAATCCTATCATAAAAAAGATTTAAGAAGCTAGTGCCACAAAGGAAGGTTTCAACCATGTTCTACATAGAGTTGCAGTTGATTACCTTTTTATATCCTTGCTTGTATATTAGTTCAAATACTTATTCATCAATAAAATTCGTGGAAGACCATTTAAAAAAAACATATTCCAACCATTAAGGCGTAACTTAAAACCCTAGCAGTAAATGATTATCAATCAAAATACATCTACACAAACACTAAAACAACCATATACACAAACATGTCCCAAAAGATGGATAAACTTCTTCTAAGAGTGGCTTCCAATCCATGTTAGAATTTGACTTAAAATCTAGAATAAATATTTATGGTTTACATTCCATCTGAAAAGCCAAGTGAGAGATAGAGAAAAAAAAAAAACTGAAACACATTTTAATAGCAAATCGAAACAACAAAATATGTACTCTTTTACCATTACACCTTTATAATTTGGGTAAAATACCAATTTCCACAACCCATTATACACCAGGTTTATGGAAGCGGTGTTAAGTAAGAACATCACTTGAGAGTGTGAGTATAAACATAGTGGACTAACTTTAATTTTTTAATAGACTTGCGCCCCATAAAGAACCTGGGCAAGCATGTAATTTACTAAATTCCATGTGTTGATTAGATTCAGTGTAACTGTGTAAGAAAACATTATTACTTCTATAAAGCTATTCAAATCGGACTTGGATTCAAACGTTCAGTTTTAGATTCGATCTTTCGTTTACATTCACACGAATTAACCCCCCCCCCCAAATTTTTTTTTAATGTAACATAGTTTCTCAAAGCGGAGAACTTGTTTCATATTTCAAATCACCATCCAAAACAGATGAGTATAATTCATGTTAATCCGACATGATTAGAATCGATGTTGAGATAAACATGCTACCAAGGATGAGAATTTACCTTTCTCCAAACTAAATCAGCAAATCTCCTACTTCATGAGTAACTCAATGTCCTCGCATCTCCAGAACCCATTTTCTCACCCGCAACGCAAGCATCAAACTCGTATCAGAGGGATTTGTAAT
>NW_006238812.1:403-643 GCF_000375325.1 Capsella rubella | reverse complement strand
CTTCTTCTTTTTCTTCTTGTCCAATGTTGGGAGACGGCGTTTTACAGAAGAGGAAAATTATATTAGGTCATTGTTATTATTATTAAATAGGTGTTTTGATTTCTTATAATTAATAAGTAATGCATAATAAAACATCAATTGTTAAGCTGGATCCATTTAAAAATCTGGGCCCATTTACTATAATTTATCAGAGATGAAGAGTAAAAGCCCGTAAACAAAATCGAACATGCCTTGTTTTCC
>NW_006238812.1:0-303 GCF_000375325.1 Capsella rubella | reverse complement strand
AATTAGACATGTATGGTCCTTATAAAGAGAAAATGTTAAAACTCTCACTCTGTCCACATCTCCTAGATTAAAAATACAATTTATGGTTGGGATTCTAGGGTTTATCGTCACCATAGAAAAAAAGTAAAAAGAAAGTAGTCTCCAACCCAAGCAAGTCCCCAAGAGAAAACATGACGGAGATCATCCTCCCATTTGATCTATTAATTGAAACATTCTCAAGATTGTCATCGTAAGACCTGCGAGGTCTCGTTGCGTGTCAAAGCTTTAGTCTTTCATACTGCGTTGTTTAGAATTCACCCAACT
>NW_006238813.1:10732-11630 GCF_000375325.1 Capsella rubella | reverse complement strand
ATATCTCCACGTGTAACCGTCTTGTGATATCTCTATAGACGATTTATCACATATCTCATTGCATCTTTCATCACTTTCGGCCAAATTCTCAACAAGTAACTCTCCTTGTTCAACGGTGAGGTTTCCAAAACATCCTTTGCTAGCCACGTCCAATCTCCATTTTAGCTCCTTACTAACTCCTCTATATAAAATACTAAGGATAGCTTCCTTGTTGAATCCATGATGAGGGCAATCTCGAGTAAATCCCTTAAGTCTACCCCATGCTTCATAGAAACTTTCATTGATTCCTTGCTCAAAGCCCATTATGTCCTTCCTCACTTTGGCCGTTTTGTGCATAGAGTAGAACTTGAGAAGGAATAACCTCTTACAATCATCCCAAGAATTGACCAAATGTGATGGTATAGCTCTCTCCCATCGGCTTGCTTTTTCTCCAAGAGAAAATGGAAACAAAATGAGCTTGATACTATCATCGGGCACACCTCCAATCCTAAATGTGCTACACAACCTCTCAAAGGAGTCCAAATGATCATATGGATTCTCCATATCTAGTCCCAAGAATTTAGAACCTTGAATCAATCGAATCAAACTTGGCTTGATTTCATAATCATTGGCTTCTATTGGATGAGGTCGAATTCCATATCTTGACTCACGACAATGAGGAACATCAAAGCTTCCTATTGTGGTTGTCTCCTCTCGAACATAAGTTGGATTTACTCTCAAATCTTGAGTTTGTGGAGCTTGAATAGTGTTAGTACGAATGTCCACGTTCAACACCTTAAATGACATTGTCTTCCCATTCTTCTTATTTTGATTTGAGTACCTTTGAAAGCACAAGAGAATCAAAGAAGACAAGTTAGTAATAACAAACAAAAGAGAGCTCATCATCTCAACTAGATGT
>NW_006238813.1:10252-10595 GCF_000375325.1 Capsella rubella | reverse complement strand
CCTCAAGGAGCAATTAATTAACACACCAAGAATACACAAATTTGCTTAATCTAAGCTTAATAAGAGATGAGTTTTGATTTCTAAATGTAACTAACAATGCAATTTAAATCAAGCAATGCAAATCAAGATGAAAGAAAGCAATAATAAAAAGACTAACAAGATTCGAATTGAAACAAAGCGGGAAAAGACAATTACTAAGCAATAATTAAAGACGAATCCTCGGGTTAAGGTAATTGACTAGGAGCGATAAGGAAGCGGATTATGGAGCTAACAACTTCAAACAATCATTAATCCTTAGGCTATAGACACTAAACTAGACTAATTAATTTCCATGACAATAATC
>NW_006238813.1:9923-10152 GCF_000375325.1 Capsella rubella | reverse complement strand
CCAAAGGCAATTAAATGATCAACAAGCATTAATAACAAGTCTATCTAGCCACTAAACATCCTAATCAACATTTTCAAATGGTAAGGAGTGTAAAGCACTTAAAAGTTTTGGTTCGGGAATTTCATCGAACACCTTCCGGGCGTGAAATTTCTAAGCTCTAAATCAACATTAACAAAGTTGATTTAGCCTTATTAGCAACCAATAAGCAAGGATCTTGGACAATCTAATC
>NW_006238813.1:8080-9791 GCF_000375325.1 Capsella rubella | reverse complement strand
AGATTAAGAAAAGGAAGAAATACTTATATTAAAACTTGAAGATTCAAATACAAAATCCAAGAAAAAATCTTAAAACATAGCATAAGATCCATAATTTTCGTGCTTGAAACATTTATATAGCATAAGAAATCGATCCGGGTCAACCCGAGATGAACCGGGTCAAACCCAAAGTCTTTATATCCAACCGGTCGATTGTATGGTCGATCGAAAACTTGTTTTGGCGTCTGTTTCACTCCAACCGACCTGACAACCGACCTGTTGGTCGATTGGAATTCTCGATGGCTTCTATCTTCGTTCTGTATGGATATACTCTCACTAAATCAGTCATAACTCATGAACCACAACTCTGATTGGCCTGAAACAACCACCGTTGGAAAGCTAATTCGATTTCCTATCTCTTTTGTTCAGAGATTTAAAGCTAAATCACAAGTTCAAGCCTTCATCTGAGTCGAGCTTTGAGAGACTTCGGACTGGATCTGCATCATCAATCCTCCACTTTGCATTCAAACATGTGTCTTTATTTTCTTAACCTGAAATAGCTTAAAAGACACCCAAAACACACTAAAACACACTCAAAGACACTATATGACTTCTAAAAAGCAAGAAGACTCATTTAGACACTAAATGCAACAAAACACAATGAAAATACAATTGAAACATGATAAAAAAGATAATAAAACCCTTAATAAAGCTGTAAATATGATGTGTATCAATAGGTATCAATCCAATCAGGTGTGATGCTAGCAATCAAGATATATCAGAGATGATTAAGTCAAGCAAGCATAAATGATTTTACGTTTTCAGTGATCCTAAGCAAACATGTTAAACATGCAATAAATGTAGGGCTGTAAAACATAGACTACCATGCATAAGCTAAAACGTAACGGTTATTGATACTGGTAAGAAAATAAAGCAGAACAAGTAGATAACAAGAGAATTAAACAGAAAGCACAAATGGATAGAAGATCCTGAGGATGAGGTTATTGATGTAGGTGGAGTATGCTAATCTACTTCGAGTGTTTATCAAACTACAAACATTCTAATCCCTAGACAATGAACTTCTAATACTAGTCAATCCAATCTCTTGGAAGAAACTATCAAGTTTACAACACTTCCTAATCTCAATTCTCATTGATGAAACATGTAGTAAACAGGCATAAAGAAACAGCTCATTAATGTCAATAAACATCTTAGACAACCAATCTCTTGGGCTAAGCATGTAAATCTCTGGCACTAGTTGGTTCAGACATTTCATCATATACCTTTCGGGTATGAAATGTCTATGACTCAGTTCCAATTGATCAGAGAAGAACTAGCTAATAAAACTCTAATCCAGAAGGGAAACAAAACGAATCTAACATAAACACTCTAGCAAACTAACATCCTCCACCTAATCTATCCCATCCTCAAGAACCCTAACACTACTAAGACGCAGAAATCATGTTAAACATCATGAAACACGAATCGTTCAAAACATACATAATAATAAAGATGACAGGAAGAGTAACAACAATGATTCAAGAACTAATTGCAAAATATCAATAACTCAAAAGAAATCACGATTACAATTCTCAGGATCGTTTGGTGGCTAACAACAAAAACCTAAAATATAATATATCTCGATCCCTTGGATGATCCAAATGAGACCTATTTATAACAATGTTTGGGAAAACCTTAAAACATAAAACGACAACGTAAAAGCGGTTCAAAA
>NW_006238813.1:7334-7980 GCF_000375325.1 Capsella rubella | reverse complement strand
CAATTCTCAGGATCGTTTGGTGGCTAACAACAAAAACCTAAAATATAATATATCTCGATCCCTTGGATGATCCAAATGAGACCTATTTATAACAATGTTTGGGAAAACCTTAAAACATAAAACGACAACGTAAAAGCGGTTCAAAAGTTGTTGTGACTAAGTTGGTCGAGTGAGCATCTCGAGTGAGTATCTTTTCTGCTTTGCTCGATCGTGTCACTCGAGTGTGCACGTCGAGTGACAGTTGTTTCGCATTCCTTCGGTTCACTCGATCAATCGCTCGATCCGCTACTCGATCACCCTACTCGATCACGTTCATCGAGTGAAGTATGTTCCTGCAACGCATCCCTGCTTCTCATTAGAACGTCCCACTCGATCATATGCATGTCGAGTAACGCTTGTTCCTCTGCTTCGCTCTACATGTCTCCTAAGTACCTGAAACACTCCAAATATGCAGAATGTATGCAAGACATGCATGATATGCATAAAACCTACCTAAGTATGTAAAACATGCAGAAAGTGATCAATATGATGCGAATCAACAAGTGAATGATGCTGAAAAGATGATAAATACATGCTCAAAAAGTGATGAAATACAGACTTATCAATCCCATAACTTGAAACCTTTCACGCCTTTCTCAAATCCCAG
>NW_006238813.1:6873-7234 GCF_000375325.1 Capsella rubella | reverse complement strand
AAAACATGCAGAAAGTGATCAATATGATGCGAATCAACAAGTGAATGATGCTGAAAAGATGATAAATACATGCTCAAAAAGTGATGAAATACAGACTTATCAATCCCATAACTTGAAACCTTTCACGCCTTTCTCAAATCCCAGAAAAACGCACTTTTTGGACTTAGAATCCAGCTTTGACCTTTCGTCGCTGGGAACTAACACATATGCTGGACATCCAATAATCTTCAAGTTTGATAGATCAGTATTTACCCCAGTCCATACCTCTTCAGCAACCTTTCCTTCTAAAGAAGCCCTTGGCGATCTGTTAATGAGATAGACCGCCATGTATACTGCCTCAGCCCAGAAGATCTTTGGAAGT
>NW_006238813.1:6104-6773 GCF_000375325.1 Capsella rubella | reverse complement strand
AAGTGTCTTTGAATACCTTGCTCCTCACACAGCTTATGAAACTCGCCATTAGTATACTCTGTACCATTATCATACCTCAGATACTTCATCTTCCTCCCTGTTAGGTTTTCCACTTCAGCCTTCCAAATCTTAAATTTCTCAAAATCTTCAGATTTCTGCCTCATGAAGTAAACCCAAACCTTCTTAGAAAAATCATCAATAAAGATGACATAGTATCTACTTCCTCCCAATGATTGTTCTTGTGTTGGTCCCCACACATCAGAATGCACATAGTCTAAAAAATTCTTTGTGGTGTGTAGACCTGCCTTGAAAAAGGCCTTGGACTGCTTCCCCATTACACAGAACCTACAAATTCCATCATACAATTCTTTAAACAATCTAGAAGACCTCTCCTCTGAAGTTCAGACAAGCCATTCTCTCCAATATGCCCCAACCGCATATGCCATAGAGCTGTGTCATCCGAATCAGTTACCACAGCTGCAACTCCACCTACAGCTCCACCTACAGCCACGTTTCCGAGTAAACGATACACATTCCCTGTTGTCATATGTCCCTTCATCAACATCATATCTCCTTTGCGCACATTCAGACAGTTTTCATCATCAGTTTCGAACCTGAATCCGTCCCTATGAAGTGTACCAAGAGATATCAAAATCTTCTTCACTGCTG
>NW_006238813.1:0-6004 GCF_000375325.1 Capsella rubella | reverse complement strand
AATCGGCGTGATTGCTTGTCGTCACTGCAAGCAAATCGAACTCAACCTTCACTGCATCTTCTGTCTGAACCACGTTTGCCACCTCCTTGATTTCCTTTGTTCTTATGTACTCCATTACCTTGACTTATACTCACATATAGTCCATCACGTTGAGATTTGTCACTGCTACCACCACCATGTTGTTGGCGTCGATTATGATGACCAAGCAGCGAGTCTGTAGCTGACTGCAGACTTATTGTGTCTTTGTCAGCCAATAGTGCAGTCACCAACGTCTCAAATTCAAGAGTCAAAGAACACAACAACAACATGGCTTTATCCTCGTCCTCAACTGTTACACCCACACGCCCTAGATCTCCAGTAATCTGGTTGAACTGGTTAATATGCTGGACTAGATTTGCTCCTTCAGCCATCTTAAACCAATACAGTGTCTGTTTTAAGAACAACTTGCTAGATGGGAATTTCGACATGTACATCTTTTATAGCTTATCCCAAATCTCTTTTGAAGACACGTTCGAATCATTGAACCTGCCTTCTCCCTCATCTCATCCCAGTCTTCCTGCGAGATCGCTTCTTGCTTTGTGTCTAACAAAGCTTTCTTCATCCCTTGCTGATTCAGCATGTCCTTCACCCGATTCTGCCAGAGACAAAAGTTTCCTGTTCCATTGAAACGTGGAACCTCCAACTTCACGGAACTCGTCATTGAACCTGGCACTCTGATACCACTTGTAGTAAATTCAGATGAATAGTATGAAGAAGCTTTAGAAAGAGAAAAGAATGTTCTTGAGGCGAATACCCTTTGTCTAAGGTTTATATTATTAATCTGATAAAGAACTTACAAACCCTAAATCTCCTTATATAGGCCTCAAAAAACCCGATACAATAAAATAGGAAATCTTGTGAATCTTCTAGAGTCTATCATACCATACAGGCGGCTGCGACGCCTACACCCCCCAAAACCTAACCCTAAACCGCCTTGAGCCTGCCATTACAAAAGCCCAGTAAAAGGCCTATAAAAGCCTTGTACGTCTTACACAGTCTTGTACATCCTTGTAAGGTCTTCAGAGATTTTAAGTAACATTAATAACATAGGCAATAGGCTTTTATTTTGCATTATGACAACTCCAATGCCTATACTAGAGACATCACACTTAATTTCAAATGTTTTAAGAAAATCAGATAATATCAAAACAGGTGCGTTATTGAGCTTCTCTGTAAGGGACTAAAAAGCGTTTTCTTGAGCTTGCTCCCATTTGAATCTCACTTCCTTCTTGATAACCTCTGTGAGTGGTGCAGCAATAGTATTGAAGTCCTTAACAAATCTTCTATAAAATCCAGCAAGGCCATGGAAACTTCTCACTTCTCCCACAGACTTAAGATTGGCCAATCTTTAATCGCCTTAACTTTTTTTTCGTCAACTTTAACTCCATCTACACTCACAACAAATCCTAAAAACACAAGATGATCCGTGCAAAAGGTGCACTTCTTTAGGTTGGCATACAGATTTTCCTTTCTAAGGACATTCAAAACAAATTCTAGATGTTCTATATGCTCAATTAAGCTTCTGGTATAGACTAAGCTCTTAGAAAATGATTCATTAACCTCATGAATGTACTAGGTGCGTTTGTCAACCCAAATGGCATAACTAACCACTCATATAACCCATGGTTAGTTTTAAATGCACTTTTCCATTCATCCCCTTCTTTCATCCTAACTTGATGATATCCACTTTTAAGATCAATTTTAGAAAATATGCTAAAACCATGCAATTCATCAAGCATATATCATCTAATCTAGGGATAGGGTGTTGATACTTCACCGTTATGTTGTTGATAGCTCGGCAATCAACAAACATTCGCCAACTACCATCTTTCTTAGGCACAAGCAAGACATGAACAGCACATGGACTCATGCTCTCTCTAATGTGTCCTTTCTCCATGAGCTCGTCCACTTGTCTTTATAGCTCTTTTGTCTCCATCGGATTGGTTCTATAGGCTGGTCGGTTTGGACGTGAAGCTCGGGGTACAAAATCTATTTGGTGCTCAATTACTCGGATTGGTGGTAAACCTTTCGGATTATCCTCTGGAAATACATCCTCAAATTCCTGCAAAAGGTTAGTCATCTCACTCGGCAGCACCAGTGCAAGGTTAGCTAAATTCGTAAGAGCTTCTTTAAAAATAAATAAAAGCATTGGTTGATCAGAACTCAAAGCTTGCTTAACCTCACTATCCTTTGCAAAGAAACTTGGTTGCTTGGTAGTTCGTTCTTCTTTTTGTTTTAGATGCATCTGGTCGAGATAAACCTCATGTGGAGTCATCGGGACCAAAACAGTTTTTCTGCCTTTGTTCTCAAAGAAATAGCGATTGGTGTAACCATTATGCATCACCCTCTAATCAGATTGCCATGGTCTCCCGAGAAGAATATGCCCAGCTTCCATTGGTAACACATCACACAAATCTCATCCTCATATTTACCGATGACAATGGGGACAACCACTTGATTTCTCGATCAAACTTCGTTTCTTTCGGTAAGGCTTCGATAAATCATTGTTTTTACTTCTTCCAATTCTTTCTGAGTTCTTTTCTCACCCGTTCATCGATGATTTTTCATTCGGCCACTAGGTCAGGGTGAGGGTCACTACATTCTCCCCTCCTTATAAGAATTCGTCCTCGAATTCATTCGCTGGTCTTCACTCCTTTGCTTGACGTCTTTAACTTCTTCTTGGGTCTTCGGGTCTTCATCGGTCATCTCCTATGGTTTTCGACAATTTGCTTCTCGGCCTTCTTCGATTACTCCATCTTCCTTATTGCCTTGGGTTGGAACGGTTTTCCATCATCTTCTTCGGCCTTTACTCGATTCGATCTCCACCACTTAGATTTTGATCTTTCCTTCGGTCTTCATCGTAAAAACTCGGTTTTCTCCCTTGTTCTTCTTTTCGGCTTCGACTTCCTTGAGATTTTACTTCTCCTTTATACTCGGCTTCAATGCTTTCTTCACTCACTAAAGATTTTCCGACTAATCTTTTTTCCTTAGTATTTTCCAATTCGACTCTCCGACTGAATCTTGTTGGCTCTCGGCCATCATAGGTTGATTTGCCCCATTTTGAAATTTCTCTCGATCGCTTATCATCTTCTTTGGATTCGTCTCGGCTATCGACTTCTTCGATTGATTCTCAGATCCATTTTGGTCGTCGAGGTCTGGTCACTTCGTTTTCCTTTCGGCCATCTTTCGTCCCTTTGCCTCGCTGCCTTATGCCCTTTTTGCCTCGGTGAGTCTTTACCACCTGTTGTTAAACAACAACACAACAACCAGCACAGCCAACACTACTAGCAAGCAAGCCTAGCAAGCTACGCGGCAAATCCTAGAGGACGACTCTAAGGCAAAGCAAGGACTCTACGATGACTTGACAAAGAAAATCCTAGCAAGCAATATAAGCACACAACCTAGCAAGCAATCTAAGAAAACAACCTAGAAAGCAATCTAGCTCAAGCACAAAGCAATCTAGAAAGCAAAACTTCTAGGACTCCAACACAAGCTTAACAAGGGTAAGGAAACTTCTCCGAGAAAAGTTCTAAGGTTCAAGGCTCCTAGCATGCATCTACAAAAGAGAAGGTTTCTGGTATCTTAATCGGATTTTGTAAAAGAAAAGGTTTGGCTAAGAAGGCTTGAAATAATATCCAACGCTTTACAAGTACATCCGCTGTACAAGTTCAAGCTAACAAGGCTCCTAATTTACAGAATCTAGTCGATAAGACATAGATAAGAAAGCTACCCTTAGCCCACTCCTAAAAAAATACTTACTACCCTTCCCTTACTAGTCGCAGAGACTTTCGCACTCATCACAAGAGCAGAAGTTCCTCGGTGGCAGAGGCTGCTCCGGCTGTGGACAACGGGTGGGACTGATGTGGGGGATGCGGCCGTCGATGGTCTAGCTTCGGCAGTCGGTCCTCTAGCGGTCGGAAGTGGGCAAGTAAACGAGTAATGCCCATAACCATGGCAGTTAAAGCACATGACGTATGACGAGAGTATCATGTCTGGGACAGTTTACGGTCCGGTGGCCGATCGACCCACACGAACCGCAAAGAATGAAACCTGTCCGATGATTCCATGTAGAGTTCCTCACAGATTTTCGGGTGGATGCCCTCGTTCTTGGCCCTCCTCTTGCCGGCGACTCCACTAGGCGTGGGACACGGCCTTCTCTCTCGTCGATCAATCTTGGGCGCTTTCGGCTGGGCTCTCCTTCGAGTTGGACTCTTGTCTCGACAAGATCTCCTTTGGTCACCATCAGGTCGACCAACTCCAACAAACGGTCTCGAGGCTGATCTTCTTCAACTCTCCTTAGGCGATATAACAAGGCTTCGTTACTTAGTTTGGCTTCCAACATCATTGGGTCGAACCTTAGGATTGGTTCTTCTTCTGGTTGCTCGGGCGCATTGACATTTAGGTCGGGCAATGTAACTTGGGTCTCCGCGGCTATTGGTTTGCTTCGGTCGGATGGTCGGGTTCTAACTTTGATTGTCATCATGGTCGGGTCGCTTGAACTGGCTGCGACAACTTCTAGGATTCCTTTCACATCCTCTTCTTTTTCGGGGGTAAGAGAATCGAATGACTCGGACGTCTCTTCTTCTTCTTCGATGGATCGACCTTCACTCAATCCTCCATCGCTTCCGTGGGCAACTGGGTCGACAAACGTCTGGGGAACAATTTCTTCTTCGAGAGGGTCTACATCTTGGGTCGCTACTTGATCATTTCCTTCTAAGTTTGGCACTTGGAACATCCCCATCAAAACTTCGTTCGATGTTCCGACTGGTTCTCGCATAAATTCGGCCCACAAGGCTGCTGCTTCGGGGTCGATGTCCATGGCTGGCAGGTCCATGAACTCAGTAAGATATGCTGAATCTGATCGGCAGCTTCAGCATTGTAATGGTCGTATCCTTCGATCAGAACTGCTACAATTCTTCCTTGATCATCTAACGTGATCTCAATCTCGCTTGGTGCTCTTTGGTTTACTTCGACTGACTGATCGTCTTGATTAACTGGGACTTCAACCGGGGCTTCCACCAATGACTCAATCTCTACATTCACGAACGGGTTCGAGGCTTAATAATGCTAAACGAAGCGCTACTACTATCGGAATCTGCATGCAACCATCTACACACATGACCAGACTATCCATGAATCGGCCTTCGTCCCTCATACCCCTTTCCACAACCAGATGCACCTGTAGACATCTGCACCAGACAAACAAGTAAGCTCCTATACTTGGTCTAAAAACGGAAAATCCTATATGCAAAACAAGTAGACAAACGACCGGAACTAAAAATGTTTTTGCGACTCATTTACTCAATAAAATAGTTTTGAAAAGCACGTTTCAAAATGGTTTCGCAACCATGCTCTGATACCACTGTTTGTAACGCCCCTGAACCGTCCCTAAGGCCGGACAAGCCGAGAGATGATCCTGACACGCTACTGAGGGCATGGCCGGATACGAGCGACCAAGGTTCCCGCGGTGGAATACGGGCAAGGCAGGATCCCCGAGTCGGAACGCATCCGAACCAGCCGTCCATCTTCGTCCAGTCGTCGAGTCGGAGGCTTTGCAACCCTTTTCCCGGTCGACACGAACGAGGAGTTGTGCACACCCACCGACCCGGACAAGGCCGACGGGGGTGGAGTTATATCAGCTCGAAAACGCCATGTTTTTTCCCCAAAAACTTATTTTGATTACTTATACTAAAGTTTACAAAACAAGTTTACCAAAGCGTTTTAAACATGGATCCATCGAGAAAATTATACATAATAGAAAAGTAATATTTTTGCAAAAACATGAAAAATATCCTATCTCCGGCTCCTAATTTTTGCAACAGTCTAGACTCCTTATAAGAATAAACCTACAAAACAAAATGAGATTTGAGTATTCTAGTAATAATCAGTGAGCCGGATACCCCCAAATCTATTATGCAATTTCCCCCCCCCAACCCCCAAAACCAAATAAACAAGACAAGAATCA
>NW_006238814.1:25274-25605 GCF_000375325.1 Capsella rubella | reverse complement strand
CTCAACGGAATGGTTTAGGGTTATTATCCCATTTGGGACCTAATATGATCTCCCTAGGATAGAACTCCGATGAAGGCTGAAGATAGGTGATAGGCGACGTGAGTTTGTTGATGATGATGGGCGATGAACGTGAGTGATGATATGAGAAGATTGAATGATGAAACAATGGTTTGATGGAGATAGATGTTTAGGTGGTGGTATGGATTGTAACAATGAAGAGTTTCTGAATCACAAAGTGTATAGAAACCCGGAAATCTAGAACGCATTCAAGAATTCGAATTGAGAGAAAAAGTGTGACAATACTGTTCATACAAGTTCTTCGCTAAAGAGA
>NW_006238814.1:23657-25174 GCF_000375325.1 Capsella rubella | reverse complement strand
GTTATTATTGATCCTCTTGATGACTTCAAATGGGCCATCAACTCGTGGTAGAAGCTTGCTCTTCCTCTCTTCTGGGAACCTATCCTTGCGTAAATGAATCCACACTAAGTCTCCTTCTTCAAAGATGAGCTCCTTTCTGCCCTTGTTCGCATGTTTCTCGTACTGCTTGGTTCTTTTCTCTATATTCTCCTTAGCTTTAGCATGTATCCTCCTGACCTGTTCAGCCTTTTCTTTGCCATCAAAGCTACACTTCACACTTAAAGGTAAAGGAATCAAGTCTATAGGTGATTGTGGGTTAAAACCATAAACAATTTCAAAAGGAGAGAAGAGAGTAGCAGAATGCTTAGCCTGATTATAAGCAAACTCAACATGTGGTAGACATTCTTCCCATGACTTGAGATTGCTTCTTACTAAAGTCCTGAGGAGTGTAGATAGCGTCCTGTTCACCAGTTTAGTTTGCCCATCTGTTTGCGGGTGACATGTGGTTGAGAATGATAACTTGGTTCCTAGCTTAGCCCATAACGTCCTCCAGAAGTGTCCTAGCAACTTTGTATCTCGGTCTGAAACGATTACTTGAGGCACTCCATGTAGACGTACTACTTCCCTGTTAACCACAACGAAAATCGAATCTCTACCATTTCTGGTTCGATGTAAGCCAAGAAATGGTGATTTGGACTTGGGTCTTCTCTTGGGCTGTTCTACATGGGCTGGGGCCTTGTGGTGATTCAAATGAGTGTGTGGATTCCCTTCATAGCTGATCAAAGTGTTAAAAGACTTCAAATCCTCACATCTCGCAATATCAGCTATCATCTTTGAGTCATATGGATGGTGAATGATTCCTTGATAACTTGGTGTTGCCTCATTAAATACATCCTTGTACTCCTCTATAATCTCTATCATCTCGCGTGGAAGCTCTTGTGCTGACTTAGTACTGGTGAGTGTCTCCTTATACACAAA
Organism: Capsella rubella; assembly: GCF_000375325.1. Classification (NCBI taxonomy): domain Eukaryota; kingdom Viridiplantae; phylum Streptophyta; class Magnoliopsida; order Brassicales; family Brassicaceae; genus Capsella; species Capsella rubella. The sequence goes on along the minus strand of NW_006238814.1, from coordinate 24,217 downwards.
CGTGAATGTGGTCATCTCTGGATCAAATAGCTTGTTGAACTCACTATGATTGATGTACAGGCTGTGAGACACTTTCCCTGTATCCTTGCGGTTCATGTGAAGCTGGTCCTTGTAGATTTCGTTGGGTGTAAGTGGCAAAAGAGTGATCTTGCGTCCCTTGAACTCAAATGACTGCTTGTTAGTGTAGCCATCATGAAACACTCTTCTGTCGCACTGCCATGGTCTTCCCAACAGAATATGACTTGACTTCATTGGAATCACATCACATAGCAACTCATCCTCATACTTCCCAATCGTTAGGTTCACCATCACTTGCTGCGAAACTGTTAAAGCTCCCTTGTTGTTCAACCACTGTAGCTGATACGGTCTTGGATGTGAAGTGGTCTTGAGATTAAGCTTCTGAACCATCTCTTCACTGGCTGCATTAGTACAACTTCCTCCATCAACGATCAAGGTGCAGACCTTGTCTTGAACCATACATCTGGTGTGAAATAGGTTCTCACGCTGACCTCTATCATCTGGGTGTATCTGAACGCTTAAAGCTCTGCGTGCCACTAACA
>NW_006238814.1:21273-23259 GCF_000375325.1 Capsella rubella | reverse complement strand
TCTTGAATCTCTCTGTTTCAACCTCCAAGAAACCTTGACATAACCATGTCTTCACTTTCTCTTAGATCAGTCTTGATCATAAGCGTTTCCAGCTCTTGATAATAATCTCTAACAGACTTAGTACCTTAAATAAGACGCCTAAGCTTGTTAAGAGTCTCTCTTTGGTAATGTGTGGGCACAAACTTCTTCCTCATTTGCGTGACTAACTGTTCCCATGTAGTGATAGCAGGCTCTCTTTGTCGATGTCTAGTAAGTCCTAGCTGCTCCCACCACAACAAAGCATAGCCATTGAATTCGGATATGGCTATCTTCACCTTGTTCAGCTCATAAGTACCCTGAACCTGAAAGTTAGACTCCATCTTCCTTTCCCAGTCTAGATAAGTCTCTGGATCATTGGCACCATGGAAAGAAGGATACTGAATCTTGAGATGATTCAGCTGCTGCTTCAGAGGATCATAATCTCTTCCATGATCTCTGTTTCTGTTTCTCCTCACTGTCTCTTGACTATGATCTGAAACGTCATCTGCTTCAGAACAATCTCTATCTGACTCAATGTAGATTCGATGCCCAGGTACTTGTTCAGCTCGTCGTGGACGTATATGATCTCTGTCAGTCCTACGGTTTCCCCTTTCTGTACTTGGAATATCTCTTCTCTGATTGAAACATGTTTCTCTTCCCCCAGTAGGTGAATTAGCTGTTCTGTTCCGTGTATGCTTTGAAGTAGATCCCACGTGAGCCTTTCCTTTAACTAAACGACGGGCCTCATTAGGACTAGGTGGTTCTGTAGAACTTTGATTTGAAGCGCTAGATGTTTGAGCTATGTCTTTAATCTGCTTCTCAAACTTGTTACTGAGCTGCTTCATCTGTTGTTGAAATTGAGTAGACATTGTCCTGTTTGCTTCTGCTATTTGCTTAGACATGGCTTGGTTCAAAGCTTCCATAGCTTCTGGAGAGAGCTCCATTGTACCTGGAAATTAAAGAAGAACTCCCAGTAACTTGTTCTTTGAATGAGAAAACAAAGAAACGAAAATGAACTCTAAGAATCTGAATTTTAAACAAGAAACACGACTTGCAGACCTAATGTAAAGCAGAACAACACAAACTCGAACAATACCAAACCCTATAGCTAACGAACTCGAAATAACTAAACCCTAATTGCAGTTTAATTTCAAATCAACACAAAACTAACTTCTAAGCGAACTAGACACAAACGCACTAACAAAAACTAAACCCTATTCGATCTAGACACAAACGAATTCAACAAAAGACAAAACAAACCCTAAACTAAACAAACGAAATCAAGCAAGAGATTAGGGTTCTTAGAATCGCTTAGCCTTGGCACAGAGTTGGCTCTGATACCACATAATATGATCTCCCTAGGATAGAACTCCGATGAAGGCTGAAGATAGGTGATAGGCGACGTGAGTTTGTTGATGATGATGGGCGATGAACGTGAGTGATGATATGAGAAGATTGAATGATGAAACAATGGTTTGATGGAGATAGATGTTTAGGTGGTGGTATGGATTGTAACAATGAAGAGTTTCTGAATCACAAAGTGTATAGAAACCCGGAAATCTATAACGCATTCAAGAATTCGAATTGAGAGAAAAAAGTGTGACAATACTTGTTCATACAACTTCTTCGCTAAAGAGAAAAGAGGCGTAGCTTTGGGTTTTAAATACCCTAGGGCACGACACTCAAAACAACAAGAAGTTCAAAACCAAAACAACAAGACGTTTTAAGGAAATAATAAAAGCAACAAGATTTCCCGACGCCCTGTAGTAGTACAGAAGTCGGCTGAACTAGTACAGAAGCTTGACGACCTGTAGTAGTATAGAAGTACATTATTCCCCTTTGGTAATGATTTCTAGATAACTCGACGTAGTGATCATTTGCCTCATTAAAAACCATGCTGAGAAAACCCATTGGGACAAAACTCAGCTATGGGAAAAAGAGTACAAACTTCTCACCTAAGTTACCTAG
>NW_006238814.1:12437-12794 GCF_000375325.1 Capsella rubella | reverse complement strand
CTGCCTCAAAGCAATGGTTTTGGGTTCTTATCCCATTTGGGACCAAATATCAACAAGTCTTTCTTCTCACTTTGAAACATTCTTCATGTATCTCTAGCACTTGTAATCAATCAAATTCATTGTATTATAACATTTTCTAACCCAAAATAACTTTATCCAAGCCATTCACTGCCTCAAAGCAATGGTTTGGGTTCTTATCCCATTTGGGACCAAATATCAACAAGTCTTTCTTCTCACTTCTAAACATTTTTAATGTATCTCTAGCACTTGTAATCAATCAAATTCATTGTATTATAACATATTCTAACCCAAAATAACTTTATCCAAGCCATTTACTGCCTCAAAGCAATTGTTTTG
>NW_006238814.1:6244-9353 GCF_000375325.1 Capsella rubella | reverse complement strand
TTGAACCTTGGTAGGGCTTCTTGCGAGGTCCTTCATGGGCCTAGAGAGTGGGGCTTGATGAACCAAAACGATGTTGTACGGACGGGCTTGTACGGACGGGCTTGTTCGGATGGGCTGATTTCCTGATCCCGGACGGATGGATTTCTCGATCCCGGACGGATGGATTTCTCGATCCCGGACGGACGAGTTTCTCGATCCGGATCGATGAACGGTCGATCCCGATTGACGACCGATCGATCCCGGATGACGACCGATCGATCCCGGACATGACCATTTCTTCATCCGGTTTACACTCCCCCTCAAGCTTTACCTTTAAGAATGTCTTTAAGGTTAAGCTTGAAACAATGACCACACAATAACCACTCACCTCATTAAAAACCTTAGTATAGAAAACCACTTGGGAAAAACTATGCTTAAGGGAAAAAGAGTGTGAGTGTTATGGTTTGGTGAGATCAATAAGGCCAAGCTTGGAGTGGATGTATTCACACACTTGTGGACTGGCAGCTTTGGTGAAAATGTCCGCAAGTTGTTCTGAGCTTTCCGTATAGCATGGCAAGATTACTCCAAGACCAACTTGTTCTCTAACCTTGGGGCAATCTACTTCAATATGCTTTGTCCTTTCATGAAACACCGAGTTGGATGCAATGTGAATGGCGGCTTGATTATCACAATGCATTGTGATTGGCTTTGATGACTCAACTCCTAAGTCTTTGAGAAGTGCTTTGAGCCATATCAACTCGGTAGTTAGCTTCCTCATAGCCCGATACTCGGATTCGGCACTAGACATAGACACCACCTTTTGCTTCTTGCTCTTCCAAGTCACCAAGTTCCCTCCAATGAATGTACAATAGCCAGTTGTAGAACGTCTATCTCCATGATCTCCGACGTAATCCGCATCACAATAGCCTACTAGTTCCGTGTTCTTGTTGCACCCCATCCATATGCCTTGACCCGGTGCACCCTTGAGATACTTGAGTATGCGGTTCACCATGTTCCAATGATGCATTGTTGGGGCTTTCATATGTTGACTCACCTGATTCACGGAATAACATATATCAGGTCGTGTTATGGTTAAGTATATTAACTTACCTACAAGGCGTCGATATTGTGATGGATCATCGAATGGAGTTTCCTCCCCTTCTTGAACAACTTGGAAATCCTCTTCAAGTGGAGAAGCTACCGGTCTTGATCCAAGTTTCCCTACTTCACTTAAAAGATCAAGAGTGTATTTCCTTTGAGATAGGAAAAGACTTTCCTTAGATCTACAAACTTCAATTCCAAGAAAATATTTAAGTTCACCAAGATCTTTATTATCAAAAACAGATTTTAGAAATGACTTGGTGTCTTGTATCCCTACCTTGTCATTCCCGTATATGATGATATCATCAACATATACAAGAATGACTACAATACCTTCTTGGCTAGTGATTGTGAATAGGGTGTGATCGGCTTCGGATCTCTTGAAGCTTCTTTCCATCAAGGTATTGTTTAACTTGTGATACCACGCTCGAGGAGATTGTTTTAGCCCATATATTGCCTTGTTGAGCTTGAACACCTTCCCGGATTCAATAGTATCTTCTAGACCCGGTGGTGGTCTCATGTACACCTCTTCTTCTAACTCGCCTTGTAAGAACGCATTCCTGACGTCCATTTGCCACAACTCCCATTCCAAGTTAACGGCCAACGAGAGGACTACCCGAATAGTGTGGAGTTTGGCTACCGGAGCAAAAGTATCAAGATCGTCTTCCCCATAGGTTTGTGTGAAACCCCTAGCTACAAGGCGAGCTTTGTAACGTTCAATCTCTCCATTGCTCTTGTATTTGATTGTAAAGATCCACCGTGATGTGACTGCCTTCTTCCCCTTTGGTAATTCAACTTCATCCCAAGTGTGGTTGTCTTCCATGGCCTTAACTTCACTATTCACCGCATCTTTCCACTCTTTATGTTCTTTAGCCTCATCATAACTTTGGGGAATCCAATGTGAGTCAACTTGAGTTAGGAAGACTTGATATTCCACCGGAAGATGTGCTAGAAAGCATACGGCTTGAATTGGATGTGCTACGGCCATGTTGTTGTAATACACCCGAGTGTTCTTCCAATTTGATGGGTGGTTTTGATACGTTCACTCCTCCTTAGCTCAATAATTTCTTCTTGAGGTTGATCTTCTTGATTCACATCATTAGGCTCCTCATGTGTAGAGTTTTCTTCTTCCCCGAGTGAATTTAAACCTTCTTCTCCTTCACTATACTCATGACAAAGATCATCATTGTTGTGATCTAGAGGTTCTTCTTCGTGATGCGTGTCGTTTCCACTTTCTTCTTGATTGTTGTTGGTTTGATCCGAAGTAGGAGTCTCGGAGGTACCGGTTTTGTCTCGGAAGCCATCGAGACCGAGCTTTTCTAAGATGACCCGAAGATTTGTTGCACGGTCGGATGGTGATTGGGATAGATCCTTGAGTTCATCCCAATTCTTCTTGTCATAATATCCACTTGATTCTACAAACTTCACATCTCTAGAAACCAACACTCTTCTAGCTTCCGGATCATAACACTTGTACCCTTTTTGTGTTGAGGAGTAACCGATCAGCATGCACTTGGTGCTTTTGGCTTCCAACTTGTTACGCAACTCTCCTGGTTTTAACACATAACACACACACCCAAACACACGTAAGTGAATAATAGACGGTTTAGTTTTGTTAAGAACTTCAAAGGGAGAGAGATCGCTTAGTATTTTTGTTGGTGTTCGGTTGATCAAGTAGCATGCGGCTACCACAGCATCTCCCCAAAATCTCTTTGGCACATTCGTATGAAACATCATTGATCGGGACACTTCCATGAGATGACGGTTCTTTCTCTCGGCCACACCATTTTGTTGTGGTGTATACGGGCAGCTCGTTTGTTGAATGATCCCATGTTTAGCTAAGTGTTGTTTAAAAGCATGACTTGTGTACTCCCCACCATTATCTGATCTCAAAATCTTTATCTTGGCATTATAGTGGTTAGTAACATAATTTTGAAAGTTCATGAAAGCTTCAAGAACCCTATCCTTTGAAGGTAACAAGGTTAGCCAAGTATACTTAGATATTTCATCAATAAAAGTCACATAATAC
>NW_006238814.1:3994-6144 GCF_000375325.1 Capsella rubella | reverse complement strand
ACACATCCGAATGAACCAAATCAAAACAATTCTCATAGATAGTACTTGATTTAGGAAAAACACTTTTGCAATGTTTGCCAAGAATACAAGCTTCACAATCATCATTTTGGAAAGACATATTAGGCAACATGAAATTTAAAGCACGAGAGTGAGGGTGACCAAGTCTAGCATGCCAAATTGCACTATTAGCACTAACAAGAATAGAACTAAAGCAAGAAGATAAAGTAGGAGATAGTTTCAAGTCCTCAAGCACATATAAGTCATCTTTAGTGGCTCCATGGCCAAGCACCTTACTTGTTTCAATATCCTGAAAATGAACATTGTTAGGACCAAATATTGCATAACAATTTAAATCGGTAGTAGCTTTCTTAACGGATAACAAGTTTGAAGTGAAACTAGGCATATAGAAAGCTTTAGACTTCTTATCAAACAATTCTAAATCTCCTACTCCCTTAACCGGTACTTTAGTTCCATTAGCAATAACCACATTTCCAATAGCCGGTTTAATATCACTAATCAACTTAGAATCACTTATCATATGGTGAGAGGCTCCGGAATCAACAATAAGCGGTTTTAAAGCTTTGAGGGCAAGAGTAGCCTTACCGGACGACTCCTTGAGAGATTTGATGAGTGCATCGAGGTCGGACCTCCTCACCAAGTCAGAAGAAGCGACCATGGCTGCTCCACTCTCCTCAAGAACTTGCACATTTGTATCCGGAGCTTGGATCTCACCGGAAGCACTCGCTTGATTAGCCCTCGGCTCTCGGTTGTCTTCCCTTGGGCGAAGGTGAGGGTAAAGTACCCAACACTTGTCCTTGATATGACCCGGTTTCTTGCAATGGTGACAAGTAGGAATGGTCCTCTTGTTGTTGTTGTTGGTGTGTCCTCGGTAGTAGCTCTTGTTAGCCGCGGCTAGCTCCACATTGTTAGCCGTCACAAGCTCCCCCTTACCACCAAACAACCGTATGGAACTGTGCTCCCGTTGGACTTGGGAACACACCTCATCAAGACTTGGAAGCTTATCAGACCGAAGGATATTCTTTATGAGGTCATTGTAAGAAGGGTTTAAGGTCAAGAGAAGACCGAACACCTTATCTTGCTCACGGCGTTCGTTGATGACCACCGGATCCAACGAGCTTGGTCTCAACATCTCAAGCTCTGCCCAAAGAGATCTAAACTTCCCAAAGTGCTTGGTAAACTCCATGTTTTCTTGGTTGAGGTTGTTGATAGCACGTTTGACTTCGAAAACCCGGTTCAAGTTGGTAACATTTCCAAAAACATTCTTGAGCGTATCCCACAATTCCTTTGCCGTCTCGCAATAGGAGTAAGCTTCAAGAATAGGCGCCTCTAGAGAGTTTTGAATGAGCCCCAACACAGTTTGGTCTTCTTGAAACCACTTCACTTCGTCGCAAGAAACAATCTCCTTGCCATCCTAACTTTCCTTTGGAGCTTCACCGTTCTCAACGTGACTCCAAAGTCCACGACCACACAAGGCCGTCTTTGTGGTCCTTGCCCACAACAAATAGTTACCTCCCTTGAGAGTAACCGGAATAACCAAATTCTTCATGACATCCATGACCAACGATTTCAAGACTAAGCTTCAAGCTTTCAAGATTTAGAGACCGAAAGAAGAAATTGCCCTTTTAGAAAACGAAAATAGCTAGGATCTTAGCAACCTGGCTCTGATACCATGTAAGATTTCAAAGAGAATAAGAGAAAAGAGAGATCGAGTGAGTTTAAGTGAGTATTGGAGAAGAATGCGAGTTTGAAAGAAGAGAAGAGTTTGGTGAAGAAAGAGAGATTTCTCTTTTCATACATGTAAAATAACCTAGATACAACCTACTTATAGACAAGACAAAGAGCATAAAAATAATCACAAATATACAAGATATTTTTGGTCCAACTTGCGAGAGAAAGTGACGGGTGCTTTGGGTGATGTTCCTTAAGCCAACATGTGATCCTTCCTTGTTTTTAAGCTCCAACGGTTATATTGTGCAAGGGAAGATTCTAGGTCTTTAGTTCAGCTTCTTGAACCTTGGTAGGGCTTCTTGCGAGGTCCTTCATGGGCCTAGAGAGTGAGGCTTGATGAAACAAAACGATGTTATACGGACGGGCTTGTTCGGATGGGCTGATTTCTCGATCCCATACGG
>NW_006238814.1:1419-1657 GCF_000375325.1 Capsella rubella | reverse complement strand
ATCAAATTCATTGTATTATAACATATTCTAACCCAAAATTACTTTATACAAGCCATTCACTGCCTCAAAGCAATGGTTTTGGGTTCTTATCTCATTTGGGACCAAATATGAATAAGTCTTTCTTCTCACTTCTTAACATTCTTCATGTATCTCTAGCACTTGTAATCAATCAAATTCATTGTAATATAACATATTTTAACCCAAAATAACTTTACACAAGCCATTCAGTGCCTCAAAG
>NW_006238814.1:0-1220 GCF_000375325.1 Capsella rubella | reverse complement strand
CCAAATATCAACAAGTCTTTCTTCTCACTTTGAAACATTCTTCATGCATCTCTAGCACTTGTATGTAAGATTTCAAAGAGAATGAGAGAAATGAGAGATCGAGTGAGTTTAAGTGAGTATTGGAGAAGAATGCGAGTTTGGAAGAAGAGAAGAGTTTGGTGAAGAAAGAGAGATTTCTCTTTTCATACATGTAAAATAACCTAGATACAACCTACTTATAGACAAGACAAAGAGCATAAAAATAATCACAAATATACAAGATATTTTCGGTCCAACTTGCGAGAGAAAGCGACGGGTGCTTTGGGTGATGTTCCTTAAGCCAACATGTGATCCTTCCTTGTTTTTAAGCTCCAACGGTTATATTGTGCAAGGGAAGATTCTAGGTCTTTAGTTCAGCTTCTTGAACCTTGGTAGGGCTTCTTGCGAGGTCGTTCATGGGCCTAGAGAGTGAGGCTTGATGAAACAAAACGATGTTGTACGGACGGGTTTGTTCGGATGGGCTGATTTCTCGATCCCGGACGGATAGATTTCTCGATCCCGGACGGATGAATTTCTCGATCCCGGACGGACGAGTTTCTCGATCCGGATCGATGAACGGTCGATCCCGATTGACGACCGATCGATCCCGGATGATGACCGATCGATCCCGGACATGACCATTTCTTCATCCGGTTTACATTGTATTCAATCAAATTCAATATATTATAACATATTCTAACCCAAAATAACTTTATACAAGCCATTCCCTGCCTCAAAGCAATGGTTTTGGGTTCTTATCCCATTTGGGACCAAATATCAACAAGTCTTTCTTCTCACTTTTAAACATTCTTCATGCATCTCTATCACTTATAATAAATCAAATTCATTGTATTATAACATATTCTAACCCAAAATAACTTTATACAAGCCATTCACTGCCGCAAAGCAATGGTTTTGGGTTCTTATCCCATTTGGGACCAAATATCAACAAGTCTTTCTTCTCACTTTGAAACATTCTTCATGCATCTCTAGCACTTATAATAAATCAAATTCATTGTATTATAACATATTCTAACCCAAAATAACTTTATACAAGCCATTAACTGCCTCAAAGCAATGGTTTTGGGTTCTTATCCCATTTGGGACCAAATATCAACAAGTCTTTCTTCTCACTTCTAAACATTCTTCATGCATCTCTAGCACTTATAATAAATCAAATTCATTGTATTATAACATATTCT
>NW_006238815.1:10982-11926 GCF_000375325.1 Capsella rubella | reverse complement strand
ACTCCTGAAGTAATCCATTGATGGCTTGTTTGAACTTCTTGGCTCTTGATCTTGTTAGAGGACCCGCCGGGACGATCAATGCTTCCTCCGGTACAAGCTGTTCTTCGTGGCCGGTGGTTCGTGGCCGTGTGTTCTCGGCTTCAAGTAGCTCCTCGTCTTTGTGTGGTTCAAGTGAACTGGCCATGATTTCATCATCCTCTCCCACTTGAAAAGGATTTGACCTCAAATCCGAATTATCTGCAATGTCTCCAACACCTTTGGCCAAAAGCAAGTGTATTATCAAAGTCCTTGAATCATGAGAAATAAATTGAGATGAGAAGTTACTTACCTGAATATGGTCCTTGGCATGTTCAGAGTTTGTTATCATCATCTTTGGATCTGGGGGTTCTTCTTGTATGAGAATGAAGCTATTGACGTCTTGGTGTTTAAACTTTTCCAGATTGGGTGGCTTGAACCGTTTATCTTCCTCTCTCGTTTCATTTCTTTTAAACGCTTCAAGACTGCCGTAACATCATGAGTTCGTTGCTTTGGAGATAGGTTGTGTATATCCGGTGGATTTTCCTTGATTTGAACATCACAAATGAGTTCTTCTCCAAAGTACGTATACTTTTTCATGTCACCTGCTTCTTTTAGAACACTCATGGAAAATAACAAGTGCATTATACTTGAAATAGAAAAGTGAAGAATAAGCGTATTATACTTCATAGTTGTTTTGAAATGCTCATGGAACAAATTTGATTCATTCATCACGTTTTCAAGAAAATGAAACATTTCAGAAAAAGGTTTAACCAATACATTCTCAATTTTAGAAGAGTTAAAATCACAAAGCTCATCAAATAGCACATCTTTTGGTTTAAAGAACCTTTCAAGCGCAAATGTTTCAAAAGTTGGGATCATCTTATCAAAAATAGATTTTGAAACACAAAATTCTTTCATATTTTCTA
>NW_006238815.1:9723-10882 GCF_000375325.1 Capsella rubella | reverse complement strand
CTTCGGTTCACCGCTTGATTCAAATGATGTTTTTAGAATTTGCTTGTGAATGACAACTTGTTTGGTGACCTTCTTCGGTGGAGATGTTGGCTTATCCTCCATTTTCTTATTTTTATGGGGCTTGATCAAGTTCTCAACAAGGGCTGGCTGCGGCTTAGCCTCCACGGGTGTTGGGATTTTCTTGTGATCTTTGAATAACGCTGGTTTCTTAGCATTGGCTTGTGGAGCATATTTATTCCTTAGCAGCTTCTTAAGATCTCTCCACGAGGTGATACTCGGCTCCTTGTAGTACCAGCGATAATCAACTTCTTGCAACCACCATTGGCGAGCATCTCCCACGAGTTGGCTAACGGCATAAGCTAATCTCTTCTCTCTAAGGATGTGGCTGTAGTGAAACCACTCGTTCATGCACTCCTCCCATTTTATGTAGTCATTTTTTCCTGAAAATTTATAGGGTTCATTAGCTGGTTGAGAATCAGAATAAAACACATATTTCGATTTGGGAGTGTGAGAGAATTTTTGTGGACTGCTCCGTGTTGATCTAATTGTGTTGTCTGGTGGCTTTGGTTCCGGATTGACTTCATGCAAATGTAGAGCTCCAATCTTTTCATCGATCATTTTTTTCATGGCGGATGTGACCGATTTCAAAATCCTCCTTTCAAGGCTAGATGTAGATGACTCTTCTTCTTCTTCACTTGTCACCATTGTACCTGAAAAATCAAAATTTAACAAGTAAAGTGTCCAAAAACAGACAAAACTAAACGGATCTGGAAAAATAGCAAATCGACTCTAAAACTTCCGAAATTAATTTTAGAAAATAAAAGACTCTTTGCTGGTTCAAATTCAACTGGTTTCACAATTTTTGAACAAGCCAATTATTTTATAAAATTCACGCAATATTGAAAAAAAATCTGAAAAACGGAAATTTCGGGATGGAACTTCAAAACCTGGTTACAAAGTGGCTCTGATACCACATGATAGACTCCTTGCCGTGAATCTATACTCCAAGGACCACTTTGCTGGTTTTGAATTGGAAGTGGAGAGATTGATGGTGAACGATGGATAGATCTTGAACAAAACAGCGGAATGACGATGAACGAGGGTGATGACGAGATGGAATGGATGCAGCGGAATGAAGGGGAGAATGAGGTGACTCCAA
>NW_006238815.1:9377-9585 GCF_000375325.1 Capsella rubella | reverse complement strand
GTTTTGTAAATGAGAGATACATGGAGTTTATATAGAGAAGGGAGGACGAAGGAGAGGAGAGAAGACAAGAGAAAACATGCAAGAGCATGCACAAGTGTCTTGTAAATTACACTCATGCAAGCTCATACAAGAGTCTTGGAAATAACAACAAGTAATAAATGCAAAGTTTGAAGAGAAAAGGGAAAATGGGCCAAGGCTTTGTGAGTGG
>NW_006238815.1:6780-9277 GCF_000375325.1 Capsella rubella | reverse complement strand
GGGAAAAAGAGTGCATAAGCAACACTTAACCCTTTACCGATCCTCTTGAGCCGTGATCACTATGAGTGAGGATTGAACGTCGTCTTCTTGATTCTTGTTTAACTCCTTAAGTAATCCATTGATGGCTTGGTTGAACTTCTTGGCTCTTGATCTTGTTAGAGGACCCGCCGGGACGATCAATGCTTCCTCCGGTACAAGCTGTTCTTCGTGGCCGGTGGTTCGTGGCCGTGTGTTCTCGGCTTCAAGTAGCTCCTCTTCTTTGTGTGGTTCAAGTGAACTGGCCATGATTTCATCAGAAAGTGTTACTTAGGCCTCATTAAAAACCTTGTCAAGAAAACCCATTGGGACAAAACTTGACAAGGGATAAAAACATACCAAAGGAACTTAGAGCTAATACGCAAAGTCGGGGATCATAAAAACGGACCGATAGAACTTAAAGCTAATACGCAAAGTAATATGTTTCTCCTAGAATCGACACTCTTGAAGCTTCTTGAGCCTTGATCTTGTTAGAGGACCTTCCGGGATGACTAGTGCTTCTTCTACTTCGAGCTTCTCCTCGGCTACGTGCTCCTCGTCGTCTTCGTGTTTCTCCTCGTCGACTTTGTGCTTCTCCTCGTCGACTTTGTGCTTCTCCTCGTCGTCATCGTGCTTCTCCTCGTAGACGGCTTCCTCCACTTCGTTCTCGAGGTCTTGTTCGACCATGGTCATATCATGCCCTCCGTCTTGAAAAGGATTTGTCCTCAAATCCGTTTCATCTACAATATAAGGAGATAAATCAGAAACATTGAAGCTTGAACTAATATTGTACTTACCTTGGAGATCAATTAGATAGGAATTGTCATTGATCCGTTTTGTGACGGTGAATGGTCCATCGATTCTTGGCTTCAATTTGCTATTCCGCTCGGCCGGGAACCTTTCCTTCCTCAAGTGAATCCATACTTGGTCGCCATCCTCGAAGACCATGCGTCGTCGGCCCTTGTTAGCTTGCTCCATGTACTTCTTCGTTTTCTCCTCAATGTTCTTACGAGCGCTCTCATGGATTTGTTGCACCGTTTCGGCCTTCCTTTTGCCATCCAAGCTAGGTCTTACACTCAAAGGTAAAGGCATCAAATCCAAAGGAGAAGTGGGATTGAACCCATAAACAATTTGAAATGGTGAAAACTTAGAAGCGGAATGAATGGCATGATTGTATGCAAATTCCACATGAGGTAAACATTCTTCCCAAGTTCTAAGATTCTTTTTAATCAATGTGCGCAAGAGAGTGCCTAGGGTTCTATTAACCACTTCCGTTTGACCATCGGTTTGCGGATGACAAGTAGTAGAAAATAAGAGCTTAGTTCCAAGTTTAGACCATAATGTTTTCCAAAAATAGCTAAGAAACTTGGTATCCCTATCCGAAACAATGGTTCTAGGCATGCCATGCAAACGAACAATTTCTTTAAAGAACAAATTAGCAACAAGAGATGCATCATCGGTTTTATGACAAGCAATGAAATGTGCCATCTTAGAAAACCTATCAACGACAACGAAAATCGAATCTTTTCCGGTTTTAGTTCTAGGTAATCCAAGCACAAAATCCATTGATATATCAGTCCAAGGATGAGAAGGAATGGGTAAAGGAGTATACAAACCGTTCGGCTGGACTTTGGACTTAGCCTTTTTACATGTGACACACCTTCCACATATACGCTCAACGTCTCTTACCATATGCGGCCAATGGAAATGATCGCGCATCACCTCAAGTGTCTTGGCAATGCCAAAGTGACCCATAAGTCCTCCTCCGTGTGCTTCCCTAACAAACAAATCTCGAAGAGAACATTTAGGAATACACAAACGGTTCCCATAAAAGAGGAACCCATCTTGCCTATGGTAGCGACCCGAAGCAAACTTAGAACAAGCATTATAAATTTCTTGAAAATCCGGATCGGTAGCATAGAGTTCTTTAATTTGCTCGAAACCCAAAAGCTTAGCATTAAGAGTTGTGAGTAAGGTGTACCTTCGGGATAATGCGTCGGCCACGACATTATCCTTACCTTTTTTATACTTGATGACATATGGGAATGTCTCGATAAATTCAACCCATCTCGCATGTCTCTTGTTAAGTTTTTGCTGACCTTTAAGATGCTTAAGGGATTCGTGATCGGTGTGTATGACAAAGTCCTTCGGCCATAAATAATGCTGCCACGTTTGTAAGGCCCGGACCAAAGCGTAGAGTTCCTTGTCATACGTCGGATAGTTCAATGTGGCACCACCGAGTTTCTCACTAAAATATGCTATCGGCTTCTTATCCTGCATCAAAACAGCTCCAATACCTATCCCGGAGGCATCACATTCGATTTCAAAAGTTTTAAGAAAATCGGGTAAAATCAAGATAGGGGCGTTAGTAAGCTTCTCTTTAAGCGCTTGGAAGGCTTTTTCTTGGGCGTCCTCCCATTTGAACCCGATATCCTTCTTGATAACTTCGGTAAGTGGTGCAGCTAAGGTGCTAAAATCCTTG
>NW_006238815.1:6453-6680 GCF_000375325.1 Capsella rubella | reverse complement strand
CACTTTCTCTTCGTCCACCTTAACGCCATCTGCACTTACAACAAAACTTAGAAAAACGAGATTATCCGTGCAAAAGGTGCACTTCTTGAGATTCGCAAAAAGTGTTTCTTCCCGAAGGACTTTCATGACCGATTCAAGATGATTAATATGTTCAGCCATGTTCTTGCTATAAATCAAAATATCATCGAAGTAAACTACTACAAAATGACCAATGAATGCTCTAAGGA
>NW_006238815.1:3313-6353 GCF_000375325.1 Capsella rubella | reverse complement strand
GTACTAGGTGCATTAGTCAATCCAAATGGCATAACTAACCATTCATACAAACCATGTTTCGTTTTAAATGCAGTTTTCCATTCGTCTCCTTCTTTCATCCTAATTTGATGATAGCCACTTTTCAAATCAATTTTAGAGAAAATGCAAGAACCATGCAACTCATCTAGCATATCATCAAGTCTAGGAATAGGGTGGCGATACTTCACCGTAATGTTGTTGATTGCCCGGCAATCGACGCACATTCGCCAACTTCCATCTTTCTTTGGCACAAGTAGGACCGGAACGGCACATGGGCTCATGCTCTCGCGGATATGTCCCTTCGCCATGAGTTCATCAACTTGACGTTGCAATTCCTTGGTCTCCACCGGATTGGTTCGATAGGCTGGTCGGTTGGGAAGTGTTGCGCCCGGAACAAAGTCGATTTGATGTTCAATGCCCCGGATAGGTGGTAAGCCATTGGGGTGGTCTTCGGGGAAAACGTCCTTATATTTCTGCAAAAGAGTAGTAAACTCACTCGGAACGACCGGTGCATGGTTAGCAAAAGTTGTTAGTGTTTCTTTGAAAACAAACAACAAGATAGGTCGTTTAGAGAACATAGCTTGCTTAACCTTGTTACCCTTAATGAAGAAATTAGGTTGTTTATGAACCTTTGTTTCCTTGGCCGAGAGTTGAATTTGATCCTCATATATTTCTTGTGGTGTTAAAGGAATAAGTGTAGTTTTCTTACCTTTGAACAAGAACGAATATCGGTTTGTATAGCCATCGTGATAAACTCGCCGATCCGATTGCCATGGTCGCCCCAAAAGGATATGTCCGGCATCCATCGGTAGCACGTCGCAAAGAACTTGATCCTCATAGCTTCCGATCGCTAATGGCACAACCACTTGGCTCTTAACACTCATTTCTCCATCATCATTAAGCCATTGTAGCTTGTATGGCTTTGGATGTTTTTGCAGCTTCAATCCTAGCTTCCGGACCATTGTCTCACTCGCCACGTTCGTACAACTGCCTCCGTCGATGATCAAACTGCAAACTTTCTCATGGACAAGGCATCGCGAATGGAACAAGTTCTCCCTTTACTCCTCTTCTTCGGTTCGGGTTTGGATGCTTAGCATTCTTCTTGCCACGTAGAGTTCTCCGGGGCGTTCTTCATACTCATCCGGGGATGAGATCGCATCGAATTCCTCTTCCGGATCCCTCCAAGATTTCCTTGATATCAATAGTCTTCCACTCGCCGGCTTGGCCAAACATTCGTCGGACGAATAATCTTGTTTTGGCATAGGCTCGTCTTCGGATTCCAACTCGCCATTTTCTCTTATGACCATCACTCTCTTATTTATGCACTCGCTAGCATAGTGCCCACGTCCATAGCACTTGAAGCATCGAAGGTCACGGGACCTAGTAGTGGTGGTACCTTCGGATTTGGTCTTTTCTCGCTCTTGGACGATCGGAACTTGTTTTGGCTCGACCTTAGGAATGAAGGCTGGTTTGCTTTCCCTCGGATAGCTCGATCGGTTTGACTCGTAACTTGGTCGTGAGGAACTCTTTCTTTTGACTTGTTGTTCCACAAGGATAGCCTTGTGAAGCATCTCTTCCAACTCCTCATAATGTTGCATTTCGACATGATCTTGAATTTCACGGTTTAATCCTCCCAAGAACCTTGACATTGTCGCCTCTCGATCTTCCATGACATGCGCTCGCAACATCAAAGTTTCCATCTCTTGATAATAATCTTCCACGGACCGTGTACCTTGGACAAGCTTTCGGAGTTTGGAGTGGAGCTCCCGGTGATAATGACTAGGCACGAACCTACGTCTCATAAGGAGCTTCAATTCGGACCATGAATCGATCGGATACTCTCCATTTCGCCTTCTATTGGTAACGACTTGATCCCACCAACTAAGAGCGTAGTCGTAGAATTCGGTAGCGGCTACTTTCACCCGGTTAACGTCGGCGTAGTTTTGACAATTGAAAACAATCTCCATTTTCCTCTCCCAATCTAAGTAGGCATCCGGATCATTTTTCCCATGGAATGGTGGAACCTTCATCTTATAGCCATTAAGGTTCTCAACCATGAGATCCCTCTCTTCTCTTGCACGTCTCGGCCTCCGGCTGCTTCGGTGAGATGAGTGACCACGGCTACTATAGTACTCTTGGGCATTTTGATCGACCAGATCCTTCTTATGAGTTTTCTCGCCCTCCGAGATGATGACTTGTTCGGCCGATACCTTTCCTTTTCCTTTAAGTTGTGCTTCTATCGGCTTAAGTCTTTCGTTAAATTTTTTTGCAAGCTTCTCATTCTTGTCGTCCATCATTTTGTCCATTTGACTGGTGATTTGCTTCGTGATAGCATCGATGAGGGCTTGGTTGGCTTGGTTGTTAGGACTTATTCTTGAACTTGATGACTCGGATGACTCTTCTCCTGCCATTGAAACAAAACAAAACCAGTCACTAGTTCAAAGAAAAACAAACATGAAAATTATGCCTAAAAACAGATGAACTCGATCTAACAAAATAAATTATGAAATGAAGTTCAAAAATTCCAGAAATCATTTTGTAAAATACTAGACTCGATCTAGTTTCCGAATCAGTTGAGTTTATAAATTTACGATGAGCCAGTTATTTATGAAAATTCTGCCAAACCGACAGAAAATCCAGAAAAAATAAAACTGACGAAAATTAAAACGAAAAAATGGAATGGAATATGGATGAAGATTGAAATGAAATGATGAGATATGATGAAGATGATAGAGAACTCAAATTTTCAGAGTGTGCTCTGATACCACATAATATGTTTCTCCTAGAATCGACACTCTTGAAGTTGAAGTACGGGTAGGCTTTGCACCTAAGGGATCGGGGGATCTCTTAGATCAAAGGATGTGGAGCGAATGGTCGCACAAAGGTTGCGGAAGAGCCTTTGATTTACCGAACTTGGACTTGCCTATGGATATTACACACCAAAGAAAAGAACAAGAGAGAGTGATCTAACTTAGAAAGAGTTTTTGATAAAAGATTAGATGAGTTACAAATGAGAGGTAGA
>NW_006238815.1:2763-3213 GCF_000375325.1 Capsella rubella | reverse complement strand
TTGGAAATACACTCATGCAAGACCATGGACCAAGTCTTGGAAATAACAAAACAATAAATGCAAGAAAGAAGAGAAAAGATAGAAAATGGGCCAAGGCAAAGTGTTGGGCCTTGGACCCACGAATTTGGTTTGATAAAAGGCTTAGAAAGTGTTACTTAGGCCTCATTAAAAACCTTGTCAAGAAAACCCATTGGGACAAAACTTGACAAGGGAAAAAGAGTGCATAAGCAACACTTAACCCTTTACCGAACCTCTTGAGCCGAGACCATTACGAGTGAAACTTGAGCCACTTCTTCAATCTTCTTTGACTCCTTAAGAACGTGATTGATAGATTGTTTAAGCTTCTTGAGCCTTGATCTTGTTAGAGGACCTTCCGGGATGACTAGTGCTTCTTCTACTTCGAGCTTCTCCTCGGCTACGTGCTCCTCGTCGTCTTCGTGTTTCTCCTCG
>NW_006238815.1:1089-2663 GCF_000375325.1 Capsella rubella | reverse complement strand
AGTCGGGGATCATAAAAACTGACCGAAAGAACGTTGAGATAATACGCAAAATCAGGGATCATAAAAACTGACCGAAAGAACTTAGAGCTCATATGTAAAGTCGGGGATCATAAAATCGACCGAAAGAACTTAGAGCTAATACGCAAAGTCGGAATCATAAAAACGGACCAAAAGAACTTAGAGCTAATACGCAAAGTCGGGGATCATAAAACCGACCGAAAGAAATTAGAGCTAATACGCAAAGTCGGGGATCATAAAAACGGACCGAAAGAACTTAGAGCTAATACACAAAGTCGGGAATCATAAAAACGGACCGAAAGAACTTAGAGCTAATACACAAAGTCGGGGATCATAAGAACGGACCAAAAGAACTTAGATATAATACGCAAAATCGGGGATCATAAAAACTGACCGAAAGAACTTAGAGGTAATACGCAAAGTCGGGGATCATAAAAAAGGACCGAAAGAACTTAGAGCTAATACGCAAAGTCGGGGATCATAAAAACAAACCGAAAGAACTTAGAGCTAATACGTAAAGTTGGAGATCATAAAAACGGACCGAAAGAACTTAGAGCTAATACGCAATGTCGGGGATCATAAAAATGAACGAAAGAACTTAGAGCTAATACGCAAAGTCAGAGATCATAAAAACGGACCGAAAGAACTTAAAGCTAATACGCAAAGTCGAGGATCATAAAAACGGACCGAAAGAACTTAGAGCTAATAGGCAAATTCGGGGATCATAAAAACGGACCAAAACAACTTAGAGCTAATACGCAAAGTCGGGGATCATAAAAGCGGACCGAAAGAATTTAGAGCTAATACGTAAAGTCGTGGATCATAAAAACGACCGAAAGAACTTAGAGCTCATATGTAAAGTCGGGGATCTTAAAAACCACCGAAAGAACTTAGACTTAATACGCAAAGTCGGGGATCATAAAAACGGTCCAAAAGAACGTAGAGCTAATACGTAAAGTCGGGGATCGTAAAACCGACCGAAAGACATTAGAGCTAATACGCAAAGTCGGGGATCATAAAAACAGACGGAAAGAACTTAGAGCTAATACGCAAAGTCGGGGATCATAAAAACGGACCAATAGAACTTAGAGCTAATACGCAAAGTCGGGGATCATAAAAATGACTGAAAGAACTAAGAGCTAATAGGCAAAGTTGGGGATTATAAAAACGGACCGAAAGAACTTAAGAGCTAATACGCAAAGTCGGGGATCATAAAAACGGACCGAAATAACTTAGAGCTAATATGCAAAGTCGGGGATCATAAAAACGGACCGAAGGAACTTAGAGCTAATATGCAAAGTCGGAGATCATAAAAACAGACCGAAAGAATTTAGAGCTAATACGCAAAGTCGGGGATCATAAAAACAGACCGAAAGAATTTAGAGCTAATACGCAAAGTCGGGGATCATAAAAACGACCAAAAGAACTTAGAGCTAATACGCAAAGTCGGGGATCATAAAAACGACCGAAAGAACTTAGAGCTTATTCGCAAAGTCGAGGATCATAAAAACGAACGAAAGAACTTAGAGCTAATACGCAAAGTCAGGGATCATAAA
>NW_006238815.1:0-964 GCF_000375325.1 Capsella rubella | reverse complement strand
ACGCAAAGTCGGGAATCATAAAAACGGACCGAAAGAACTTAGAGCTAATACGCAAAGTCGGGGATCATAAGAACGGAACGAAAGAACTTAGAGATAATACGGAAAATCGGGGATCATAAAAAACTAGAACCGAAAGAACTTAGAGGTAATACGCAAAGTTGGGGATCATAAAAAAGGACCGAAAGAGCTTAGAGCTAATACGCAAAGTCGGGGATCATAAAAACAAACCGAAAGAACTTAGAGCTAATACGTAAAGTTGGAGATCATAAAAACAGACCGAAAGAATTTAGAGCTAATACGCAAAGTCGGGGATCACAAAAACAGACCGAAAGAACTTAGAGCTAATACGCAAAGTCGGGGATCATAAAAATGAACGAAAGAACTTAGAGCTAATACGCAAAGTCAGAGATCATAAAAACGGACCGAAAGAACTTAAAGCTAATACGCAAATTCGAGGATCATAAAAACGGACCGAAAGAACTTAGAGCTAATAGGCAAAGTCGGGGATCATAAAAACGGACCGAAAGAACTTAGAGCTAATACGTAAAGTCGGGGATCATAAAAACAGACCGAAAGAACTTAGAGCTAATACGCAAAGTCGGGGATCATAAAAACGGACCGAAAGAACTTAGAGCTAATAAGCAAAGTCGGGGATCATAAAAACCGACCGAAAGAACATAGAGCTAATACGCAAGTCGGGGATCGTAAAAGCGGACCGAAAGAACTTAGAGCTAATACGCAAAGTCGGTGATCATAAAAACGGACGGGAAAGAACTTAAGAGCTAATACACCAAGTCGGGGATCATAAAAACCGGACCCGAAAGACCTTACAGCCTAAACGCAAAGTCGGGGGATCATGAAACGACCGGAAAGAACTGAGAAGATAATCGCATAGTCGGGGATTCGTGAAAACGGGAAGATACCAGTTCTGAACCTATTCTCAAAGAGCGGGGATCTTAAGAAC
>NW_006238816.1:16438-16688 GCF_000375325.1 Capsella rubella | reverse complement strand
TATTGCGTTTAACCACTAAATGGCCTGTCTAGTGTTGGTTGTTGTTAGAATATGTTCGAGCGAAATGAATTTGATTGATTATAAGATTTAGAGATGCATGAAGAGTGTGTATAAAAACTTGCTAAAATTTAGGCTGAAATGGGCTAAGAACCCACAAACATTGCTTTTAAGCATTAAATGGCTTTGGCTAGTGTTTTTTGGGGTTAGAATATGTTTGAATACAAAAAAATTAATTGATTTGAAGTGCTAG
>NW_006238816.1:13577-16338 GCF_000375325.1 Capsella rubella | reverse complement strand
CATTGAATTTGATTGATTACAAGTGCTAGAGATGCATAGAGAGTGTTTAGATGTGTGGAGAAAGACTTGTTGAAATTTGGTCCCAAATGGCCTAAGAACTCAGACATATTCGCGTTTCGAACCACTAAATGGTCCGTGTCTAGTGTTGGTTGTTGTTAGAATATGTTCGAGCGAATTGAATTTGATTGATTACAAGATTTAGAGATGCATGAAGAGTGTGTAGAAAAACTTGCTAAAATTTAGTCCGAAATGGGTTAAGAACCCACAAACATTGCTTTGAAACATTAAATGGCTTTGTCCAGTGTATTTTTGGGGTTAGAATATGTTTAAATACAAAAAATGGTTGATTACATGTGCTAGAGATGCATGAAGAGTGTTTAGAAGTGTGTAGAAAAACTTGCTTAAATTTGGTCCGAAATGGGCTAAGAAACCACAAACATTGCTTTGAAGCATTTAATGACTTGTCTAGTGTTTTTTGGGGTTAGAATACGTTAGAATACAATAATTTTGATTGATTAAAAGTGCTAGAGATACATGAAGAGTGTTTAGAAGTGTGGAGAAAGACTTGTTGAAATTTGGTCCCAAATGGGCTAAGAACCCACAAACATGTCCTTGAAGCAGTAAATAGCTTGTCCAGTGTTGTTTGGGGTTAGAATATATTAGAATACATTAAATTTGATTGATTACAAGTGCTAGAGATGCATGAACAATGTTTAGAAGTGTGTAGAAAAACTTGCTAAAATTTGGTCCGAAATGGGCTAAGAAACCACAAACATTGCTTTGAAGCATTTAATGACTTGTATAGTGTTTTTTGGGGTAAGAATATGTTAGAATACAATAATTTTGACTGATTACAAGTGCTAGAGATACATGAAGAGTGTTCTGAAGTGTGGAGAAAGACTTGTTGAAATGTGGGCCCAAATGGGCTAAGAACCCACAAACATGTCTATGAAGCAGTAAATGGCTTGTCCAGTGTTGTTTTGGGTTAGAATATATTAGAATACATTGAATTTGATTGATTACAAGTGCTAGAGCTGCATGGAGAGTGTTTAGATGTGTGGAGAAAGACTTGTTGAAATTTGGTCCCAAATGGCCTAAGAACTCAGACATATTGCGTTGAACCACTATATGGCCTGTCTAGTGTTGGTTGTTATTAGAATATGTTCGAGCGAAATGAATTTGATTGATTACAAGATTTAGAGATGCATGAAGAGTGTGTAGAAAAACTTGCTAAAATTTAGTCTGAAATGGGCTAAGAACCCACAAACATTGCTTTTAAGCATTAAATGGCTTTGGCTAGTGTTTTTTGGGGTTAGAATATGTTTGAATACAAAAAAATTAATTGATTTGAAGTGCTAGAGGTGCAAGAAGAGTGTTTAGAAATGTGTAGAAAAACTTGCTAAAATTTGGTCCGAAATGGGCCTAGAAACCACAAACATTGCTTTGAAGCATTTAATGAATTGTCTAGTGTTTTTTGGGGTTAGAATATGTTAGAATACAATAATTTTGATTGATTACAAGTGATAGAGATACATGAAGAGTGTTCAGAAGTGTGGAAAAAGACTTGTTGATATGTGGGCCCAAATGGGCTAAGAACCCACAAACATGTCTATGAAGCAGTAAATGGCTTGTACAGTGTTGTTTTGGGTTAGAATATATTAGAATACATTGAATTTGATTGATTACAAGTGCTAGAGATGCATAGAGAGTGTTTAGATGTGTGGAGAAAGACTTGTTGAAATTTGGTCCCAAATGGCCTAAGAACTGAGACATATTGCGTTGAACCACTAAATGGCCTGTCTAGTGTTGGTTGTTGTTAGAATATGTTCGATCGAATTGAATTTGATTGATTACAAGATTTAGAGATGCATGAAGAGTGTGTAGAAAAACTTGCTGAAATTTAGTCCGAAATGGTCTAAGAACCCACAAACATTGCTCTGAAACATAAAATGGCTTTGTCTAGTGTTTTTGGGGTTAGAATATTTTAGAGTACCAGGAATTTGAATGATTACAAGTGCTAGAGATGCATGAAGAGAGTGTAGAAGTGTGTAGAAAAACTTGCTGAAATTTAGTCCGAAATGGCATAAGAACCCACCAACATTGCTTTTAAGCATTAAATGGCTTTGTCTATTGTTTTTGGGGTTAGAATATGTTTGAATACAAAAAAATTGATTGATTACAAATGCTAGAGATACATGAAGAGTGTTTAGGAGTGTGGAGAAAGACTTGTTGAAATTTGGTCCCAAATGGGCTAAGAACCCACAAACATGTCTTTGAAGCAGTAAATGGCCTGTCCAGAGTTTTTTGGTGTTATAATATATTAGAATACATTGAATTTGATTGATTAAAAGTGCTAGAGATGCATGGAGAGTGTTTAGATGTGTGGAGAAAGACTTGTTGAAATTTGGTCCCAAATGGCCTAAGAACTCAGACACATTGCGTTGAACCACTAAATGGCCTGTCTAGTGTTGGTTGTTTTTCGAATATGTTAGAGTGAATGAATTTGATTGATTACAAGATCTAGAGATGCATGAAGAGTGTGTAGAAACACTTGCTGAAATTTAGTCCAAAATGGGCTAAGAACTCACAAACATTGCTCTGAAGCATAAAATGGCTTGTCTAGTTTTGGCTAGTGTTTTTTGGGGTTAGAATATTTTAGAGGTCCATGAATTTGAATGATTACAAGTGCTAGAGATGGATGAAGAGTGTGTAGAAGTGTGTTGAAAAACATGCCAAAATTTAGTCTGAAATGGGCTTAGAA
>NW_006238816.1:9528-11642 GCF_000375325.1 Capsella rubella | reverse complement strand
CTAGTGTTTTTGGGGTTAGAATAATTTAGAGTACCATGAATTTGAATGATTACAAGTGCTAGAGATGGATGAAGAGTGTGTATAAGTGTGTAGAAAAACTTGCCGAAATTTAGTCTGAAATGGGCTAAGAACGCCCAAACATTGCTTTTGAAACATTAAATGGCTTGTCTAGTGTTTTTTGGGGTTAGAATATATTAGAATACAATAATTTTGATTGATTACAAGTGCTAGAGATACATGAAGAGTGTTTAGAAGTGTAGAGAAAGACTTGTTGAAATGTGGGCCCAAATGGGCTAAGAACCCACAAACATGTCTATGAAGTAGTAAATGGCTTGTCCAGTGTTGTTTAGGGTTATAATGTATTAAAATACATTGAATTTGATTGATTACAAGTCCTAGAGATGCATGGAGAGTGTTTAGATGTGTGGAGAAAGACTTGTTGAAATTTGGTCCCAAATGGCCTAAGAACTCAGACATATTGCGTTGAACCACTAAATGGCCTGTCTAGTGTTGGTTGTTGTTAGAATATGTTCGAGCGAAATGAATTTGATTGATTACAAGATTTAGAGATGCATGAAGAGTGTGTAGAAAAACTTGCTAAAATTTTGTCTGAAATGGGCTAAGAACTCACAAACATTGCTTTTAAGCATTAAATGGCTTTGGCTAGTGTTTTTTGGGGTTAGAATATGTTTGAATACAAAAAAATAATTGATTTGAAGTGCTAGAGATGCAAGAAGAGTGTTTAGAAGTGTGTAGAAAAACTTGCTAAAATTTGGTCTGAAATGGGCTAAGAAACCACAAACATTGTTTTGAAGCATTTAATGAATTGTCTAGTGTTTTTTGGGGTTAGAATATGTTAGAATACAATAATTTTGATTGATTACAAGTGCTAGAGATACATGAAGAGTGTTCAGAAGTGTGGAAAAAGACTTGTTGATATGTGGGCCCAAATGGGCTAAGAACCCACAAACATGTCTATGAAGCAGTAAATGGCTTGTCCAGTGTTCTTTGGGGTTAGAATGTATTAAAATACATTGAATTTGATTGATTACAAGTGCTAGAGATGCATGGAGAGTGTTTAGATGTGTGGAGAAAGACTTGTTGAAATTTGGTCCCAAATGGCCTAAGAACTCAGACATATTGCGTTGAACCACTAAATGGCATGTCTAGTGTTGGTTGTTGTTAGAATATGTTCGAGCGAATTGAATTTGATTGATTACAAGATTTAGAGATGCATGAAGAGTGGGTAGAAAAACTTGCTGAAATTTAGTCCGAAATGGGCTAAGAACCCACAAACATTGCTTTGAAACATTAAATGGCTTTGTCTAGTGTATTTTTGGGGTTAGAATATGTTTGAATACAAAAAAATTAATTGATTTGAAGTGCTAGAGATGCAAGAAGAGTGTTTAGAAGTGTGTAGAAAAACTTGCTAAAATTTGGTCCGAAATGGGCTAAGAAACCACAAACATTGCTTTGAAGCATTTAATGAATTGTCTAGTGTTTTTTGAGGTTAGAATATGTTAGAATACAATAATTTTGATTGATTACAAGTGCTAGAGACACATGAAGAGTGTTCAGAAGTGTGGAAAAAGACTTGTTGATATGTGGGCCCAAATGGGCTAAGAACCCACAAACATGTCTATGAAGCAGTAAATGGCTTGTCCAGTGTTGTTTGGGGTTAGAATGTATTAAAATACATTGAATTTGATTGATTACAAGTGCTAGAGATGCATGGAGAGTGTTTAGATGTGTGGAGAAAAACTTGTTGAAATTTGGTCCCAAATGGCCTAAGAACTCAGACATATTGCGTTGAACCACTAAATGGCCTGTCTAGTGTTGGTAGTTGTTAGAATATGTTCGAGCGAATTGAATTTGATTGATTACAAGATTTAGAGATGCATGAAGAGTGTGTAGAAAAACTTGCTAAAATTTAGTCCGAAATGGGCTAAGAACCCACAAACATTGCTTTTAAGCATTAAATGGCTTTGTCTAGTGCTTTTTTGGGGTTAGAATATGTTTGAATACAAAAGAATGGTTGATTACAAGTGCTAGAGATGCATGAAGAGTGTTTAGAAGTGTGTAGAAAAACTTACTGAAATTTGGTCCGAAATGGG
>NW_006238816.1:6208-7331 GCF_000375325.1 Capsella rubella | reverse complement strand
ACAATAATTTTGATTGATTACAAGTGCTAGAGATACATAAAGAATGTTCAGAAGTGTAGAGAAAGACTTGTTGAAATGTGGGCCCAAATGGGATAAGAACCCACAAACATGTCTATGAAGCAGTAAATGGCTTGTCCAGTGTTGTCTGGGGTTAGAATATATTAGAATACATTAAATTTGATTTATTACAAGTGCTAGATATGCATGGAGAGTGTTTAGATGTGTGGAGAAAGACTTGTTGAAATTTGGTCCCAAATGGCCTAAGAACTCAGACATATTGCGTTGAACCACTAAATGGCCTGTCTAGTGTTGGTTGTTGTTAGAATATGTTCGAGCGAAATGAATTTGATTGATTACAAGATTTAGAGATGCATGAAGAGTGTGTAGAAAAACTTGCTGAAATTTAGTCCGAAAAGGGCTAAGAACCCACAAACATTGCTTTTAAGCATTAAATGGCTTTGTCTAGTGTTTTTTGGGGTTAGAATATGTTTGAATACAAAAAAATTGATTGACTATAAATGCTAGAGATACATGAATAGTGTAGAAAAACTTGCTGAAATTGGGTCCGAAACAGGCTAAGAAACCACAAACATTGCTTTGAAGCATTTAATGACTTGTCTAGTGTTTTTGGGGTTAGAATATGTTAGAATACAATAATTTTAATTGATTATAAGAGCTAGAGATACATGAAGAGTATTTAGAAGTGTGGAGAAAGACTTGTTGAAATTTGGTCCCAAATGGGCTAAGAACCCACAAATATGTCTTTGAAGCAGTAAATGGCCTGTCCAGTGTTGTTTGGAGTTATAATATATTAGAATACATTGAATTTGATTGATTACAAGTGCTAGAGATGCATGGAGAGTGTTTAGATGTGTGGAGAAAGACTTGTTGAAATTTGCTCCCAAATGGCCTAAGAACTCAGACATATTGCGTTGAACCACTAAATGGCCTGTCTAGTGTTGGTTGTTGTTAGAATATGTTCGAGCGAATTGAATTTGATTGATTACAAGATTTAGAGATGCATGAAGAGTGTGTAGAAAAACTTGCTGAAATTTAGTCCGAAATGGGCTAAGAACCCACAAACATTGCTTTGAAACATTAAATGGCTTTGTCTAGTGTATTT
>NW_006238816.1:5125-6108 GCF_000375325.1 Capsella rubella | reverse complement strand
ATACAAAAAAATTAATTGATTTGAAGTGCTAGAGATGCAAGAAGAGTGTTTAGAAGTGTGTAGAAAAACTTGCTAAAATTTGGTCCGAAATGGGCTAAGAAACCACAAACATTGCTTTGAAGCATTTAATGAATTGTCTAGTGTTTTTTGGGGTTAGAATATGTTAGAATACAATAATTTTGATTGATTACAAGTGCTAGAGATACATGAAGAGTGTTCAGAAGTGTGGAAAAAGACTTGTTGATATGTGGGCCCAAATGGGCTAAGAACCCACAAACATGTCTATGAAGCAGTAAATGGCTTGTCCAGTTTTGTTTGGGGTTAGAATATATTAGAGTACATTGAATTTAATTGATTACCAGTGCTAGAGATGCATGGAGAGAGTGTTTAGATGTGTGGAGAAAGACTTTTTGAAATTTGGTCCCAAATGGCCTAAGAACTCAGACATATTGTGTTGAACCACTAAATGGCTTGTGTAGTGTTGGTTGTTGTTAGAATATGTTCGAGCGAAATGAATTTGATTAATTACAAGATTTAGAGATGCATGAAGAGTTTTCGGAAGTGTGGAGAAAGACTTGTTGAAATTTGGTCTCAAATGGGCTAAGAACCCACAAACATGTCTTTGAAGCAGTAAATGGCCTGTCCAGTGTTGTTTGGTGTTATAATATATTAGAATACATTGAATTTGATTGATTAAAAGTGCTAGAGATGCTTGGAGAGTGTTTAGATGTGTGAAGAAAGACTTGTTGAAATTTGGTCCCAAATGGCCTAAGAACTCAGACATATTGCGTTGAACCACTAAATGGCCTGTCTAGTGTTGGTTGTTGTTAGAATATGTTCGAGCGAAATGAATTTGATTGATTACAAGATTTAGAGATGCATGAAGAGTGTGTAGAAAAACTTGCTAAAATTTTGTCTGAAATGGGCTAAGAACTCACAAACATTGCTTTTAAGCATTAAATGGCTTTGGCTAGTGTTTTTGG
>NW_006238816.1:3707-5025 GCF_000375325.1 Capsella rubella | reverse complement strand
AAACTTACTGAAATTTGGTCCGAAATGGGCTAAGAAACCACAAACATTGCTCTGAAGCATTTAATGACTTTTCTAGTGTTTTTTGGGGTTAGAATATGTTAAAATACAATAATTTTGATTGATTACAAGTGCTAGAGATACATGAAGAGTGTTTAGAAGTGTGGAGAAAGACTTGTTGAAATTTGGTCCCAAATGGGCTAAGAACCCACAAACATGTCTTTGAAGAAGTAAATGCCTTGTCCAGTATTGTTTGGGGTTTGAATATATTAGAGTACATTGAATTTGATTGATTACAAGTGCTAGAGATGCATGGAGAGTGTTTAGATGTGTGGAGAAAGACTTGTTGAAATTTGGTCCCAAGTGGCCTAAGAACTCGGACATATTGCGTTGAACCACTAAATAGCCTGTCTAGTGTTGGTTGTTGTTAGAATATGTTCGAGCGAAATGAATTTGATTGATTACAAGATTTGGAGATGCATGAAGAGTGTGTAGAATAACTTGCTGAAATTTAGTCCGAAAGGGGCTAAGAACCCACAAACATTGCTTTTAAGCATTAAATGGCTTTGTCTAGTGTTTTTTGGGGATAGAATATGTTTGAATACAAAAAATTGATTGATTACAAATGCTAGAGATGCATGAAGAGTGTTAAGAAGTGTGTAGAAAAACTTGCTAAAATTTGGTTCGAAATGGGCTAAGAAACCACAAACATTGCTTTGAAGCATTAAATGACTTGTCTAGTGTTTTTTGGGGTTAGAATATGTTAGAATACAATAATTTTTATTGATTACAAGTGCTAGAGATACATGAAGAGTTTTTAGAAGTGTGGAGAAAGACTTGTTGAAATTTGGTCTCAAAGGGGCTAAGAACCCACAAACATGTCTTTGAAGCAGTAAATGGCATGTCCAGTGTTGTTTGGTGTTATAATATATTAGAATACATTGAATTTGATTGATTAAAGGTGCTAGAGATGCATGGAGAGTGTTTAGATGTGTGGAGAAAGACTTGTTGAAATTTGGTCCCAAATGGCCTAAGAACTCAGACACATTGCGTTGAACCACTAAATGACCTGTCTAGTGTTGGTTGTTTTTCGAATATGTTAGAGTGAATGAATTTGATTGATTACAAGATCTAGAGATGCATGAAGAGTGTGTAGAAAAACTTGCTGAAATTTAGTCCAAAATGGGCTAAGAACCCACAAACATTGCTCTGAAGCATAAAATGGCTTTGTCTAGTGTTTTTGGGGTTAGAATAATTTAGAGTACCATGAATTTGAATGATTACAAGTGCTAGAGATGGATGAAGAGTGTGTATAAGTGTG
>NW_006238816.1:2089-3394 GCF_000375325.1 Capsella rubella | reverse complement strand
TACTGAAATTTGGTCCGAAATGGGCTAAGAAACCACAAACATTGCTTTGAAGCATTTAATGACTTGTATAGTGTTTTTTGGGGTTAGAATATGTTAGAGTACAATAATTTTGACTGATCACAAGTGCTAGAGATACATGAAGAGTGTTTAGAAGTGTGGAGAAAGACTTGTTGAAATTTGGTCCCAAATGGGCTAAGAACCCACAATCATGTCTTTGAAGCATTAAATACCTTGTCCAGTGTTGTTTGGGGTTAGAATATATTAGAATACATTGAATTTGATTGATTACAAGTGCTAGAGATGCATGGAGAGTGTTTAGATGTGTGGAGAAAGACTTGTTGAAATTTGGTCCCAAATGGCCTAAGAACTCAGACACATTGCGTTGAACCACTAAATGGCCTGTCTAGTGTTGGTTGTTGTTAGAATATGTTAGAGTGAATTGAATTTGATTGATTACAAGATCTAGAGATGCATGAAGAGTGTGTAGAAAAACTTGCTGAAATTTAGTCTGAAATGGGCTAAGAACCCACAAACATTGCTCTGAAACATAAAATGGCTTTGTCTAGTGTTTTTGGGGTTAGAATATTTTAGAGTACAATGAATTTGAATAATTATAAGTGCTAGAGATGCATAAAGAGTGTGTAGAAAAACTTACCGAAATTTAGTCTGAAATGGGTAAGAACCCCCAAATATTGCTTTTGAAGCATTAAATGGCTTGGCTAGTGTTTTTGAGGTTAGAATATGTTAGAATACAATAAATTTGATTTATTACAAGTGCTAGAGATACATGAAGGTGTTTAGGAGTGTGGAGAAAGACTTGTTGAAATTTGGTCCCAAATGGGCTAAGAACCCACAAACATGTCTTTGAAGCAGTAAATGCCTTGTCCAGTGTTGTTTGGGGTTAGAATATATTAGAATACATTAAATTTGATTGATTACAAGTGCTAGAGATGCATGGAGAGTGTTTAGATGTGTGGAAAAAGTCTTGTTGAAATTTGGTCCCAAATGGCCTAAGAACTTAGACACATTGCGTTGAACCACTAAATGGCCTGTCTAGTGTTGGTTGTTGTTAGAATATGTTAGAGTGAAATAAATTTGATTGATTACAAGATCTAGAGATTCATGAAGTGTGTGTAGAAAAACTTGCTCAAATTTAGTCCGAAATGGGCTAAGAACCCACAAACATTGCTTTGAAACATTAAATGGCTTTGTCTAGTGTATTTTTGGGGTTAGAATATGTTTAAATACAAAAAATGGTTGATTACATGTGCTAGAGATGCATGAAGAGTGTTTAGAAGTGTGTAG
>NW_006238816.1:996-1989 GCF_000375325.1 Capsella rubella | reverse complement strand
TTAAAATACATTGAATTTGATTGATTACAAGTGCTAGAGATGCATGGAGAGTGTTTAGATGTGTGGAGAAAGACTTGTTGAAATTTGGTCCCAAATGGCCTAAGAACTCAGACATATTGCGTTGAACCACTAAATGGCCTGTCTAGTGTTGGGTGTTGTTAGAATATGTTCAAGCGAATTGAATTTGATTGATTACAAGATTTAGAGATGCATGAAGAGTGGGTAGAAAAACTTGCTGAAATTTAGTCCGAAATGGGCTAAGAACCCACAAACATTGCTTTGAAACATTAAATGGCTTTGTCTAGTGTTTTTTGGGGGTTAGAATATGTTTGAATACAAAAAATGGTTGATTACAAGTGCTAGAGATGCATGAAGAGTGTTTAGAAGTGTGTAGAAAAACTTACTGAAATTTGGTCCGAAATGGGCTAAGAAACCACAAACATTGCTCTGAAGCATTTAATGACTTGTCTAGTGTTTTTTGGGGTTAGAATATGTTAGAATACAATAATTTTGATTGATTACAAGTGCTAGAGATGCATGAAGAGTGTTTAGAAGTGTGGAGAAAGACTTGTTGAAATGTGGTCCCAAATGGGCTAAGAACCCACAAACATGTCTATGAAGCAGTAAATGGCTTGTCCAATGTTGTTTGGGGTTAGAATATATTAGAATACATTGAATTTGATTGATTATAAGTGCTAGAGATGCATGGAGAGTGTTTAGATGTGTGGAGAAATACTTGTTGAAATTTGGTCCCAAATGGCCTAAGAACTCAGACATATTGCGTTGAACCACTAAATGTCCTGTCTAGTGTTGGTTGTTGTTAGAATATGTTCGAGCGAAATAAATTTGATTGATTACAAGATTTAGAGATGCATGAAGAGTGTGTAGAAAAACTTGCTGAAATTTTGCCCGAAATGGGCTAAGAACCCACAAACATTGCTTTGAAGCATTAAATGGCTTTGTCTACTGTTTTTTGGGGTTAGAATATGTTTG
>NW_006238816.1:618-896 GCF_000375325.1 Capsella rubella | reverse complement strand
AATGGTTGATTACAAGTGCTAGAGATGCATGAAGAGTGTTTAGAAGTGTGTAGAAAAACTTTCTGAAATTTGGTCCGAAATGGGCTAAGAAACCACAAACATTGCTTTGAAGCATTTAATGACTTGTCTAGTTTTTTAGGGTTAGAATATGTTAGAATACAATAATTTTGATTGATTACAAGTGCTAGAGATACATGAAGAGTGTTTAGAAGTGTGGAGAAAGACTTGTTGAAATGTGGTCCCAAATGGGCTAAGAACCCACAAACATGTTTATGAAG
>NW_006238816.1:315-518 GCF_000375325.1 Capsella rubella | reverse complement strand
GTCCAGTGTTGTTTGGGGTTAGAATATATTAGAGTACATTGAATTTGATTGATTACAAGTGCTAGAGATGCATGGAGAGTGTTTAGATGTGTGGAGAAAGACTTGTTGAAATTTGGTCCCAAATGGCCTAAG
Organism: Capsella rubella; assembly: GCF_000375325.1. NCBI lineage: Eukaryota > Viridiplantae > Streptophyta > Magnoliopsida > Brassicales > Brassicaceae > Capsella > Capsella rubella. Next base: position 386 of record NW_006238816.1, on the reverse strand, counting down.
AACTCAGACATATTGCGTTGAACCACTAAATGGCCTGTCTAGTGTTGGTTGTTGTTAGAATATGTTCGAGC
>NW_006238816.1:0-215 GCF_000375325.1 Capsella rubella | reverse complement strand
AAATGGGCTAAGAACCCACAAACATTGCTTTTAAGCATTAAATGGCTTTGTCTAGTGTTTTTTGGGGTTAGAATATGTTTGAATACAAAAAAATTAATTGATTACAAGTGCTAGAGATGCAAGAAGAGTGTTTAGAAGTGTGTAGAAAAACTTGCTAAAATTTGGTCCGAAATGGGCTAAGAAACCACAAACATTGCTTTGAAGCATTTAATGAC
>NW_006238817.1:13812-14017 GCF_000375325.1 Capsella rubella | reverse complement strand
GATTTCTCTCTTTCACGGCGACCTGAGATGATATTGCTTCGATCTGCTGGGTCAAGGCTTTAGCGGATCTGGATCAGACTTCTCTTGGCTAAGTGGCATGTGAGCGATAGATCTGTCTTGCTGCGGAAATTAAGCTTTAAACCGGTGGGTTCAGCACTTTGCGAACAGATTAACGGTTGATCTATGACCAGATCCTTGATGGCTA
>NW_006238817.1:11675-13116 GCF_000375325.1 Capsella rubella | reverse complement strand
TTTGCCAATCTAGGGCCTATGGGCAGGGATTAAAGCATGTGGTGGGCGCTTTTCTTCTATGGTGGTGTAAGGCGTGGTTGGATATGTCGTTCAATGCCAGACGATTTCTCTCTTTCATGCGACCTGAGATGATGTTGCTTCGATCTGCTGGTTTAAGGCTTTGGCGGATCTGGATCAGACGTCTCTTGGCTAAGTGGCATGTGAGCGATAGATTTGTCTTGCTGCGGAAATTGAGCTTCAAACCGGTGGGTTCACCACTTTGCGAACAGATTAACGGTTGATCTGTGACCAGATCCTTGATGGCTAGTTACGGTGATCTACCTTTTCGAAGAGAAAAGTTCTAGGTTGGGTTTGATCTCTGTGGCGGTTTGCGGTGGGGTTCGCGAGCTCCAGCCTAAGAACTGGTGTCAAGTCTTAGTCGCAAACGAGCCGTCCTTGCTAGCGTATGATTTAGTAGGTAGTTTATGTTTTTTGGTGTACTGCTCGTTTTCAGATCTCTTTTCCAACAGTCTCCTTCTTTTTTCCTAAAATATTTGTGATTTCTCCTATTTTTAAATTATATGTCGATTTATGTGTCAAATTTCCTGTACTATTTCGGTCAAAAATAAAATTTGGCGGGAAAATTTCTGTCGCAATTTTTTTGGTGAAAAATATTTTGGCGTGAAAATTTTTGTCAAAAAATTTTGGCGGGAAATTTCGTGGAAAGAATAGGAAGAAGGGGTTTAATATGAAAATATGAAATTATAAATTCCAATTAAAATATGAAATTTTTTGATTGGCTTATTTTTAAGTTTATGGCTTACCTGAAACCGCCAACAGCAAACCCTAAACCCCAAACCCTAAACCCCAAACCGCAAACCCTAAACCCCAAACCCTAAACCCCAAGCCCTAAACCCTAAACACTAAACCCTAAACCCCAAACCTTAAATAGCTTTGCCAATCTAGGGCCTATGGGCAGGGATTAAAGCAGGTGGTGGATGCTTTTCTTCTATGGTGGTATAAGGCGTGGTTTGATCTGTCGTTCAATGCTAGACGATTTCTCTCTTTCATGGCGATCTGCTGGTTGAAGGCTTTGGCGGATCTGTATCAGACTTCTCTTGGCTAAGTGGCATGTGAGCGATAGATCTGTCTTGCTGCGGAAATTGAGCTTCAAACCGGTGGGTTCAGCACTTTGCGAACAGATTAACGGTTGATCTGTGACCATATCCTTGATGGCTAGTTACAGTGATCTACCTTTTCCAAGAGGAGAGTTCTAGGTTTGGTTTGATCTCTGTGATGCGGTGGGGTTCGCGAGCTCCAGCATAAGAATTGGTGTCATGTCTTAGTCGCAAACGAGCTATCCTTGCTAGCGTTGGATTTAGTAGGTATTTTATGTTTTCGGTGTACTGCCCGTTTTCAGATCTCTTTTCCAATAGTCTCTTTCTTTTTTCCTATAACATTT
>NW_006238817.1:9680-11575 GCF_000375325.1 Capsella rubella | reverse complement strand
TTTTGATTGGCTTAATTTTAAGTTCATGGCTTACCTTAAACCGCCAGCCGCAAACCCTAAACCCTAAACCCTAAACCCCAAACCCTAAACCCTAAACCCTAAACCCCAAACCCTAAACCTTAAATAGCTTTGCCAATCTAGGGACTATGGGCAGGGATTAAAGCAGGTGGTGGGCGCTTTTCTTCTATGGTGGTGTAAGGCGTGGTTGGATCTGTCGTTCAATGCCAGACGATTTCTTTCTTTCACGGCGACCTGAGATGATGTTGCTTCGATCTACTGGTTGAAGGCTTTGGCGGATCTGTATCAGACTTCTCTTGGCTAAGTGGCATGTGAGCGATAGATCTGTCTTGCTGCGGAAATTGAGCTTCAAACCGTTGGGTTCAGCACTTTGCGAACAGATTAACGGTTGATCTGTGACCAGATCCTTGATGGCTAGTTACAGTGATCTACCTTTTCCAAGAGGAAAATTCTAGGTTTCGTTTGATCTTTGTGACGGTTTGCGGTGGGGTTCGCGAGCTCCAGCCTAAGAATTGGTGTCATGTCTTACTCGCAAACGAGCTATCCTTGCTAGCGTTGGATTTACTAGGTATTTTATGTTTTCGGTGTACTGACCGTTTTCAGATCTCTTTTCCAATAGTCTCTTTCTTTTTTCCTATAATATTTGTGATTTCTCCTATTTTATAAATTATATGTCGATTTTTGTGTCAAATTTCCTGTACTATTTCGGTCAAAAATAACATTTGGCGGGAAAATTTCTGTCGAAATTTTTTTTTGGGAAAAATATTTTTGCGTGAAAATTTTTGTCAAAAACTTTTGGGCGGGAAACTTGTTGTCGGAAAATTTTGGCTGGAAAATATTTTACATAAAAAAATTTGGCGGGAAATTTCGTGGAAAGAATAGAAAGAAGGGGTTTAATATGAAAATATGAAATTATAAATTCCAATTAAAATAAAAAAAATTTTGATTGGCTTATTTTTAAGTTCATGGCTTACCCCAAACCGCCAACCGCAAACCCTAAACCCTAAACCCTAACCCCTAAACCCTAAACCCTAACCCTAAACCCTAAACCCTAAACCCTAAACCCCAAACCCTAAACCCTAAACCCTAAACCCCAAACCCTAAACCTTAAATAGCTTTGCCAATCTAGGGCCTATGGGCAGGGATTATAGCTGGTGGTGGGCGCTTTTCTTCTATGGTGGTGTATGGCGTGGGTTGATCTGTCGTTCAATGCCAGACGATTTCTCTCTTTCACGGCGACCTGAGATGATATTGCTTCGATCTGCTGGGTCAAGGCTTTAGCGGATCTGGATCAGACTTCTCTTGGCTAAGTGGCATGTGAGCGATAGATCTGTCTTGCTGCGGAAATTGAGCTTCAAACCGGTGGGTTCGGCACTTTGCAAACAGATTAACGGTTGATCTATGACCAGATCCTTGATGGCTAGTTACGGTGATCTACCTTTTCCAAGAGGAAAGTTCTAGGTTTGGTTTGATCTCTGTGATGGTTTGCGGTGGGGTTCGCGAGCTCCAGCCTAAGAATTGGTGTCATGTCTTAGTCGCAAACGAGCTATCTTTGCTAGCGTTGGATTTAGTAGGTAGTTTATGTTTTCGAAGTACTACCTGTTTTCAGATCTCTTTTCCAACAGTCTCCTTCTTTTTTCCTATAATATTTGTGATTTCTCCTACTTTTTAAATTATATGTCGATTTTTGTGTCAAATTTCCTGTACTATTTCGGTCAAAAATAAAATTTGGCGGGAAAATTTCTGTCGAAATTTTTTTGGTGAAAAATATTTTGGCGTGAAAATTTTTGTCAAATCTTTTGTGCGGAAAACTTTTTGTCGGACAATTTTGGCGGGAAAACTTTTGACGGAAAAAATTTTGGCGGGAAATTTCGTGG
>NW_006238817.1:8980-9530 GCF_000375325.1 Capsella rubella | reverse complement strand
CCCAAGCCCTAAACCCTAAACCCTAAACCCTAAACCCTAAACCCTAAACCCTAACCCTAAACCCTAAACCCCAAACCCTAAACCTTAAATAGCTTTGCCAATCTAGGGCCTATGGGCATGGATTAAAGCAGGTGGTTGGCGCTTTTCTTCTATGGTGGTGTAAGGCGTGGTTGGATCTGTCGTTCCATGCCAGACGATTTCTCTCTTTCACGGCGACCTGAGATGATGTTGATTCGATCTGCTGGTTGAAGGCTTTGGCGGATCTATATCAGACTTCTCTTGGCTAAGTGGCATGTGAGCGATAGATCTGTCTTGCTGCGGAAATTGAGCTTCAAACCGTTGGGTTTAGCACTTTGCGAACAGATTAACGGTTGATCTGTGACCAGATCCTTGATGGCTAGTTACAGTGATCTACCTTTTCCAAGAGGAAAATTCTAGGTTTGGTTTGATCTTTGTGACGGTTTGCGGTGGGGTTCGCGAGCTCCAGCCTAAGAATTGGTGTCATGTCTTAGTAGCAAACGAGCTATCCTTGCTAGCGTTGGATTTAGTA
>NW_006238817.1:7245-8880 GCF_000375325.1 Capsella rubella | reverse complement strand
CCAAACCCTAAACCTTAAACCCTAAACCCAACCTAAACTTAAATAGTTTTGCCAATCTAGGGCCTATGGGCAGGGATTAAAGCAGGTGGTGGGCGCTTTTCTTCTATGGTGGTGTAAGGCGTGGTTGGATCTGTCGTTCCATGCCAGACGATTTCTCTCTTTCACGGCGCCCTGAGATGATGTTGCTTCGATCTGCTGGTTGAAGGCTTTGGCGGATCTGTATCAGACTTCTCTTGGCTAAGTGGCATGTGAGCGATAGATCTGTCTTGCTGCGGAAATTGAGCTTCAAACCGTTGGGTTCAGCACTTTGCGAACAGATTAACGGTTGATATGTGACCAGATCCTTTATGGCTAGTTACAGTGATCTACCTTTTCCAAGAGGAAAATTCTAGGTTTGGTTTGATCTTTGTGACGGTTTGCGGTGGGGTTCGCGAGCTCCAGCCTAAGAATTGGTGTCATGTCTTAGTCGCAAACGAGCTATCCTTGCTAGCGTTGGATTTAGTAGGTATTTTATGTTTTCGGTGTACTGCCCGTTTTCAGATCTCTTTTCCAATAGTCTCCTTCTTTTTTCCTATAATATTTCTGATTTCTCCTATTTTATAAATTATATGTCGATTTTTGTGTCAAATTTCCTGTACTATTTCGGTCAAAAATAACATTTGGCGGGAAAATTTCTGTCGAATTTTTTTTTGTGAAAAATATTTTTGCGTGAAAATTTTTGTCAAAAACTTTTGGGCGGGAAACTTGTTGTCGGAAAATTTTGGCGGGAAAATATTTGACGGAAAAAAATTTGGCGGGAAATTTCGTGTAAAGAATAGAAAGAAGGGGTTTAATATGAAAATATGAAATTATAAATTCCAATTAAAATAAAAAAAATTTTGATTGGCTTATTTTTAAGTTCATGTCTTACCCCAAACCGCCAACCGCAAACCCTAAACCCTAAACCCTAACCCCTAAACCCTAAACCCTAACCCTAAATCCTAAACCCTAAACCCTAAACCCCAAACCCTAAACCCTAAACCCTAAACCCCAAACCCTAAACCTTAAATAGCTTTGCCAATCTAGGGCCTATGGGCAGGGATTATAGCTGGTGGTGGGCGCTTTTCTTCTATGGTGGTGTATGGCGTGGGTTGATCTGTCGTTCAATGCCAGACGATTTCTCTCTTTCACGGCGACCTGAGATGATATTGCTTCGATCTGCTGGGTCAAGGCTTTAGCGGATCTGGATCAGACTTCTCTTGGCTAAGTGGCATGTGAGCGATAGATCTGTCTTGCTGCAGAAATTGAGCTTCAAACCGGTGGGTTCAGCACTTTGCAAACAGATTAACGGTTGATCTATGACCAGATCCTTGATGGCTAGTTACGGTGATCTACCTTTTCCAAGAGGAAAGTTCTAGGTTTGGTTTGATCTCTGTGATGGTTTGCGGTGGGGTTCGCGAGCTCCAGCCTAAGAATTGGTGTCATGTCTTAGTCGCAAACGAGCTATCTTTGCTAGCGTTGGATTTAGTAGGTAGTTTATGTTTTCGAAGTACTACCTGTTTTCAGATCTCTTTTCCAACAGTCTCCTTCTTTTTTCCTATAATATTTGTGATTTCTCCTATTTTTTAAATTATATGTCGATTTTTGTGTCAAATT
>NW_006238817.1:6155-6876 GCF_000375325.1 Capsella rubella | reverse complement strand
CCCTAAACCCTAAACCCTAACCCTAAACCCTAAACCCCAAACCCTAAACCTTAAATAGCTTTGCCAATCTAGGGACTATGGGCAGGGATTAAAGCAGGTGGTGGGCGCTTTTCTTCTATGGTGGTGTAAGGCGTGGTTGGATCTGTCGTTCCATGCCAGACGATTTCTCTCTTTCACGGCGACCTGAGATGATGTTGCTTCGATCTGCTGGTTGAAGGCTTTGGCGGATCTGTATCCGACTTCTATTGGCTAAGTGGCATGTGAGCGATAGATCTGTCTTGCTGCGGAAATTGAGATTCAAACCGTTGGGTTCAGCACTTTGCGAACAGATTAACGGTTGATCTGTGACCAGATCCTTGATGGCTAGTTACAGTGATCTACCTTTTCCAAGATGAAAATTCTAGGTTTGGTTTGATCTTTGTGACGGTTTGCGGTGGGGTTCGCGAGCTCCAGCCTAAGAATTGGTATCAAGTCTTAGTCGCAAACGAGCTATCCTTGCTGGCGTTGGATTTAGTAGGTATTTTATGTTTCCGGTGTATTGCCCGTTTTCAGATCTCTTTTCCAACAGTCTCCTTCTTTTTTCTTATAATATTTGTGATTTCTCCTATTTTTTAAATTATATGTCGATTTTTGTGTCAAATTTCCTGTACTATTTCGGTCAAAAATAAAATTTGGCGGGAAAATTTCTGTCGAATTTTTTTGGTGAAAATAATTTTGGCGT
>NW_006238817.1:5698-6055 GCF_000375325.1 Capsella rubella | reverse complement strand
GATGGCTAGTTACGGTGATCTACCTTTTCCAAGAGGAAAGTTCTAGGTTTGGTTTGATCTCTGTGACGGTTTGCGGTGGGGTTCGCGAGCTCCAGCCTAAGAATTGGTGTAAAGTCTTAGTCGCAAACGAGCTGTACTTGCTAGCGTTGGATTTAGTAGGATGTTTTTGTTTTCGGTGAACTGCCTGTTTTGAGATCTCTTTTCCAACAGTCTCCTTCTTTTTTCCTATAATATTTGTGATTTCTCCTATTTTTTAAATTATATGTCGATTTTTGTGTCAAATTTCCTATACTATTTCGGTCAAAAATAAAATTTGGCGGGAAAATCTCTGTCGAATTTTTTTTGGTGAAAAATATT
>NW_006238817.1:5389-5598 GCF_000375325.1 Capsella rubella | reverse complement strand
ATCTACCTTTTCCAAGAGAAAAGTTCTTGGTTGGGTTTGATCTCTGTGACGGTTTGCGGTGGGGTTCGCAAGCTCCAGCCTAAGAATTTGAGTCAAGTCTTAGTCGCAAACGAGCTGTCCTTGCTAGCGTTGGATTTAGTAGGTAGTTTATGTTTTCTATGTACTGTCCGTTTTCAGATCTCTTTTCCAACAGTCTCCTTCTTTTTTCT
>NW_006238817.1:3829-5289 GCF_000375325.1 Capsella rubella | reverse complement strand
TGGCGGGAAAATTTCGGTCGAAATTTTTTTGGTGAAAAATATTTTGGCGTGAAAATTTTTGTCAAAAACTTTTGGGCGGGAAACTTTTTGTCGGACAATTTTGGCGGGAAAAATTTTGACGGAAAAAATGTTGGCGAGAAATTTCGTGGAAAGAATAGAAAGAAGGGGTTTAATATGAAAATATGAAATTATAAATTCCAATTAAAATATGAAATTTTTTGATTGGCATATTTTAAGTTCATGGCTTACCCCAAACCGCCAACCGCAAACCCTAAACCCTAAACCCTAACCCCTAAACCCTAAACCCTAAACCCTAAACCCTAACCCTAAACCGCCAACTGCAAACCCTAAACCTTAAACCCCAAACCCTAAACCCTAAGCCCTAAACCCTAAACCCTAAACCCTAAACCCTAACCCTAAACCCTAAACCCCAAACTCTAAACCTTAAATAGCTTTGCCAATCTAGGGCCTATGGGCAGGGATTAAAGCAGGTGGTGGGCGCTTTTCTTCTATGGTGGTGTAAGGCTTGGTTGGATCGGTCGTTCAATGCCAGACAATTTCTCTCTTTCACGGCAACCTGAGATGATGTTGCTTCGATCTGCTGGTTGAAGGCTTTGGCGGATCTGGATCAGACTTCTCTTGGCTAAGTGGCATGTGAGCGATAGATCTGTCTTGCTGCGGAAATTGAGCTTCAAACCGGTGGGTTCAGCACTTTGCGAACAGATTAACGGTTGATCTGTGACGAGAACCTTGATGGCTAATTACGGTGATCTACCTTTTCCAAGAGGAAAGTTTAGGTTTGGTTTGATCTCTGTGACGGTTTGCGGTGGGGTTCGCGAGCTCCAGCCTAAGAATTTTTGTCAAGTCTTAGTCGCAAACGAGCTGTCCTTGCTAGCGTTGGATTTAGTAGGTAGTTTATGTTTTCTGTGTACTGTCCGTTTTCAGATCTCTTTTCCAAGGGTCTCCTTCTTTTTTCCTATAATATTTGTGATTTCTCCTAATTTTTAAATTATATGTCGATTTATGTGTCAAATTTCTTGTACTATTTCGGTCAAAAATAAAATTTGGCGGGAAAATTTATGTCGAAATTTTTTTTGGTGAAAAATATTTTGGCGTGAAAATTTTTGTCAAAAACTTTTGGGCGGGAAACTTTTTGTCGGAAAATTTTGGCGGGAAAAATTTTGACGGAAAAAATGTTGGCGAGAAATTTCGTGGAAAGAATAGAAAGAAGGGGTTTAATATGAAAATATGAAATTATAAATTCCAATTAAAATATGAAATTTTTTGATTTGCTTATTTTTAAGTTCATGGCTTACCCCAAACCGCCAACTGCAAACCCTAAACCTTAAACCCCAAACCCTAAACCCCAAGCCCTAAACCCTAAACCCTAATCCCTAAACCCTAAACCCTAACCCTAAACCCTAAACCCCTAACCCTAAATCTTAAATAGCTTTGCCAAT
>NW_006238817.1:2921-3123 GCF_000375325.1 Capsella rubella | reverse complement strand
GCGGAAAAATTTTTGACAGAAAAAATTTTGGCGGGAAATTACGTGGAAAAAATAGGAAGAAGGGGTTTAATATGAAAATATGAAATTATAAATTCCAATTAAAATATGAAATTTTTTGATTGCCTTATTTTTAAGTTCATGGCTTACCCCAAACCGCCAACTACAAACCCTAAACCTTAAACCCTAAACCCTAAACCCTAAA
>NW_006238817.1:1280-2727 GCF_000375325.1 Capsella rubella | reverse complement strand
CGATTTCTCTCTTTCATGGCGACCTAAGATGATGTTGCTTCGATCTGCTGGTTGAAGGCTTTGGCGGATCTGGATCAGACTTCTCTTGGCTAAGTGGCATGTGAGTGATAGATCTATCTTGCTGCGGAAATTGAGCTTCAAACCGGTGGGTTCAGCACTTTGCGAACAGATTAACGGTTGATCTGTGACCAGATCCTTGATGGCTAGTTACGGTGATCTACCTTTTCCAAGAGGAAAGTTCTAGGTTTGGTTTTATTTCTGTGACGGTTTGCGGTGGGGTTCGCGAGCTCCAGCCTAAGAATTGGTGTCAAGTCTTAGTCGCAAACGAGCTGTCCTTGCTAGCGTTGGATTTAGTATGTAGTTTATGTTTTCGGTGTACTGCCCGGTTTTAGATCTCTTTTCCAACAGTCTCCTTCTTTTTTCCTATAATATTTATGATTTTCTCCTATTTTTTAAATTATATGTCGATTTATGTGTTAAATTTCCTGTACTATTTCGGGCAAAAATAAAATTTGGCGGGAAAATATCTGTCAAAATTTTTTTGGTGAAAAATAATTTTGCGTGAAAATTTTTGTCAAAAACTTTTGGGCGGGAAACTTGTTGTCGGAAAATTTTCGCGGAAAAATATTTGACGGAAAAAAATTTGGCGGGAAATTTCGTGGAAAGAATAGATACAAGGGGTTTAATATGAAAATATGAAATTATAAATTCCAATTAAAATATGAAATTTTTGGATTGGCTTATTTTTAAGTTCATGGCTTACCCCAAACCGCCAACCGCAAACCCTAAACCCTAAACCCTAAACCCTAAACCCTAAACCCTAAACCCTAACCCTAATCCCTAAACCCTAAACCCCAAACCCTAAACCCTAAACCCTAAACCCCAAACCCTAAACCTTAAATAGCTTTGCCAATCTAGGGCCTATGGGCATGGATTAAAGCAGGTGGTGGGCTCTTTTCTTCTATGGTGGTGTAAGACGTGGTTGGATCTGTCGTTCAATGCCAGACGATTTCTCTCTTTTACGGCGACCTGAGATGATGTTGCTTCGATCTGCTGGTTGAAGGCTTTGGCGGATCTGGATCAGACTTCTCTTGGCTAAGTGGCATGTGAGCGATAGATCTGTCTTGCTGGGAAATTGAGCTTCAAACCGGTGGGTTCAGCACTTTGCGAACAGTTTAACGGTTGATCTTTGACCAGATCCTTGATAGCTAGTTACGGTGATCTACCTTTTCCAAGAGGAAAGTTCTAGGTTTGGTTTGATCTCTGTGACGGTTTGCGGTGGGGTTCGCGAGCTCCAGCCTAAGAATTGGTGTAAAGTCTTAGTCGCAAACGAGCTGTCCTGGCTAGCGTTGGATTTAGTAGGTAGTTTATGTTTTCGGTATACTTCCCGTTTTCAGATCTCTTTTCCAACAGTCTCCTTCTTTTTTCCTATAATATTTGTGATTTC
>NW_006238817.1:0-953 GCF_000375325.1 Capsella rubella | reverse complement strand
GCCATGGCTTACCCCAAACCGCCAACCGTAAACCCTAAACCCTAAACCCTAACCCCTTAACCCTAAACCCTAAACCCTAAACCCTAAACCCTAAACCCTAAACCCTAACCCTAAACCCTAAACCCCAAACGCTAAACCTTAAATAGCTTTGCCAATCTAGGGCCTATGGGCAGGGATTAAAGTAGGTGGTGGGCGCTTTTCTTCTATGGTGGTGTAAGGCGTGGTTGGATCTGTCGTTCAATGCCAGACGATTTCTCTCTTTCACGGCGACCTGAGATGATGTTGCTTCGATCTGCTGGTTGAAGGCTTTGGCAGATCTGGATCAGACTTCTCTTGGCTAAGTGGCATGTGAGCGATAGATCTGTCTTGCTGCGGAAATTGAGCTTCAAATCGGTGGGTTCAGCACGTTGCGAACAGATTAACGGTTGATCTGTGACTAGATCCTTGATGGCTAGTTATAGTGATCTACCTTTTCCAAGAGGAAAGTTCTAGGTTTGGTTTTATCTCTGTGACGGTTTGCGGTGGGGTTCGCGAGCTCCAGCCTAAGAATTGGTGTCAAGTCTTAGTCGCAAACGAGCTGTCCTTGCTAGCGTTGGATTTTGTAGGTAGTTTATGTTTTCGGTGTACTGCCCGTTTGTAGATCTCTTTTCCAACACTCTCCTTCTTTTTTCCTATAATATTTGTGATTTCTCCTATTTTTTAAATTATATGTCGATTTATGTGTTAAATTTCCTGTACTATTTCGGTCAAAAATAAAATTTGGCGGGAAAATATCTGTCAAAAGTTTTTTGGTGAAAAATATTTTGGCGTGAAAATTTTTGTCAAAAACTTTTGGGCGGGAAACTTTTTGTCGGAAAATTTTGGCGGGAAAATTTTTGACGGAAAAAATGTTGGCGAGAAATTTCGTGGAAAGAATAGAAAGAAGGGGTTTAATATGAAAATATGAAATTATA
>NW_006238818.1:15182-15498 GCF_000375325.1 Capsella rubella | reverse complement strand
GCACTTTTTGAAATCGAGTCGTACTTGGTACAAGGTTGAACTGAATGTTTTCTTGTTCAGCTTTTATTCCATTTTACATCTTTATTAGATTCTGTTTTACACTTTTACACACGATCACTTGCAGGTCAAGTAATCTGAGAAGCCTTAAACTTCCAAATTGTTTCCTAGTAACAGATGAGGGAGTTGCGAAAGCAGTTGTGAAACTACCACTCCTTGAAGAGCTTGATATTTCATTCTGCGGATTTACAGGAGACTCTGTGAGGGTCGTAGGCCAGTCTTGTCCAAAGATGAAGATGTTGTAAAAACAAAGAAAGTA
>NW_006238818.1:11089-14971 GCF_000375325.1 Capsella rubella | reverse complement strand
ACTCATTATTGTCCTACATTAAACATAATTTGAAACCCCCAAATTAATACTAAAATCATAACTGACAAATACTTAAACTCTCACATTTATTTCTTTGACCAAGCATTGAATCACATTTCAACACTCTCCCTTGATTCAAACTTGCATACTCCAAGCTTGCTCCTGAAGTACTCGAACTTGTTCTTTGACAACGCCTTTGTCAGAACATCTGCACTCTGCTCGTTTGTGCTACAATACTCCAAAGTAACTGAACCTTCACTGACCAAGTCTCTTATGAAGTGTACCTTGATAGATATATGCTTTGTTCTTCCATGATACGCCGGATTGTTGCTCATTGCTATGCTTGCCTTGTTGTCACAAAAAATTGTTGTAGGCTTCTTCTGCCCTTGCTTGACATCTTCAAGAATTCGTCTTAACCAAACAGCTTGACACGCTGCTGCTGTAGCTGCTGTATACTCTGCTTCTGACGACGACAAAGCTGTAACATGCTGCTTCTTAGAACTCCAACACACCGCTCCAGAACCCAGATTGAAAACATGACCTGACGTGCTTTTTCTGTCTTGCACACAGCCTGCCCAATCACTGTTTGTAAACCCAACCAACTCAAACTCTCCAACTCTGTTGTACCACAGACCATAGTCCGCTGTACCTGCAACATACCTCAACAACCTCTTAGCTGCTCCATAATGCTGCTTCGTTGGACTGTGCATATACCTGGAAATTGCACTCACAGCAAACGAAATATCTGGTCTTGTATGAGTTAAATAGATAAGACCACCAACCAAACTTCTGAATCTCGTTGCATCCGTTTTTTCTGTTCCATCTTCCAACTGCAACTTCTCATTCACATTCATAGGAGTTTCCACCGGATTGCAATTCGTCATGTTGAACCTCTTCAACAAATCTTTTGCATACTTGTGCTGAGACACAAATATCCCATCTTCCACTTGCTTAATTTCTAACCCCAGAAAATAATGCAGCAAACCCAAGTCTGACATTTCAAACTTCTTCATCATACTCTCCTTGAAATCAGCAACAAGTGCAGCACTCGAACCCATGTAAATCATATCATCTACATATAAACACACAATAAGGATATCACCTTCACTTTGCTTCTTTATGTAGAGAGTGTGCTCATTTTTGCTCCTTTCAAACCCAGTTTCTGCAAAAAACGAATCAATCTTGTTGTACCAAGCTCTCGGAGCCTGCTTCAGCCCATACAATGCCTTGTGTAACTTGTACACGCACCCTTCTTGGCCTTCAACCACAAAACCTTCAGGCTGATCAACATAAACTTCTTCAAGTAGCTCACCATTTAAGAAAGCTGACTTAACATCAAACTGATACATTGGCCAATTCATACTTGCACCAAACTGAAGTAAAACTCTCACTGTATCAAACCTTGCAACAAGAGAAAATGTTTCTTCATAATCCACTCCGTACTCTTGTGCATAGCCTTTGACCACCAGTCTTGCTTTATACTTCTGAACACTACCATCAGCATGATACTTTGTTCGAAATACCCATTCACACCAATTGCGTGTTTACCTTCAGGAAGCTCGACTAACTCCCAAGTCTTACTCTTCTCTATGGACTTTATCTCTTCATCCATTGCTTTCTGCCACTCTGATTCCTCTACAGCCTCGTTGAACGATCTTGGCTCAGAAATGAACAACGCTTGCTGAACTTCATAAACCTCTCTTAGAGATCTAAATTTTCGAGGAGGACTTTCTTCTTCACTGCTTGTGTCACTGCTACTAGGCGAATTAGGGACTGAATTTGCGGGTGTATGACCTTCAGAACCAACTGGACTCTGACTCTCTCCCTGCTCAACAGTACCGTGCTGTTCTACAGAGCTGTCTGGCTGAACTTCAACAAGCTCACCGTTATCACCCTCACACCAACTCCAAACTGCATCCTCATCGAATGTGACGTTCCTGATTTCAACAATCTTCCCACTCACAGGATTATACAATCTATAACCTTTGGATTGTGAACAATAACCAAGAAATATGCATTTCTCTGACTTGTCATCCAACTTTCTCCTGAGATGAATATCAACAAGAGAATATGCAACACTTCCAAAAATTCTCAAGTGACTTACTGCAGGTTTTCTGCCACACCACGCTTCATATGGAGTTTTGTCTGCGACTGCTTTTGTTGGTGAAATGTTCAGCAGATACACTGCTGTGCTCACACTTTCAGCCCAAAACAGATTTGGCAAATTCTTCTGTTTCAACATACTTCTCGCCATTTCTACAACAGTCCTGTTCTTCCTCTCTGCTACACCATTCTGCTCCGGTGTATAAGCTGTAGTAAGCTCATGATGAATACCTTCATCTTCACAAAATTGGTTGAACTCAGTAGATGTGAACTCTCCACCTCTGTCAGTTCGCAACACCTTCACTAACAACCCACTTTGTTTCTCCACTAGTGCCTTAAACTTCTTGAACATCTCGAATGCTTCACCTTTAGACACCAAAAAATAAACCCAGCTCATCCTGCTGTAGTCATCCGTCAACATCAGGAAATACTTACTTCCTCCAAGAGAAGTAGTCTGCATAGGACCGCACAAATCAGCATGAACAATCTCAAGACATTGAGTTGCTCTCCTTGCCTGACCAACAGGGAACGACCTCCGCGTTTGTTTCCCATATATGCATCCTTCGCACATCCCAAAAGCATCAACATGTGGTAATCCAACCACCATATTCTTTTGACTGAGAATCTTCATCCCATTCTCATGTAGATGCCCATATCGTAAATGCCACAACCTTGACATCTCTGAAACTTTCGCAACCAAAGCACTTGCTTCAATAGACGACATCTGTAAAGGGTACAGATTGTTTGCAGTCTTCTTCACCACTGCTACTGTGAAATCAGATTTCTTATCCTTGATAACACACACATCCCCATCAAAGAAAACAGAACAATTGTTTTCCACCATCTGTCCAACACTCAACAGATTCTGCGCTAGATCAGGAATGTAATACACATCATAGATGAATTTGAGATTACCATCGCTATCCTTGACAGAAACGATTCCTCTTCCTTCAACTTGAACTTCTTTGTCATCCCCAAGCTTGACTTTCAGCTTGTACGACTCATCTATCTCCTTAAACAATGACTTGATGCCCGTCATATGATTAGAACAACCGCTGTCCAAATACCACACTGTTTTAGACACATTTTGACTCTTGTATGCTATGAAAAGTCTCGGCTGCACATCTTCTTCTGCAAAGCTCGCTTTCTTTTCTTTATTTTGCTTCTTCCAGCAATCAGCTTGCATATGACCCAACTTCTTGCAATAATAACACTCAATATTGCTCTTGTCTGTACCTTTGCTGTACGACCCACCAGTGTTGTTCTGACCTCTTCCACGGCCATGGTCTGCGCGACCTCCAGATCTGCCTTTTCCTCTGCCAGATCCTCTACCAGAACCATTACTGTGGCCCTGTCCTGAGTACTCTCCCTTCACCTGGAAAGCTTTCTCCTCAGATTTCTCAACCTTCTTACCAAGACGATCTTCATGCGACAACAACGAACTCATCATCTCATCAAACGTGTATTTGCTCAGATCATTGGCTTCCATGATCGCAGGAACAACATACTCAAACTTTGGAACTAAAGTTCTGAGAACTTTACTCACAATAGTTACGTCTGACACAGTTTCGCCATAAGATCTCATTTGGCTCACAATGTTTGACACTCTTGCCAAATACTCTTGTATTGACTCTTTCTCCTTCATCACAATTGTTTCAAAATTATGACGTAGAGTCTGAAGCTTCACAGTGATTACCTTCTGATCTCCCTGGTACTCACGCTTCAAAATTTCCCACGCTTCGTGAGACGTGTTCACGGCTACAATCCGTGACAGGATAT
>NW_006238818.1:10463-10989 GCF_000375325.1 Capsella rubella | reverse complement strand
AACAGAGAAGAAACGTCTCACCAAACTGCATATAACTCACTGAGAATTAATCCGAATTCACTTATGTAAAAAGGAGAATCAACGTACACGCCGTTGGCACAACCCTACCAAAATTCATTACCTTTCGATAAGATTTGATACGTCGGAACTCTATTCTACCAAAACGTGACGAATCTGCTTCTCCTGCTTTAAACACTAAAGCAAAGCTAACACTCTTCTTCTCACAAGTGAACTTCTCCTTCTCCTTTTCTCAACTCAACTCTCAGAAACAACAGCGACAAAACAAAAGAGAGAAGAAGCGTTATTTATAAAACTAGGGTTTTGGTTTAATTATGATTAAATCAGGATTTACCTAAACCGATATTAATTAAATTTTCTTTGATTCAATTAAACAAATCGACCAGTTTAGGAAATCCAACGGAATTAAACCGACTCCACCCTAATTCTTATACACACTCAAGTCTCATATTATTTTCCAGAATACGGGCGTTACAATTCTCCCCCACTAACAAGGATTCGTCCTCGA
>NW_006238818.1:0-7350 GCF_000375325.1 Capsella rubella | reverse complement strand
ATATTCCAGAACACGGGCGTTACAATTCTCCCCCACTAACAAGGATTCGTCCTCGAATCCTTCAACATTCTCCATCAGTCGGACTCCGTGCAACCGTCCAAAACGATCTGCACTCCCACAACTGACTCCTCTGAGGCTCCTATCTAATACATATACTCACGTTCCAGACCCTATTTGCTCATACTCATCCACTTCCCCCGTCCACATGTCGCAACCCATGAATCATACCGGCTCGTCCTCAGGCCTCTGCCTTATACTACGGTATCCAGGAAGTCTCACCACTCCCACCGCTCTTAGGTCGCAACCCTCAAGTCATACCGGCTCACTATTAGGCCACCCGCCTTCTAGCTACGGTATCCGGTAAGTCTCACGCTCGCTCTTGGGTCGTCACCCTCAAGCGTGCACTCGAGTCGTCATCCGAGGCCATCACATCATATCCGAGCAAATAAATCTAAACGCCCCCGAGCATATCTCTCGATTAGATATACCTCCCGTGGTCCACTTATAGCATCGCTTTACTAACCACCACCCCGAGACTTTCCAAAAATAGAACCGTCAAACCTGACACTTTCTATTTTTAGAAACTCGCACATATTTCTCTTACACATGCCACAACAAGTCAAATTCAAGAAATACTCACATAGTCCAAGTACAACATCACAATGTCATACCTACCAAACAATATTCCCACCTGGAATATCATCTCTACCATGACCATTCTTCAAGTCAACTCCCAAACAATCCCGTCACTCAGAGTATTACATAATAGTCTCCAACTTAACTTCTCGGAAATCCATTTCCAACAAAACACCACCGAAGGCCCGCGCTCCGGACTTCAACCACCACAACCATAGAACTACTTCGAGCACCACGCTCGAAACCTCTAGCCTCCCTAATATGATCTCCCTAGGATAGAACTCCGATGAAGGCTGAAGATGGGTGATATGCGATGTGATCTTGTTGATGACGATGGACGATGACTTTGAGTGATGATGTGTGAAGATCGAATGATGAAAACAATGGTTCGATGGAGATAGATTTTTAGGTGGTTGTATGGATTGGATCAAGTGAAGAGTTTCTGAATCACAAATTGTATAGAAACCCGGAAATCTAGAACGCATTAAAGAATTCAGATTGAGAGAAAAAGTGTGACAATACTTGTTCATACAACTTCTTCGCAAAAAGAGAAAAGAGGCGTAGCTTTAGGTTTTAAATACCCTAGGGCTCGACACTCTAAACAACAAGAAGTTCAAAACCAAAACAACAAGACATTTTAAAGAAATAATAAAAACAGCAAAATGTCTCGACGACCTGTAGTAGTACAGAAGTCGGCTGAACTAGTACAGAAGCTTGACGACCTGTAGTAGTACAGAAGTCGGCTGAACTAAGTACAAAAGTACATTATTCCCCCTTTGGTAATGACTTCTAGATAATTCGACGTAGTGATCCATTTGCCTCATTAAAAACCATGGTGAGAAAACCCATTGGGACAAAACTCAGCTATGGGAAAAAGAGTACAAACCTCTCACCTAAGTTACCTAGTCCTCATTACCGGGTGAAGTCTTCAGGTTAGATATGTTGAAGACTTGGATCCTTGGTAGGTTGAATGACCCGTCAACTATGAGTGAGTGTGTTTCCTTGGCCATCTCCTTAGCTCTTGAACGAGTGATCCTTCCCACCATCTCCGGTTTCTCTGTAGCCTCAGGCTCCGTGCTGGCCACGATTATATCATCCTCCCCCTCTTCAAAAGGATTTGTCCTCAAATTGGAATCTGCATAGTAAGGAAGCAAGTCAGAAACATTGAAGGTGGATGATATATTATACTTACCTTGAAAATCAATCTTGTATGCGTTATTATTGATCCTCCTAATGACTTCAAATGGGCCATCAGCTCGTGGTAGGAGCTTGCTCTTCCTCTCTTCTGGGAACCTATCCTTGCGTAAATGGATCCACACTAAGTCTCCTTCTTCAAAAATGAGCTCCTTTCTTCCCTTGTTGCATGCTTCTCGTACGGCTTGGTTCTTTTCTCTATATTCTCCTTAGCTTTAGCATGTATCCTCCTGACCTGTTCAGCCTTTTCTTTGCCATCAAAGCTACACTTCACACTTAAAGGTAAAGGAATCAAGTCTAGAGGTGATTGTGGGTTAAAACCATAAACAATTTCAAAAGGAGAGAAGAGAGTAGCAGAATGCTTAGCGTGATTATAGGCAAACTCAACATGTGGTAGACATTCTTCCCATGACTTGAGATTGCTTCTTACTAAAGTCCTGAGGAGTGTAGATAGCGTCCTGTTCACCACTTCAGTTTGCCCATCTGTTTGCGGGTGACATGTGGTTGAGAATGACAACTTAGTTCCTAGCTTAGCCCATAACGTCCTCCAGAAGTGTCATAGAAACTTTGTATCTCGGTCTGAAACGATTACTTGAGGCACTCCATGTAGACGTACTACTTCCCTGAAAAACAAGTTAGCTACAATAACAACATCATCCGTCTTGTGACTTGCAATGAAGTGAGCCATCTTACTAAACCTGTCAACCTCAACGAAAATCGAATCTCTACCATTTCTGGTTCGAGGTAAGCCAAGAATAAAATCCATAGAAATATGAGTCCAAGGTTGAGAAGGGATAGGGAGAGGAGTGTACAAGCCGTGGGGCTATACTTTACCCTTTGCCATTTTGCAAATATGGCACCTAGAACAAACCTTCTCAACGTCTTTCTTCATTTAAGGCCAATAGAAGTGTTCTTGCAGTCCAAGTAGAGTCTTTGACACTCCGAAATGTCCAGCCAGTCCACCTCCGTGAGCTTCTCTAATCAGCAGCTGTCTCATGGATCCTCTTGGTATGCACATTCGATCCATCCTGCTTATAATAGTTTTCAAAAGCAAACTTATGGCATTTGCCATAGCTCTCAGCAAAATCGATGTCAGTCTCATAAAGTCCTACTATTTCATCAAAACCTTATAGTTTAGAAGACAAAGTAGAAATGAGAGTGTACCTCCTTGATAATGCATCTGCGACTATATTATCTTTACCTTTCTTGTACTTAACCGTGTAGGGAAACGTCTCTATGAACTCCATCCACCTGGCATGTCTCTTGCTGAGCTTCTGCTATCCTTTGAGATGCTTCAGGGACTCGTGATCAGTGTGAATAACAAACTCCTTGGGCCACAGGTAATGCTGCCACGTATGAAGAGCCCGAACCAAGGCGTACAGCTCTTTGTCATATGTAGGATAGTTCAACGTCGATCCTCATAGCTTCTCACTGAAGTAAGCTACTGGTTTCCTATCCTGCATCAAGACAGCACCTATACCCACTCCGGAGGCATCACATTCAATTTCAAAAGTTTTAATAAAGTCAGGAAGTAAAAGAATAGGGGCAGTGATAAGCTTCTCTTTTAAGGTTGAAAACGCCTTCTCTTGTGCTTCATCCCATCTGAATCCTACATCCTTCTTGACTACTTCTGTAAGTGGCGCTGCAATGGTACTGAAGTCTTGGACAAATCGCATGTAAAATCCTGCTAATCCATGAAAGCACCTGACTTCTGCCACGTTTTTGGGTGTTGGCCACTCCTTAATAGCTTTGACCTTCTCATCGTCCACTCTAACTCCTTCTGCACTGACAACAAAGCCTAGAAAAACAACCTCAGTAGTACAGAATGAACATTTAGAAAAATTAGCAAAGAGGGTTTGAGAACGAAGAACATTTAGAACTTTGCGGATGTGCTCTAAGTGTTCTTCTAGACCTTTGCTGTAGATGAGTACGTCGTCGAAGTACACAACCACGAAGATACCTATGAAAGGTCTGAGAGCATGATTCATTAGTCGCATGAAGGTGATAGGAGCATTGGTGAGACCAAACGGCATGACTAGCCATTCGTAGAGCCCTTGCTTGGTCTTGAAAGCTGTTTTCCATTCATCTCCTTCATTCATTCTGTTCTGATGATACCCACTCTTCAAATCGATCTTTGAGAAGACTGTTGACCCACATAATTCATCCAACATGTCATCTAATCTCGGAATTGGATGTATGTACTTCACTTTGATATTGTTAATAGCTCTGCAGTCAACACACATCCTCCATGAACCATCTTTCTTTGGTACAAGCAAAACTGGTACTGCACAAGGACTAAGACTCTCTCTGATGTGTTCCTTGCTCATCAGTTCTTCTACTTGCTTCTGAAGTTCTTTAGTCTCTACTGGATTCGTTCTGTAAGCGGGTCTGTTCGGTAGTACTGAACCTGGTACCAAGTCGATCTGATGCTCTATCCCACGTATTGGCAGTAAACCTGGAGGTATTTCTTCGGGAAATACATCCTTGTACTCCTCTATAATCTCTATCATCTCGCGTGGAATCTCTTCTGCTGACTTAGTACTGGTGAGTGTCTCCTTATACACAAACATGAATGTGGTCATCTCTGGATCAAATAGCTTGTTGAACTCACTGTGACTGAGGTACAGGCTGTAAGACACTTTCCCTGTATCCTTGCGGTTCATGTGAAGCTGGTCCTTGTAGATTTCGCTGGGTGTAAGTGGTAAAAGAGTGATCTTGCTTCCCTTTAACTCAAATGACTGCTCGTTGGTGTAGCCATCATGAAACACTCTTATGTCGAACAACCATGGTCTTCCCAACAGAATATGACTTGACTTCATTGGAATCACATCACATAGCAACTCATCCTCATACTTCCCAATCGTTAGTTTCACCATCACTTGCTGCGAAACTGTTAAAGCTCCCTTGTTGTTCAACCACTGTAGCTGATAAGGTCTTGGATGTGAAGTGGTCTTGAGATTAAGCTTCTGTACCATCTCTTCACTGGCTGCATTAGTACAACTTCCACCATCAACGATCAAGGTGCAGACCTTATCTTGAACCATACACCTGGTGTGAAATAGGTTCTCACGCTGACCTCTATCATCTGGATGCATCTGAAAACTTAAAGCTCTGCGTGCTACTAACATCTCTCCCATTACTGCGGTTTCTCCTTCCTGATCTAGTTCAGGCTCTGGTTCAAATGCCCCATTCCTTGGCACTTGAAACACCTGATATGACTTGTAGAGGTGCTACTCTTGGGCTTGTATTCGATTTTAACTTACTCTTTGACGGTGGCTGTCGCGGGTTTACTATCCTTGGTGAAGGCGGGTTTGCTGAACTCTCTTGGCTTGGACATATTAGGCGTAAATGCTGTTCTCACCTCCTTTCTCTTGATCTGTGATTCAATTAGCTCTGCCTTATGTACCATTTCCTGAACATCTTCATAGTTCTGCAACTCTACCTTGTCTTGAATCTCTCTGTTTAAACCTCCAAGAAATCTTGACATAACCATGTCTTCACTTTCTCTTAGATCAACCCTGATCATAAGCGTTTCCAGCTCTTGATAGTAGTCTCTAACAGACTTTGTACCTAGAATGAGACGCCTAAGCTTGTTAAGAGTCTCTCTTTGGTAATGTGTGGGTACAAACTTCTTCCTCATTTGCGTGACTAACTGTTCCCATGTAGTGATAGCAGGCTCTCTCTGTCGATGTCTAGTAAGTCCTAGCTGCTCCCACCACAACAAAGCATATCCATTGAATTCGGATATGGCTATCTTCACCTTGTTCAACTCATAGGTACCCTGAACATGAAAGTTAGATTCCATCTTCCTTTCCCAGTCTAGATAAGTCTCTGGATCATTGGTACCATGGAAAGAAGGATACTGAATCTTGAGATGATTCAGCTGCTGCTTCAGAGGATCATAATCCCTTCCATGATCTCTGTATCTGATTCTCCTCACTGTCTCTTGACTATGATCTGAAACGTCATCTTCTTCAGAATACTCTCTATCTGACTCAATGTATATTCGATGCCCAGCTACTTGTTCAGCTCGTCGTGGACGTATATGATCTCTGCCAGTCCTACGGTTTCCCCTTTCTGTACTTGGAATATCTCTTCTCTGATTGAAACACGTCTCTCTTCCCCCAATAGGTGACTTAGCTGTTTTGTTCTGTGTATGCTTTGAAGTAGATACCACGTGAGCCTTTCCTTTAGCTAGACGACGGGCTTCATTAGGGCTAGGTGGTTCTGTAGAACTTTGATCTGAAGCGCTAGATGTTTGAGCTATGTCTTTGATCTGCTTCTCAAACTTGTTACTGAGCTGCTCCATCTGTTGTTGAAACTGAGTAGACATTGTCTTGTTTGCTTCTCCTATTTGCTTAGACATGGCTTGGTTCAAAGCTTCCATAGCTTCTGGAGAGAGCTCCATTGTACCTGCAAATTAAAGAAGAACTCGCAGTAACTTGTTCTTTGAATGAGAAAACAAAGAAACAAAAATGAACTCTAAGACTCTGAATTTTAAACAAGAAACACGACTTGCAGACCTAATGTCAAGCAAAACAACACAAACTCGAACAATACCAAACCCTATAGCTAACAAACTCGAAATAACTAAACCCTAATTGCAGTCTAATTTTGAATCAACACTAAACTAACTCCTAAACGATCTAGACACAAACGCACCAACAAAAACTAAACCCTATTCGATCTAGACACAAACGAATTCAACAAAACACAAAACAAACCCTAAACTAAACAAAAGAAATTAAGCAAGAGATTATGGTTCTTAGAATCGCTTAGCCTTGGCACAGAGTTGGCTCTGATACCACATAATATGATCTCCCTAGGATAGAACTCCGATGAAGGCTGAAGATGGGTGATATGCGACGTGATCTTGTTGATGACGATGGACGATGACTTTGAGTGATGATGTGTGAAGATCGAATGATGAAAACAATGGTTTGATGGAGATAGATTTTTAGGTGGATGTATGGATTGGATCAAGTGAAGAGTTTCTTAATCACAAAGTGTATAGAAACCCGGAAATCTAGAACGCATTCAAGAATTCAGATTGAGAGAAAAAGTGTGACAATACTTGTTCATACAACTTCTTCGCTAAAAGAGAAAAGAGGCGTAGCTTTAGGTTTTAAATACCCTAGGGCTCGACACTCTAAACAACAAGAAGTTCAAAACCAAAACAACAAGACGTTTTAAAGAAATAATAAAAACAGCATTATGTCTCGACGACCTGTAGTAGTACAGAAGTCGGCTGAACTAGTACAAAAGCTTGACGACTTGTAGTAGTACAGAAGTCAGCTGAACTAGTACAGAAGTACATTATTCCCCCTTTGGTAATGACTTCTAGATAACTCGACGTAGTGATCCATTTGCCTCATTAAAAACCATGCTGAGAAAACCCATTGGGACAAAACTCAGCTATGAGAAAAAGAGTACAAACTTCTCACCTAAGTTACCTAGTCCTCATTACCGGGTGAAGTCTACAGGTTAGATATGTTGAAGACTTGGATCCTTGGTTGGTTG
>NW_006238819.1:15131-15721 GCF_000375325.1 Capsella rubella | reverse complement strand
CCTTATAAAGTACATATAAAATAGACCATTATAAAGTACTTTATAAGGTACTTTATAAGGGGTGTTAGTCACATATTGTTAGCTTCCCTTGTAAGCTTATCTCTTATCCCACTTATTTATATGTGTGGTGTTAAACCTAACAAAGTAAGAAGAGTAATTCTCTCTCTTTTCTATTCTTGGTTAGTATTCATCTTCTCTCCCAATCTCTTTCTTATTCTTGTTACTCAAATCTAGCATCTCTCTCTTGTTATTCCGCTTAGTCTAACACACAACACTAAATAGTTGTTATAATAGGGTACTGGAATAATACAACCCATTTTTTTAATTTATTAATTAATTGTTTCATCCCCACTAATTAAGCATATTGAATAAACCATCAGAAAACCAACGAAATAATAGCATAACCCCAATAAATCAAACAAATTATTAACTAATAGTTATCCGAAGAATCAACATCAACCAAGGCCATATCTAGCAAGTTCTGATATGTTTCTAACCATGGATCCAGAAACAATAAAGAAAACATAAAACACTCAGCGACTCTAGGTGATCACTCATCACCCTTGTCGTTACCACGATTATATTATTAC
>NW_006238819.1:9837-15031 GCF_000375325.1 Capsella rubella | reverse complement strand
CACTCATGTCGCTTCTCATCGACGTAAATCCTCCTCCTGACCCTCCATGGCCGGTTATAACTCTTCAAAGGAAAATACAGAGGCACCACAACACAAAAAAACAAACATACAAGCAAGGAAATCTATAAACAATCATAGAAATCACCAAATCATGTATCAAAACTACTTAGATAAGCCTTGGTCATGCACTTACCTCTTAAGTTGGGTTAAACAACAATGAAATTGAGAGCAAATGGCAAGATCAGACTCTCCTAACACCAAGTAACCATGAAACTCATTTCCTCCTGCCTAGTGTCGGTCGAAACTAGCTTCCGAAAACCCAAACTGATGAGTAGTGTCGATCGACATCCATCACTGGTGTCGAGCGTCACTCGCGACCATCCTACAATCAAGAACAAACTACAACTTTGATATAATGACAATAATACTTTATATGTTTGGTATGCTCGTGAAAATTAACCAATGTGAATGACATCTACACTATTACAAGAAACAAAAAGTAGGCGCATGCAAAATGATTGATGCCTGATTCGTGCAATAATCGACAAAGAGCAGTTGCCATAGAGCGATACTTTAGTCTTTGTGAAATAGTCTGAAACCGTGTCATGCTTATTACATTTTACAAGAAATGGGAGAACCGCCAAACAAAACCATTAAAGGTAGTAAGTCTCTTTGAAGGTTAGCCAGCCCGGCTATGATAGGGTGGACAGAGGGATCAATGGCTTAAGCGACTATACATTTTTGAAAAAAACTATATAAGAAGAATGTCCAACTTTTTTAAAAATATGTAAATAAGTCCGAAATTCATAATAAAAGGGCCCAAAAGTTTCAAAAACTACCCCATATAATTTTTAAAGTGTTATAAGAGATTATAATTTTCGGTCCAAAATTGAACAAATAATTCAAAAAAATCTCAAATTTTGTTTTTGCTTAACAAATCTCAAACAAAAAGAAAATTCGTACACAAGGGTCAAAATTTATTTTGAGCCAGGGTTGAGGCAAAGTTGGCCATACTGAGTCATGAGAGAGTGAGAACAGTAAAATACCTTAACATGAGGAGTAAGAAACCTTGACCAAAAGAACCCTTTAAAAAATAGAATACACGAGGTGCAGCGTACCAATGGGACTCTTCAGGAAGAGTTTGCATAAATTGGGATAAAACATGGACAAAATAACACCAATCAGATATTGATTTTGCAAGATAAATTAAATAGCCCACTACCTGAGATACTGCTTCGAATCATCAAGAAGGGGACCATCATTAGCCGTAAGTCCATATGGTGTCACATACGAGAAGAAATGGCGAAAAACAACCCAGACTAGTAGATGGCGGCTTTTTATACCCAAAGTACAATATCCGACAAATATCAACCTAAACTCACTATAAAATCAAATATTCAACTTAAACTATATGAAATTAGCCAAAATCAACATTTGCTGAAACAATATTAGTTCATTGCTTAACAACGATGAGTCAGCAGACACCGTGACAATGACGCAACATTAGAGTTGGTAAAACGACGTCATTTTGAGAGTTTACGGTTCTTGAATCAAAGAATCGGTAAAGCAAACATTCATCGAATCTTCGATTTGAGAACTCTAAACTAACAAAACGACATCATTTTACTCAACTCCAATGTCCCATCATTTACACGGTGTCGACTGACTCATAACTGTTAAGCGGTTAACTAACAATGTTTCAACATATGTTGTTTTTGGCTAATTTCATATAGTTTAGGTTGAAAACTTGAATTTGTAGTGAGTTTAGGTTGATAATTGCGGGGTATCGTAGTTTGGGTAAAGAACCGCTAAAAAGTAGTCTGTGTTTGAAATGATGTCTAACACATATATAGTTGCGTTTAGATAAGAAAATATCCTCTACTCCACGACTATTGATATTCCCAAGAAAATATTTCAAATCTCTCGAGTGATCATCTAGGAAGTGATTATTGCAATTGTGCAAATGAAGACAAAACACGGGAACAAATAATCTCAGATTTTATATCAAAATATATATCCATCCTATGAGAAGCATTTTTAACTATCCATCATATTATTTCTCATGCTTTTCAATTAAGTATATAGTTCATAATACTCATTTTATTAGTATTATTAGATTATTAATATTTTATATTAATAATGATGAGAGAGAGAGGGGAAGATGTAGAATGTGAATTTCGTTGGTGTGTACAAATAAGTAAGAGTAACAATTTTAAACATTAGAAAAACTTGCATAGAATCATAATTTGAAAATCATAATATTACACATAAAATAATATTAAGACACTCAAACATTGACTAAATGAAAAAACAAAGTATTAAGACATTAAAACTTTGATCAATTTAAAATTTTTACGTTTTCACTAAGGAAAATATCCTCTAGTCAACGACTAATGTTATTGTCAAGAGAATATTTTTAAATCTCTTGAGTGATCATCCAGGATGTGATTGTTGCAATTGTGCGAATGAAGACAAAACACGGGAACAAATCATTTTAGATTTTATACGAAAATAGATATCCATCATATGAGAAACATTTTTAACTATCCATTATATTATTCCTCATGTTTTTCAATTAAGTATATAATTCATAATACTCGTTTTATAAATATTATTAGATTATTAATATCTTATATTAATAATGATGAGAGAGAGAGATAGATTAAAATGTAGAATTTGAATTTCGTTGGCGTGTACAAATAAGTAAAACTAACAATTTTAAACATTAGAAAACTTTGCATAGAAACATAATTTGAAAATCATAATATTACACATAAAATAATATTAAGACACTAAAACATTGACTAAATGAAAGAACAAAGTATTAAGAATTTAAAACTTTGATCAATTTAAACATTTTAAGCTTTCACTAAGGAAAGGTCTTTATGAAACCCATCCATAAAACATGGACATAGCTTGAAACTCCAGTCTAGGCATGGAATATGTGGTGTTGTTGCCGAGTCCAAAGTGATTCGTTTCCTGTCTCGAGTAAAGAAGACTTTGCACAGTTCCGTTAACGTTCCTCTGAATCATAGAGGGGTGATAAATGTATGGAAATTGATGTTGCACAACCTGAAGCCTATACGGAATTTCAGTTTGACTCATCTGTTCTATGTATTCAGCACTCCTGTGTATTTGTTCCGGCGTCCATTGCCTCAATGGATCAACATTTGGTGTATTGGGATACATATGCGCTGTTATGAAGTGCTTATCGAGCTTAGAATATGTTCCGGAAAATTTGCATTTATCGACAGAGCAAGGCCTTGGTTTAGCATTCATGAATCTTCTTCCACTTGTCGAATACACTGTCCCATAGACTTCTCCTCTACAGAGAGGACAACTTAAAGTCTTCACATTTGAGTGGCGCCTGTTGTTTTCGCTGAATTGATTGAAACAATTGGAGTGATAGAGATTTGTATCACACATATAAGGACGACATCCTTTAGAGTATGACGAGCAGCGCAAGAGGACAGCATTGTGGGGTGGTTCCATGCATATAACGCACATAACATCCTCCCATTCTAAATGGACCGAAATCTTTGACTCATGTGATACTTGTTTGTTGCTGTTCGAAGATCGACGGTCAGGATATGGTGATACTCTAGCGTTATTACTTACCTTTGAAAATATGGGTCTTTCCTTCGGCATCTATACAAGTCAATAATATCATTATTGACAGAAAAGAACATTCATCAATATTTAATGAAAAAGACATATTTTAAAGATCAAATAAATCATTGTAAAATCATATATTATCAATTATTTTAAAGTGCAATGATTTACACTCGATTTCTAAAGCAAATTATTTCGTCTTTTTGATACGAGGAATAAAACTGTATTTAGATAATATTTTATTTTGCATGCCAAAATCCAAAAACTAAACTAAATTTATGTTAAATGATATTCTTCTTGCTATGAATTATTTTTCTAGTTATGAAAACATAAGTAGATTAAAAAATAAAGTGCATAAGAATATGGGGTTTACCTCAAGCAATGAAGATGATTCTTTTTTTATTTGAGTGCATGGTTGTGTGATTCAAACAGGGTTATATAGGTTAATTTTGTATACGTTTTGGTTTGACTAGTATAATTATTTCTTTTTTTTTTCTACCTTTTTTATTTCATTGCCAAAAAATAATTTTCTGTTTTTTTACCCATTTAGTGCTATTCTTTTTTTTCTAAAGAATTTTTCGTTGACCAAGAAACATAACTTATTATTATTAAATAAGAAAATAATTAAAATTATATTACGATTGGAAATTTTTTATTGTAGATAAGTCTAAAATAATAAGAAACTATTTTAGGCACATTAAAAGGATATCGTTAAAGAGAGTAACTTATTTATTTTTTTATTGGATAATACGAATTAAAATAATGAATCTATTGAAAATATTGAATATTTTTTTTTTGCTATGGTAATTCTAAAACATACAACTAGTTTTTTTGACTAAAATGTTTGTAAACATATGTTTTAAATAAATAAGTAGTGATGTTAATTTCAGAATAAAATTCTGTTTTTATTATTTTATACGGTTTGTATTTTCAGAAATAATTTTAAATTTTCGTTTGAATTATTTGATTAGTTCTGACCTATAAAGTATGTTTATTCTTATCTCCATGAAAAACAATTCTCATTGACTATATCACAAATAACATAACATTGTATCGCGTAAAAAATCTTAAACAAAAATGTACGGTCAAAGTTAACGACATTAAGAAATGAGAGGTGTAAATATTATTACCAATACTTCAATGAGACGTATCTCCTTTCTACGGGCTATACATAGAAGTAAGTTAAATATTAACACCCAAATACGATAGTCAAACAACATTCAATCCAGTCAATTTAGAAACATGATAAGCTCTCAACCGGCCTTGGTGTTGATCGACACATCTTCTTGTGTCGACCAAGATGTGTCGATCAACATCGACTCTGTAATGCATTCGGAATCGATCCTCGCCATATCTGGCTCGCTCCTTCCTACACAACTTTGTTCTCGACACAAACAAGGCATAATGAAGGACACAACAACAAGGAACACAAGCATCAACACTCAATAAAAGCTAAAGCATTACATGCACTGATAATTTATTGTCACGCACTCACCTCTGATTAGGATTGATTCATGGTAAAGAACATCAACTCCACAACATAACACAACAGCTACTTATCTTTTCCTATTTTACTTGCCGT
>NW_006238819.1:0-6741 GCF_000375325.1 Capsella rubella | reverse complement strand
GTATTATTAGATTATTAATATTTTATATTAATAATGATGAGAGAGAGAGAGAGAAAGATGTAGAATTTAAATTTCGTTGGAGTATACAAATAACTAAGAGTAACAATTTTAAACATTAGAAAAACTTGCATAGAATCATAATTTGAAAATGATTACATTACACATAAAGTAATATTAAGACACTCAAACATTGACTAAATGAAAGAACAAAGTATTAAGACATTAAAACTTTGATTAATTTAAAATTTTTAGGTTTTCACTAAGGAAAATATCCTCTCATCAACGACTAATGTTATTGCCAAGAGAATATTTTAAATCTCTTGAGTGATCGTCCAGGATGTGATTGTTGCAGCAAATGAAGACAAAACACGGGAACAAGTCATTTTAGATTTTATACGAAAATAGATATCAATCATATGAGAAGCATTTTTAACTATCCATTATATTATTTCTCATGTTTTTCAATTAAGTATATAGTTCATAATACTCGTTTTATTAGTATTATTAGATTATTAATATTTTATATTATTAATATTTTATATTATTAATATTTTATATTAATAATGATGAGAGAGAGAGATAGATTAAAATGTAGAATTTGAATTTTGTTGGTTTGTACACATAAGTAAAACTAACAATTTTAAACATTAGAAAACTTTGCATAGAAACATAATTTGAAAATCATAATATTACACATAAAGTAATATTAAGACACTAAAACATTGACTAAATGAAAGAACAAAGTATGAAGACATTAAAACTTTGATCAGTTTAAACATTTTAAGCTTTCACTAAGGAAAGGTCTTTATGGAACCCATCCATAAAACATGGACATAGCTTGAAACTCCGGTCTAGGCATGGAATATGTGGTGTTGTTGCCGAGTCCAAAGTGATTCGTTTCCTGTCTTGAGTAAAGAAGACTTTGCACAGTTCCGTTAACGTTCCTCTGAATCATAGAGGGGTGATGAATGTATGGAAATTGATTTTGCACAACCTGAAGCCTATACGGAATTTCAGTTTGACTCATCTGTTCCATGTATTGAGCACTCCTGTGTATTTGTTCCGGCGTCCATTGCCTCAATGGATCGACATTTGGTGTATTGGGATACATATGCGCTGTTATGAAGTGCTTATCGAGCTTAGAATATGTTCCAGAAAATTTGCATTTATCGACAGAGCAAGGCCTTGGTTTAGCATTCATGAATCTTCTTCCACTTGTCGAATACACTGTCCCATAAACTTCTCCTCTACAGAGAGGACAACTTAAAGTCTTCACATTTGAGTGGTGCCTGTTGTTTCTGCTGAATTGATTAAAACAGTTGGAGTGATAGAGATTTGTATCACACATATAAGGACGACATCCTTTAGAGTATGACGAGCAGCGCAAGAGGACAGCATTGTGGGGTGGTTCCATGCATATAACGCACATAACATCCTCCCATTCTGAATGGACCGAAAACTTTGACTCATGTGATACTTGTTTGATGCTCTTTGAAGATCGACGGTCAGGATATGGTGATACTCTAGCGTTATTACTTACCTTTGAAAATATGGGTCTTTCTTTCGGCATCTATACAAGTCAATAATATCATTATTGACAGAAAAGAACATTCATCAATATTTAATGAAGAAGACCTATTTTAAAGATCAAATAAATCATTATAAAATCATATATTATCAATTATTTTAAAGTTCAATGATTTACACTCGATTTCTAAAGCAAATTATTTCGTCTTTTTGATACGAGGACTAAAACTGTATTTAGATAATATTTTATTTTGCATGCCAAAATCCAAAAACTAAACCAAATTTATGTCAAATAAGATTCTTCTTGTTATGAATTCTTTTTCTAGTTATGAAAACATAAGTAGATTAAAAAATAAAGTGCATAAGAATTTTTGGCTGTCTATACATGTAATATTTTGGACATGTACAATTCTCAATGTTGGCTAACCTTACAAACATATTCCAAGAAATTAAACATACATCAAAACCATAATAAGAGTGATATGAGAAATTAGAGAAAAAAATAAAAAAGCAACAAACACAGGAGGGGAATAAAACGCAAGCAAGTATATATTGTTTGCTAGAGATACTATTTGAGAAAAGAAACATGATGAAGAGTATGGGGTTTACCTCAAACAATAAAGATGATTCTTTTTTTATTTGAGTGCATGGTTGTGTGATTCCAACAGGGTTATATAGGTTAATTTTGTATACGTTTTTGTTTGACTAGTATAATTATTTCTTTTTTTCTACATTTTTTATTTCATTGCCAAAAAATTAATTTTCTGTTTTTTGACCCATTTAGTGCTATTCTTTTTTTCTAAAGAAATTTTCGTTGACCAAAAAACATAACTTATTATTATTGAATAAGAAAATAATTAAAATTATATTACGAATGGAAATTTATATTGTAGATAAGTCTAAAATAATAAGAAAATATTTTAGGCACACCAAAAGGATATCGTTAAAAAAAGTAACTTATTTAAAAATTTTATTGGATAATACGAATTAAGTTAATGAATCTATTGAAAATATTGAATATGTTTATTTTTTGCTATGGTAATTCTAAAACATACAACTTTTTTTTTTTTGACTAAAATTTTTATAAACATATATTTTAAATAAATAAGTAGTGATGGCAATTTCAGAATAAAATTCTGTTTTTATTATTTTATACGGTTTGTATTTTCAGAAATAATTTTTAATTTTTGTTTGAATTATTTGATTAGTTCTGACCTATGGAGTATGTTTATTCTTATTTTCATGAAAAACAATTATCATTGACTATATCACAAATAACATAACACTGATCTAGTAAAAAATCTTGAACAAAAATGTACGGTCAAAGTTAACTACATTAAGAAGTGAGAGGTGTAAATATTATTACCAATACTTTAGTGAGACGTATCTCCTATCTACGGGATATACATAGAAGTAAGTTAGATATTAACACCCAAAGACGATAGCCAAACAACATTCAATCCAGTCAATTTAGAAAGATAACAAGCTCTCAACCGGCCTTGGTGTTGATCGACACATCTTCTTGTGTCGACCAAGATGTGTCGATCAACATCGACTCTGTAATGCATTCGGAATCGATCCTCGCCATTTCTGGCTCGCTCCTTCCTACACAACTTTGATCTCGACACAAACAAGGTATAATGAAGGACACAACAACAAGGAACACAAGCATCAACACTCAATCAAAGCTAAAGCATTAAATGCACTGATAATTTATTGTCTCGCACTCACCTCTGATTAGGATTGATTCAGGGTAAAGAACATCAACTCCACAACATAACACAACAACTACTTATCTTTTCCTATTTCACTTGTCGTCCCCAAAATCTAGTCCTTTGCTCCTCCTTACTTTTCTCTAGCCTTCTCCATTACTCTAGATAAAGCACCCAACTCAAACTTTATTTTCTATCTACTATGGAAGCAAAGAATAGTAGAACTAACCATAGAGGAAGGATGCGTCAACTTATAAAAGATATTTAGCTTTTCAGGATTTGTAATTCGTATTAAATCAAAATTAAACTAACCGTTCATCAACCAATAATGTTGGTGTTTCAATCAACACCCCCTTAACTCAAAATACAGTAAGGGGCCTTACAAGGTTGATACGATGGATCATTGTCGGTTGACAGAAAAGTTATGTGTGTTGGAGTTGCTTGGTGTCAAGGCATCAGTCAATACCAAGGGTGGGTGTCGATCGACAACGATCGTCAACGCTGAGAATTTGTGACTGCTTGATTGTTTCTGTCTTTGGATGTTTTGCTTGTGTATCATTATGTTCTTGATTTACTTGTGTGTATACCCCATATACGAGAAGATCACATCACTAAATAGTTGTTATAATAGGGTACTGGAATAATACAACCCATTTTTTTAATTTATTAATTAATTGTTTCATCTCCACTAATTAAGCATATTGAATAAACCATCAGAAAACCAACGGAATAATAGCATAATCCCAATAAATCAAATAAATTATTAACTAAAAGTTATCCGAAAAATCAACATCAACCAAGGCAATATCTAGCGAGTTCTAATATGTTACTAACCATGGATCCAGAAACAATAAAGAAAACCTAAAACACTCAGCGACTCTAGGTGATCACTCGTCACCCTTGTCGTTACCACGATTCTATTATTACACTCTCTCTTTACCTAATTCACAAGTGATAATACAACTTGAGATCTTTGTACATCTTAGTCGCTTTCTGAAAAATAGAAACCATATAAAAACACCCACTTACTGGGCTATACATACAAGAAGTATCAACCATAATCAATTAATATCAATGCACAAAAACAAGAAATAATCAGACACTCAATCGCTGCTGACAACCGGTGTCGACACCCGCCTGGTGAGTATTGTCAATAGAAACACACCATTGGTGTCAAGCGACACTCGCGACCATCCTCACGACAGAAAATGTTAGTGTCGATTGACACCCACCTTTGGTGTCGAGCGACATTGAAACTCTAACATCACTCCAGTCGCTTCTCACCGACGTAAATCTCTTCCTGACCCTCCATGGCCGGTTATAACTCTTCAAAGAAAATACAGAGACACCACAATACAGAGGCACCACAACACAAAAAAACAAACATACAAGCAAGGAAATCAATAAACAATCATAGAAATCACCAAATCATGTAGCAAAACTACTTAGATAAGCCTTGGTCATGCACTCACCTCTTCAGTTGGTTTAAACAACAACAAAATAGAGAGGAAATGGCAAGATCAGACTCTCCTAACACCAAGTAACCACAAAACTCATTTCCTCTCGCCTAGTGCCGGTCGAAACTAGCTTCTGAAAACCCAAACTGATGAGTAGTGTCGATCGACATCCGTCATAGGTGTCGAGCGTCACTCGCGACCATCCTACAATCACGAACAAACCACATCTTTGATATAATGACAATAATACTTTATATTTTTGGTATGCTCGTGAAAATTAACCAATGTGAATGACATCTATACTATTACAAGAAACAAAAAGTAGGCGCATGCAAAAAGATTGATGCCTAATTCGTGCAATAATCGACAAAGAGCAGTTGCCATAGAGCGATTCTTTAGTCTTTGTGAAATAGTCTGAAACCGTGTCATGCTTATTACATTTTACAAGAAATGGGAGAACCGCCAAACAAAACCATTAAAGGTAGTAAGTCTCTTTGAAGGTTAGCCAGTCCGGCTATAATAGGGTGGACAGAGGGATCAATGGCTTAAGCGATTATACATTTTTGAAAAAAATATATAAGAAGAATGTCCAACTTTTTTAAAAATATGTAAATGAGTCCGAAATTCATAATAAAAGGGCCCAAAAGTTTCAAAAAATACCCCATATAATTTTTAAAGTGTTATAAGAGATTATAATTTTCGGTCCAAAATTGAACAAAGAATTTAAAAAAATCTCAAATTTTGTTTTTACTTAGCAAATCTCAAACAAAAAGAAAATTCGTGCCCAAGGGTCAAAATTTATTTTGAGCCAGGGTTGAGGCAAAATTGGCCATACTGAGTCATCAGAGAGTGAGAACGGTAAGATACCTTAACCTGAGGAATAAGATACCTTGACCAAAAGAACTCTTTAAAAAATGGAATACACGAGGTGCAGCGTACCAATGGGATTCTTGAGGAAGAGTTTGCATAAATTGGGATAAAACATGGACAAAATAACACCAATCAGATATTGATTTTGCAAGATAAATTAAATAGCCCACTACATGAGATACTGCTTCGAATCATCAAGAAGGGGACCATCATTAGCCGTAGGTCCAAATGGTGTCACATACGAGAGAAAATGGCAAAAACAATCCAGACTAGTAGATGGCGGCTTTTTATACCCAAAGTACAATATCCGACAAATATCAACCTAAACTCACTAAAAAATCAAATTTTCAACTTAAACTATATGAAATTAGCCAAAATCAACATATGCTGAAACAATGTTAGTTCATTGCTTAACAGCGATGGGTCAGCAGACACCATGACAATGACGAAGCATTAGAGTTGAGTAAAACGACATCATTTGAGAGTTTACGGTTCTTGAATCGAAGAATCGGTAAAGCAAACATTCATCGAATCTTCGATTTGAGAACTCTAAACTAACAAAACGACATCATTTTACTCAACTCAATTGTCCCATCATTTACACTGTGTCGACTGACTCATAACTGCTAAGCGGTTAACTGACAATGTTTCAACATATGTTTTTTGGCTAATTTCATATAGTTTAGGTTGAAAACTTGAATTTGTAGTGAGTTTAGGTTGATAATTGCGGGGTATCGTAGTTTGGGTAAAGAACCGCTAAAAAGTAGTCTGTGTTTGAAATGATGTCTAACACATATATAGTTGTGTTTAGATAAAAAAATATCCTCTACTCCACGACTAATGTTATTGTCAAGAGAATATTTCAAATCTCTCGAGTGATTATTCAGGAAGTGATTATTGCAATTGTGCAAATGAAGACAAATAACTAATAGTAACAATTTTAAACATTAGAAAACCTTGCATAGAATCATAATTTGAAAATCATTATATTACACATAAAGTAATATTAAGACACTCAAACATTGACTAAATGAAAGAACAAAGTATGAAGACATTAAAACTTTGATCAATTTAAAATTTTTAGGTTTTCACTAAGGAAAATATCCTCTCGTCAACGACTAATGTTATTGCCAAGAGAATATTTTAAATCTCTTGAGTGATCGTCCAGGATGTGA
>NW_006238820.1:16888-17310 GCF_000375325.1 Capsella rubella | reverse complement strand
GCCCATTTAGGACCCAATTTCAACAAGTCTTTCTCCACACATCTAAACACTCTTCATGCATATCTAGCACTTGTAATCAATAAAACTTATTGTATTCTAACATATTCTAACCTTAAAAATACTAGACAAGCCATTTAATGCTTGAAAGCAATGGTTGTGGGTTCTTAGCCCATTTTGGCCTAAATTCCAGCAAGTCTTTCTACACTCTTTTAAACACTCTTCATGCTTCTCTAGAACTTGTAATCAATCAAATTTAATGTATTCTTACCTATTCTAACCCCAAAGAAAACTAAACAAGCCATTTAGTGGTTCAACGCAATGTTTCCGAGTTCTTAGCCCATTTGGGACCAAATTTCAACAAGTCTCTCTCCAAACTTCTAAACACTCTTCATGATGCTCTAGCACTTGTAATCAATCAAACT
>NW_006238820.1:7780-12190 GCF_000375325.1 Capsella rubella | reverse complement strand
ATGGAGCGGCATGTAGGTCGGAAGTCGAAGCGTCGCCTATGTCATCATTATTTTTGAGTAGGTCTGTCTCCCGCTCGCTTCTATAAATACTCGCTCAATGCCTTTCATTTTCCTCATTTCCGCTTTTCTGCTCAAAAGGTAAAATTTCGCTCTGTCCTCTCTCCTCTTTTTCCTTTAACTTATCGCCGCCGACTTTTAGTTCTCCGGTCATATTTTACTACTCCGACAATGTCGAGGTCGCACTCTTCGTCTGATAGTGAGGTCACACCACTAGTTCGCTCCAACACTCGTTCGATGCACCGTCTTAGTAATGAGGCTTCATCATCTCGCCCCGTTCAGGCTTCTATTCCCGAGCTAATTGAAATTCCGATCCGAGATGGTAGGAATGACGCCGCAGCCGCCATGGAAACCGGAGAGTCTTCTAATCCTGTTCGCTCAGAGGGCGAGGATCGTTTCGCCGCACCAGGCGTTTTCTTGAACGATATCCAGCCTACTCTCGACCACAGAGGTCAGATCGGTGGAATTCCGACCTCAAGTACTATAAGCAGCATCAACGAGATGCTCGATGTTTGCGGTTTGGGGAGATCCGGGGTCAGTATCCTGATTCCACATAAGACTCAACGCCCGTGGACTCCCCCAAAGGGATACATCTGTTTGTATGAGATGTACTTCACCCGCTGCCGCCTGTGGTTTCCTCTTCCCGAACTCTTGTCTCAATACACTCATCGCCGTAAACTGGCGATCTCTCAGCTCGCTCCGACCAGTATTTGTAACATCGTTGGAATACTGACCCTAGCGTCTGAGGTCGGTACAAGGGTTCCCGTCATGTGCTTCGAGGAGATGACGGTATTGAAGAAATCCAGGGTCGCCGGCAACTTCACCGTGAACATGAGGGAGAAACAGAACGTCATTCCCGGAACTCGAGTCAGCAATTTCAAAGGCTGGGAGAAACGCTTCTTTTATGTCCGAGCTGACTACCTCTCACTCGAAAATCCTTTTGTTGGTCTACGCCGACGATGGAATAGTGATCCGGGTATTTAATCTGCGTTTCCCTTCAAATTCCCTTATCGTTCTTACCTGACTTCTCCTTTTTTGTGCAGATCGCATCCGAAATTTTTCTACGTTCCCACCGGAGTACTCCGACATTGTGGCAAGCCTATTTAGCGGGGAGAATCGAGCGTGGAACCAATTTAGCCGAAAGCGAGTTGAAGAAGCGATGGGAAGGATCCCGAGAAAGTATCCAAACTTCGCAGAGGAGCTGGCCAAGTCGTCAGGTACTTCGGTAACTGCCCTCCAGGCTCAGGACGCGGAGCTTGCTGCACCAACAACAACGGCTATGGAGGTCGCCGTAGTTGAATCGGCTACCGGAGGAGAGATTGCCCCTACTGATCCTCCGGTCGTGGACCTGGAAGTCAGCGGTGGTGACGAGGTCGAGGTTCCCGGGCAAGAGGTCGTAGCCGCCGAGCAAGAGGTCGCTCTGTCCGAAGGGGACGCGGCCGGGAGGAAGAAAAAGAAGAAGAAAGTCGACAAAGGCAAGGGCGTGGCTCTGGACTCTGGCAACCAATCTAGCCGTAAGAGGTCGGCCGAAGCAGCAGATCTAGAGTCTTCTGATCCTTTCCGAGTAACTCGGAAGGATTCGAAAACAGACAAATTCTGCTTTGACTACTTCGGAGAAAGCTCCGTGGCCGGTGATCGTTATGCCTCGGCAGAATTATGCCGAAATTTAAAATTTTCTTCGGAAATTCTGCCCGATCTCGACGCGCTGAAGTTCAAGGAGGACTATCTGAACTATACCCGATCCGCGTTGCAGGTTTGTTTATCACTCCCTTATACCTGTCCTTTATATTTCGTGCATATTTTAACACCATTTTGTCCTTCCTCTAGTCGATCGCCAATGGCAACGCTCTCTTCTTCAAATATGAAAAGAGGGTGAAGTCGCACTCGACG
The DNA here is from genome assembly GCF_000375325.1 of Capsella rubella. Taxonomy (NCBI): domain Eukaryota; kingdom Viridiplantae; phylum Streptophyta; class Magnoliopsida; order Brassicales; family Brassicaceae; genus Capsella; species Capsella rubella. Next base: position 10,243 of record NW_006238820.1, on the reverse strand, counting down.
GCGAATCATGCCTTCTTGATGATGGAGAAATGCGTCAAAGAGGCCCAGGACAAAGTGGCCATGCTGCGGAAGCAAATGGGAGGCTTGGAGGAACAGGCCAAGGTTCACGTGGGAGTCGTCGCTTCCTTAGAGGATAAAATTGCCAACCTGCGGGACGAGAATGCGACTCTTGCGGCTGAGAAGGCGAAAGCCGAAGGCGACCTTCAGTCCCTTCAGCAATTTTGCGACTCCGAATGCTGGCGACTTCGCTTAGACCGGCAGGCCGTGGTGGAGCGAACAAGGAAAAAAGCCCAAGAGCGCCTGGATCGGGTGAAGGCGTTCTTGGCCGAGCAAGAGGTCGCCGTTCGTCCGAAGGAAGATCTGCTGAACCAGGCTCTTGGGGTTGAGGCCACGATCGACAGGCTCGTCAAGGAGTGCCATGTTCAAATTCCCGAGGAGGAGATCGCCAAGTTTAAGGCGAAGAAGGTCGAATGCCAAGAGGTTGTTGATGCTTTAGACTACCTCGTCCTGGAACCGGTCGACCTGAACATGTCTCCGGACCAGCTCGGCTACGGCCTCCTTCGTCCTGAGGATCCTGCTCCCAGATCAATCCGAGACCCGCATGGGTCAAATGCGGTGGCCTTCCAAGCCGATCTCCGGTCCTCCGATGGCAACGGCGATCCTCCTTCCGAGATGGGCAATCCTGAAGACGATGTGAATGTCGTCTGATTTATCTGGCTTTTATTTTTATTTGTTTTCCCCTTTGTTTGAACTTAAATGGACCGCGAGCTCGGCTGTAATAATATTTTTTGGGATTTTGCCTTTATAGCAGCTTGCGCTTACTTCAGCCGAAAAGTGGAAATATTGCTTTTTCCTTCTTATTTTCCTTATTCGCAGAAATGGAAATATGCTTCTTCTCTAGCTTGAAATTGGTGATTTTCCAATATAGTGTTACCCCAATTGCCAGTTTTACTCCGGTAAAAGGCGGGGGTGCTAGGTATAAATAGGCTGCCTGGCCGATGGTTTTCCAAGACATCCTTAGTTTAAACTTGCGCCCCCTTCTTCTCACAACTGGTATCATGGAGAAATCTGGTTTGACTAAAAGCGATGGATCATCTCCGTCCGCCGGTGTTGATACGCCAACTTTCACTAAGAAAGAAGCGCTTGATCGTGGGATGCCCTTGTTCTCGACGTTAAGGGTTCCTAGAACTTTGATGTCGCGAGTTACTCGACAAGAGAAACTCCGGTTAGAGGAGTTCTTCCAGGCTGTGTATGTAAGCGTACGCAGTATTTTAAACAATTTCTCATTGTTGATGAGATTAGATCGCCCTTCGATCATAAGTTGAAACTACTGGAATCTCACCCGAGAAACTGGATTCCCTTTGGGTTTGGGCGCATAGCTCCGATGCCAACAAGCCTTTACGCCTACTGCGAGCAATGTATGCGGGATGTTGAAGCTAACCGGAATGCACCACCCATCCTAGGGATCCCACGATGCCTCGAATTTACACCGTCGGGTGTGAAGGCATTTCTCATAGGCACCCTGGCCAGTAAAGCCGAATTAGACGAGGCCGAGGCGTTTGTTAAGAAGGTATCGGTACCGTTCCGTTTATGAGGACGTTGGCATCCTATTTTTGGGGGATCTAAACAACTGTCTTTTGTTTTTTGTTAGGTCGGAGGCCTCTATCAAGAACAGTGCAGGGATCTGCAATTCTTTCGTCTGAAAAAAAGAAAGATCGACCTCCGTTTGGACGAGCTGGAAGAAGAAATTGCCAGGTTAAAATCGAAAAGAAGGAAAGCGATTCTCAGGCTCGACGAGGCGGAGCAGAAGGCTCGGGCATTGGAGACGGATCCAACTGATTGGGAGCGAACTGGTATGCAGCTGCTTTGGCCAATGCCGAGTCGCCTTCTACATGACACGCGTCAGGTCGCCGCTACTGGGGCGAAGGGTCCGTTGATCGTGGACTAGGCGATTTGTGCTTTTTATTTTATGATTTTCTGCCGATGTAATTTTATTTTGTCGTAATGCTATTGAACCGTCGCATCCGATTTCAAATAATACGAGCCGTGTTTCTAGGCGTTTTAATTTAAATGGGGATTTCATGCCTTGGCGGGACGTCTCCCGGCTTACAATTTCATGATTCGCCACAGTTTAAATATATTTGGAGATATCTCTGGGCTCCGAAGTGAGGAATTTTTTTCCTCGAGTAGAGTGTACTTTGTCGGAGGGCGAGATATATCTTTGGACTCGGCTTACCTCCTTTGGTGCCGGTTCGGACATGGGCTGTGAAAGATTGACTTCTCTGGGTCGGCTGACTATCCCATCCGAACACGGGACCTTTAGGTGCGAAACATTAATCTCTGGGTTCGGCTTACTCCTAAACTTAAGGATTGTGCGTTTGACGCGTGCCGATCACCTGGCCAGGGTGTCGGGGATGCATACGTATGTATGTATACATGTTATTTGGTTTTTTTTTTTTTTTC
>NW_006238820.1:0-7599 GCF_000375325.1 Capsella rubella | reverse complement strand
GGCTATTAATATCCCGCTTTTGTCATCCATTTTATTATCACCCAGCGATTTCTTCAATGGCCGGATCTTCGAGAGGGATTTCTAACGATCCCTTTCTCCGCGGAGGTCGCCGTCTGGTAGAACAGCTTGATGAAGACGAGACCAAGGCGGAGGTTTACAAGGCCCGTATTTGCAGGCTAAGCATGCACATCCGGTCACTTTGGGAGCGTCAAAGTCCTAAGGCCGACCTCGAACGATATCTCGGGGTTGAGGAGTTCATAGAGAAATCCGTTTTCAAGCATGGCCTCAACGATATCCTTCGAGAACGTGCGCTGTCATCGGGTCAGTTCTACCACCTACACTCCATTCTTGAACGTATCAAGGTCTCGTGGCTTCAAGAAGGGGATCTTGATTCGTTTGATGGGCCTCTCGTTGCGAGCCGGATGCGTAGCGAAGAACTGGAGGGATATCGCGCTCGCATTGCTCGGTTGTGCGACTATATTGTCGCGTTCAATAGCGCAGCCGAAGTCGTTCATCAGAGGGTTCGGGCGGAAGGTGTTGAGAGTTTTCTTCTGCTGATGGTTTCCGAGGGGGTGCCGATCAAAAGAAAGATCCTCAAGCTGGCGAGGCAGGCAAGTTCCTTGTCGGCCGAAGAGGAGGCGAAGTATCCTCTTCCGCAGTTGCACGACGGCGACACCGACCTGTTTCCCAAATTTATCGATTTGGGGGGCTAAGTGGGTCGCTTTGGCTAGTGGCCATTATGAGTTTCTTTTTTCTTTTTGTCCAAGAGTGTATTTTGCTTGTAACAAACTTTCATCAAATAAAACGGGATCGTTAACGACAATCGCGCGTTTATTTATTATTATTATTTTTTGTTTGCTAGCTGCACCATGTATCATGGTTGCCTACGTACCTCTTTCGAGGATCAAGCCAATCGTAGTTCACATCATAGTACATCAAATGAAAGACTCGGATTCCCGAGTGAGGCATCCATCCGCCTTTGTGGTCGGATTCCCGACCTAATAGTAGAACCTTTTGAGGTGGGCCGCGTTCCAGAAGTGTTGCACTCGCTGCCCTTCCATGGTCGATAGTTCATAGACGCCTGGGTGAACTCGCCGTGCGACGATATAGGGGCCCTCCCATCTTGCTCCGAGCTTGCCGGCGTTGAGCTCTTTGGTGTTTTCGAAAACTTCTCGCAGAACCTGGTCGCCCTCATTAAAACGGCGTTCCCGGACGGTCTTGTTATAATACTTTGCTGCCGAGTTCTGGTAGTTTTGTATACGGATCATCGCTTGATCTCGTAATTCCTCACTCCAATCGAGGTGATCGTGGAGCCGAGTTTCGTTTAACTCCGGGTCCGCGATCATCATTGTTCGCCGGAGCGTCGGTATTCCGACCTCCGAAGGCGCCATGGCTTCAACACCGTAAGCCAAGGCGAACGGCGAGAATCCGGTTGCGCGTCGAGGAGTTGTGCGATGCGACCATAATACTCCGTCGAGCTCGTCGGCCCAAAGTCCCTTTTTCCGACCTAACCTTTTCTTGATGCCGTCGAGGATAGTTTTGTTGGTAGCCTCGGCCTGGCCGTTTCCTTGAGGGTATCGCGGGGTTGACGTACTGAGTTTGATGTGCCATTTTCTGAAGAACCGCTTGGTTAGGTAAGAAGTGAATTGGGATCCGTTATTCATGACGATCTCATAGGGAATACCGTGTCGGCAGATAATGTGCTTCCAGATGAATCCGGTTACGTCGCCCGACTTAACCTGATTGAACGATTCCGCCTCCACCCATTTGGTGAAATAGTCGGTGAGCACCAGCAAAAATCTTTTAGTGCGGCAAGGAGGAAACGGTCCGACGATGTCCATGGCCCATCGCATGAAAGGGTAGGGTGATGTCACGGGAGAGAGCGCTTCGGGAGGTACGTGTTTTAAGGTGGCGTGCCTTTGACAATCTTCGCACTTTTGGGCGAATGCCTCGCAGTCGGCGAGCTTAGTTGGCCAAAAATGGCCGTCTTTCTTTATTTTTAGGGCCAAAGCGCGTCCTCCTGAATGGTTCCCGCCGTCTCCTTTGTGGACCTCGCCCATAATTCTTTCGCTTTCGTCTCGATTGACGCAAGTGAGGAAGGTTCCATTGGAACTTCTCCGGAGAAGTTCTCCATCGGCCAGAATGTAATTGGCGCATCGGACTTTTAACCGTCGAGCTTGCCACCGGTCTTCAGGGACCTGACCGCTTTGTATGTAGAGTTTGATCTCTTCCCGCCAATCGACCGGGGGGGCTTCCTCGTCGTGAGGCTCGTTCCCAACTGGGTCGATCTCCATCGGGATCAGGTCGTTCATGATGAGGTTGATCTCATGAGGTTGAGCGATGCTCGGTAGATCGATACTTTCGATGGGGATAGATCGGCGGAGGTCCGGATTTGCATTCGAAGCTAAGGCGACGAGGGCGTCGGCCGAAGTGTTGTCGCAACGTGGAATTTTTGTGAGGGAAAAGCTATCAAATTCGGCCGAGGCGGATCGGACTAACGCCAGATAAGAACTCATCCGCTCGTTCTTGGTGTCGAATTCTCCGCTGAATTGGCTTACGACCAGTTGTGAATCGCAAAATAACTGAATATGTTTTATTCCGATGCCCCTAGCAAGTCGTATTCCCGCGAGCACAGCTTCGTACTCGGCCTCGTTATTGGATGCTTTGAAACCGAGTTTCAACGACTGTTCCAGAAACTCGCCTGTTGGTGATCGCAAGAGGATTCCTACTCCGGATCCTTGGTTGCAAGAAGATCCGTCGACATAGAGGGTCCAGCTTTCGATTTTTGGTGCGTCCTCCACGAGTTCTGGGGCAAGCTCGACAATAAAGTCCGCTAAAACCTGCGATTTCAGACTGGGGCGAGAGCGGTATTCAATATCGTATTCGCTTAGTTCGATGGCCCATTTAGCCATTCTTCCTGATTGCATGGGGCTGTGCAGCACTGTCCAAAGTGGTTGATCGGTATAGATGACGATCGCGTGTGATTGGAAATATGGACGCAACTTCCGGGCGGCGACGACGACGGCCAAAGCGAACTTCTCTAATGTTGGGTAGCGTGTTTCGGCATCGTTCAAGGATTTGCTGACGTAGAGAACAGGCCTCTGATCACCGCGATCGTCTCGGACTAAGACGCCGCTTACTGCCGTGCTAGAGACCGAAACGTAGAGGTATAAGACCTCGCCGTTCTCGGGTTTTACTAGGATGGGGTGGCTGGTTAAATACGTCTTCAACTCTTGAAAAGCCGCTTCACATCGCTCGTCCCAATGAAAATCTCGATTTCCTCGGAGTAGCTGATAGAAGGGAAGGCACATGTCGGTCGACCTTGCGATGAAGCGATTGAGAGCTGCAATCCGACCTGTCAAACGTTGCACCTCGCGCTTGTTAGTTGGGGAAGGGAGTTCCAAAACCGCCGTTATCTGCTTTGGGTTGGCCTCGATTCCGCGTTCGGTAACGATGTACCCCAGAAACTCCCCGGATGTCACTCCAAATGTGCACTTAGTTGGGTTTAGCTTCATCCGGTATTTGTCGAGAAGATCGAAGCATTCCGTGAGGTGATGGACGTGGTCTTTTACCGTTAACGACTTCACCAACATGTCGTCAATATACACTTCCATTGTCCGTCCTAGGAGATCGGCGAACATTCGGTTTACGAGGCGTTGATAGGTTGCTCCCGCATTTTTTAAACCGAAAGGCATGACTTTGTAGCAATATGTTCCCCTATCCGTAATGAAGGATGTTTTCTCGCGGTCGGCAGCGTGCATCATAATCTGGTTATAACCTGAGAAGGCGTCCATAAATGATAACAATTGATTCCCCGAAGTTGCTTCTACCAGGCGATCTATGTGTGGGAGCGGGAAAGAGTCTTTGGGACAGGCTTTGTTCAGATCGGTAAAATCTACGCACATTCTCCATTTGCCGTTTTTCTTTTTGACGACAACTGGGTTCGCCAGCCACTCCGGGTATTGTACCTCCATGATAAGGTCCGCCTTTAACAGTCGTTGTACCTCGTCTTGAACTGCCTGGGCTCGTTCGTTGCCCAGTCTGCGCCTTTTCTGGCAAACTGGTTTGAAAGTGGGGTCCACGTTGAGCTTGTGACAAGCTACTTCAGGATCTACTCCGATCATATCCTTATTTGACCATGCGAATGTGGACGATCTCGTCTTCAGGAAAGTTACCAGCTCCTGCTTGATCGGGTCGTCTAGCATGGCTCCAACGCCCACAGTTCGGGAGGGATCGGATTCATCGATATTGACCTGGATAACCTGGCAACTCGGAGATTGGAGGGATGCGCGCGCTGGTTTTTGGAGAACGTCGCTGCATTCTCCGCTCTGTAATTGCTATGCGAGGTCGTCCCTTCTCTGCTTCTTTTCGATAATGCAGCAGTTCCGTGACATTTTCTGGTCGCCATACAAGATGTAGATTCCGGTTGCCGTAGGAAACTTCACGCACAAATGATAAATAGAAGGAATGGCTCTCATGGCATAAATCCAACGGGAGCCGAGTATCGCATTATAGATTAGTGGGGCGTCAACAACCGTGAACTTGAGCTTTTTTGCCACTCCTCCGACCTTCACTTCGATTTTGATATCCCCCATCGCGAGACGGGTCGTACCATCGTAACCGGTTAGCGTTCGAGCTTTCGGTTTTATTTCGGATTCTGAGATCCCCATCTTGGCTAGCGTGCCTAAGAATAGCACGTTGACGGTACTGCCGGTATCGACTAAAACGCGTTCCACATCGTAATTACCCATGGTTACTTCCACGACTATGGAGTCATTATGGGGGTGTTGTATTCCCTTGGCATCGTCGGAAGAGAATGTGATAAGTTCGCCAGCCGGCACTTCGTCCTCCGGTGCGACATGCAAGCTGCACACCTGTCTAGCTCTTTTTTTGAGGGCCCGGACCGAGTCGTTGCAGTCCTCAGGCGTTCCCAGTATCATGGTTATCCGTCCGCGAGCCGGTGAGCCCGCATCCTGCGGTCGTTGCCCTCTCTGCCTTTTCGGTGGTCCCGGCAGTTCTCCCTCTTCATCGTTATGCCGTTCGGGACTTCGCCGATCGGGGCCGTCCTCTCGGTATTGTCTTGTCCCCTGGCCTCGGCCTCGACCACGCCCGCGCCTTCCGTCAGGTCGTTGTCCTCGGTATTCTTTGGGTTGGAATACCGCTTCTATTTCGCCGGACTTATATTTGTCGAGGAGGTAATTAGAAAGATGCTTGCACTCTTCGGTTGAATGTCCGGCGAACTTATGGAAAGTGCAGTACGCTTCTTTGGACGACGTTTTTTGGTTACTGGCTTCTTCTGAGATTGCGCTAATTGCGTCGCGCGAGGCGTCCTTTCCCTCATTGTGCTTACGTGGTTCCCGGTAGTCTTCACGTTTTCGGTCCCGGGGTGCAGGACGGTTTGCTCCAGACTTCGCCGCTAGTTTGGCATCTTCTTCTTCAAAAAGTGCGTATCTTGACGCGCGATGTAGTGCGTCGTCGAGATCTTTCGGCTCACAGATGGCCAAGTCCTTTCGTAGGGACGATCCTGGAATGAGCCCCTTACGAAATGCGGCCAAAGCGGCATCCTCTGGAACTGATACTTTGGCCAGCAAATTTTTGAATCGCACCAAGTACTGCTGCAGAGTTTCGCCGGCTTCCTGAGTTGTGTCCCAGAGATCGATGCTAGATGCTCCGGGTTGTATGAAATGCCGGTAATGTCGGAGGAACGAGGTCGATAGCTGGGCGAAATTATCGATCGAATTCGGGCTAAGCCGAGAAAACCAGGTAAGAGCATTGCCCGTCAGACTTTCAACGAACAGCTGGCAATGCCCTGTATCCTTCTCATCGTCGGAGAAGTGTGCTTTTGTGACTACGGCCATGAACGCCGTCATAAAGGTACGTGGATCCTTGTCCCCGTCGTTCGTCGGCAGTCTGAACTTGATATGCGGAATTCGGGCTTGAGTGATACGGCTCGTGAAGGGAGTTCGCTGTGTCTCTTCGAACATACGGTCAATTTCAGGGGCTGAGCTGGAGACTCGATAGACCTGAGAGTTTATGTCGGCTATCCTTGCGTACAGATCTTCCAGATCCTAGTTACGCCCGGAACTGGGCGCATCCGCAGGTTGGCTGGACGCTGTTACCAATGCTCGGGGTCGAGTCCCGGTTGGCGAAGGTCTTACGTACGAGCGGCCAACTTGAACTGGGGGACGTACCGTGCATCCTCCGACCCGACCGGGGGTGGGGACGTCGAGACTTACATCTTGAGCGTTAGATTCCGGCGTACGATTGCGAATGATTGTATCCATCCGGTGGTCGGCTGCAGCGATTCGGTCGTAGATATCTTTCGTCATGCTTCCGAACACTATGCGCAGGTCGTCCATGGATACGGTTTGCTGAACAGGTGGGCATGCTGGAGCGACCTGAGCGAGTGGCTCGTCCGTGGGCCGACCTTCGGACTTTCGAGGGGCAATCGTGTCACCTTCCACTTCGCCAGTTTGAGGACGCTCGGTGGTTTCGGTTGGCACCGGGAGATCCATTTGACGGACTTCTTCTTCGAGCCTCTCATTGAAGGTCGAGCCGTTAGTACGGGGCTACTCGTCGGGCTCCTCGTTTGGACGTGAGTCAACAGGGCTGAGCTGCTGAGACATCTCAAGGTGGATTGCTTCGTTAAACGAGTTGAGAGAAGTGTTACTTTTGAAAATGCCTTCTAGAAAGGAAAAAATTCCCCCCCTCCTTCTAGCGCCAATTGTTGAACCAAGGGTTCACACAATGAATTTATTATGGAAAGGAGAATAAATTCACTTTGAACAATCTCTCAAGAACTCGATAAAACGGATTTAGAAGGATTGATTCGACCTAGAAATGAACGATTTAGGGTTTGCTCAAGAACAAGTGAAGAACTAGGGTTTTTGTTATTAAATGATCGATGCCCTAGAATAGAGACATCTTCTCTATTTATACAAGGGATTTAGGGTTACAATAAATGCTCCTTTTCCTTAGATTTTCAGAAGATATTGTCATAAATATTCAATTAGGGTTTTCAAAACCCTAATGATCCGAGGTCGTCCATTCCATTTTAGTAATGAAGCACCCTTTGCATTAATTAGACAATAAACCGGGATTCCCCGATTTATTGGTTTAACTCGATTCCGTCTTGGTTTAGGCCGCTATGTCGTTGGTGCTAATTCCTACACCAACAATATTCTAAACCCAAAAAACAGTAGACAAGCCATTTAATTCTTGAAAGCAATGGTTATGGGTTCTTTGCCCATTTCGGCCCAAATTTCAGCAAGTCTTTCTACACTCTTCTAAACACTATTCATGCATCTCTAGAACTTGTAATCAATCAAATTTTATGTACTTTAACCTATTCTAACCCCAAAGAACACTAAACAAGCCATTTAGTGGTTCAACGCAATGTTTCCGAGTTCTTAGCCTATTTGGGACCAAATTTCAACAAGTCTTTCTCCAAACTTCTAAACACTCTTCATGATTCTCTAGCACTTGTAATCAATCAAGATTATTGTATTCCAACATATTCTAACCCCAAAAAACAGTAGACAAGCCATTTAATGCTTGAAAGCAATGGTTGTGGGTTCTTAACCCATTTCGGCCCAAATT
>NW_006238821.1:13978-14550 GCF_000375325.1 Capsella rubella | reverse complement strand
GCTAGAGATGCATGATGAGAGTTTAGGAGTGTGGAGAAAGACTTGTAGAAATTGGGTCCCAAATGGGGTAAGAACTCGGAAATATTGCGTTGAACAACTAACTGACTTCTCTAGTGTTGTTTGGGGTTAGAATATGTTAGAATACAATACATTGTACTGATTACAAGTGCTAGAGATGCATGATGAGTGTTTAGAAGTGTGTAGAAACACTTGCCGAAATTTAATCCAAAATGGGCTAAGAACTCGGAAACATTGCGTTGAACCACTAAATGGCTTGTCTAGTGTTGTTTGGGGTTAGAATATGTTTGAATACAATAAAGTTGATTGATTAAAAGTGCTAGATATGCATGAAGAGTGTTTAGAAGTGTTGAGAAAGAGTTGTTGAAATGGGGTCCCAAATGGGCTAAGAACTCGGAAACATTGCGTTGAACTACTAAATGAAATATCTAGTGTTGTTTGGGGTTAAAATATGTTAGAATACAATTAATTTGATTGATTACTAGTGCTAGAGATGCATGAAGAGTGTTTAGACGTGTGTAGAAACACTTGCCGAAATTTGGTCCACAATGGGC
>NW_006238821.1:13478-13878 GCF_000375325.1 Capsella rubella | reverse complement strand
GAACCACTAAATAATTTATCTAGTGTTGTTTGGGGTTATAATATGTTAGAATGCAATTAATTTGATTGATTACAAGTGCTAGAGATGCATGAAGAGTGTTTAGAAGTGTGTAGAAAGACTTGCTGAAATTTGGTCCAAAATGGGCTAAGAACACGGAAACATTGCATTGCACCACTAAATGGAATGTATAGTGTTGTTTGGGGTTATAATATGTTAGATTACAATAAATTTAATTGATTACAAGTGCTAGAGATGTATGAAGAGTGTTTAGAAGTGTGGAGAAAGACTTGCTGAAATTTGGTCCTAAATGGGCTAAGAACACGGAAACATTGCGTTGAACTACTAAATGACTTATCTAGTGTTGTTTGGGGTTCAAATATGTTAGAATACAATTAATTTG
>NW_006238821.1:11494-13378 GCF_000375325.1 Capsella rubella | reverse complement strand
AAGAGTGTTTAGACGTGTGTAGAAACACTTGCCGAAATTTGGTCCAAAATGGGCTAAGAACACGGAAACATTGCGTTGAACCACTAAATAATTTATCTAGTGTTGTTTGGGGTTATAATATGTTAGAATGCAATTAATTTGATTGATTACAAGTGCTAGAGATGCATGAAGAGTGTTTAGAAGTGTGTACAAAGACTTGCTGAAATATGGTCTAAAATGGGCTAAGAACACGGAAACATTGCATTGCACCACTAAGTGGATTATCTAGTGTTGTTTGGGGTTAAAATATGTTAGATTACAATAAATTTAATTGATTACAAGTGCTAGAGATGTATGAAGAGTGTTTAGAAGTGTGGAGAAAGACTTGTTGAAATTGGGTCCTAAATGGGCTAAGAATTCGGAAACATTGTGTTGAACCAGTAAATGACTTATCTAGTGTTGTTTGGGGTTAGCATATGTTCCAATACAATAAATTTGATTAATCATAAGTGCTAGAGATGCATGAAGAGTGTTTAGAAGTATGGAGAAAGACTTGTTGAAATTGGGTCCCAAATGGGCTAAGAACCCGCAACATTTCGTTGAACCACTAAATGACTAATCTAGTGTTGTTTGGGGTTATAATATGTTAGAATACAATGAAATTTATTGATTACAAGTGCTAGAGATGCATGAAAAGTGTTTAGAAGTGTGGAGAAAGACGTTGAAATTGGGTCCCAAATGGGCTAAGAACTCGGAAACATTGCGTTGAACTACTAAATGAAATATCTAGTGTTGTTTGGGGTTAAAATATGTTAGAATAAAATGAATTTGATTGATTACAAGTGCTATAGATGCATGAAGAGTGTTTAGAAGTGTGTAGAAAGACTTGCCGAAATTTGGTCCAAAATGGGCTAAGAACACAGAAACATTGCATTGAACCACTAAATGGCTTGTCTAGTGTTGTTTGGGGTTATAATATGTTAGATTACAATAAATTTGATTGATTAAAAGTGCTATATATGCATGAAGAGTGTTTCGAAGTGTGGAGAAAGACGTTGAAATTGGGTCCCAAATGGGCTAAGAAGTTGGAAACATTGCGTTAAACAACTAATTGATTTATCTAGTGTTGTTTAGGGTTAGAATATGTTAGAATGCAATGAATTTGATTGATTACAAGTGCTAGAGATGCATGAAGAGTGTTTAGAAGTGTGTAGAAAGACTTGCCGAAATTTGGTCCAAAATGAGCTAAGAACACGGAAACATTGCGTTGAACCACTAAATGGCTTGTCTAGTGTTGTTTGGGGTTATAATATCTTAGATTACAATAAATTTGATTGATTAAATTTGCTAGATATGCATGAAGTGTGTTTAGAAGTGTGGAGAAAAACTTGTTGAAATTGGGTCCCAAATGGGCTAAGAACTCGGAACCATTGCGTTGAACCACTAATTGATTTATCTAGTGTTGTTTGGGGTTAGAATATGTTAGAATGCAATGAATTTGATTGATTACAAGTGCTAGAGATTCATGAAGAATGTTTAGAAGTGTGTACAAAGACTAGCTGAAATTTAGTCCAAAATGGGCTAAGAACACGGAAACATTGCGTTGAACCACTAAATGGCTTGTCTAGTGTTGTTTGGGGTTATAATATGTTAGATTACAATAAATTTGATTGATTAAAATTGCTATATATGCATGAAGAGTGTTTCGAAGTGTGGAGAAAGACTTGTTGAAATTGGGTCCCAAATGGGCTAAGAAGTCGGAAACATTGCGTTAAACAACTAAATGATTTATCTAGTATTATTTAGGGTTAGAATTTGTTAGAATGCAATGAATTTGATTGATTACAAGTGCTAGAGATGCATGAAGAGTGTTTAGAAGTGTGGAGAAAGACTTGCCGAAATTTG
>NW_006238821.1:10473-11394 GCF_000375325.1 Capsella rubella | reverse complement strand
GAAATTGGGTCCCAAATGGGCTAAGAAGTTGGAAACATTGCGTTAAACAACTAAATGATTTATCTAGTGTTGTTTCGGGTTAGAATATGTTAGAATGCAATGAATTTGATTGATTACAAGTGCTAGAGATGCATGAAGAGTGTTTAGAAGTGTGTAGAAAGACTTGCCGAAATTTGGTCCAAAATGAGCTAAGAACACGGAAACATTGCGTTGAACCACTAAATGGCTTGTCTAGTGTTGTTTGGGGTTATAATATGTTATATTACAATAAATTTGATTGATTAAAAGTGCTATATATACATGAAGAGTGGTTCGAAGTGTGGAGAAAGACTTGTTGAAAGTGGGTCCCAAATGGGCTAAGTAGTCGGAAACATTGCGTTAAACAACTAAATGATTTATCTAGTGTTGTTTAGGGTTAGAATATTTTAGAATGCAATGAATTTGATTAATTACAAGTTCTAGATATGCATGAAGAGTGTTTAGGAGTGTGTAGAAAGACTTGCCGAAAATTTGGTCCAAAATGAGCTAAGAACACGGAAACTTTGCGTCGAACCACTAAATGAATGGATTGTCTAGTGTTGTTTGGGGTTATAATATGTTAGATTACAATAAATTTTATTGATTAAAAGTGCTAGATATGCATGAAGTGTGTTTAGAAGTGTGGAGAAAAACTTGTTGAAATTGGGTCCCAAATGGGCTAAGAACTCGGAACCATTGCGTTGAACCACTAATTGATTTATCTAGTGTTGTTTGGGGTTAGAATATGTTAGAATGCAATGAATTTGATTGATTACAAGTCCTAGAGATTCATGAAGAGTGTTTAGACGTGTGTAGAAACACTTGTAGAAATTTAGTCCAAAATGGGCTAAGAACACGGAAACATTGCGTTAAACCACTAAATAATTTATCTAGTGTTGTTTG
>NW_006238821.1:7090-10373 GCF_000375325.1 Capsella rubella | reverse complement strand
ATGCATGAAGAGTGTTTGGAAGTGTGTAGAAAGACTTGCTGAAATTTGGTCCAAAATGGGCTAAGAACACGGAAACATTGCATTGCACCACTAAATGGATTGTCTAGTGTGGTTTGGGGTTATAATATGTTAGATTACAATAAATTTAATTGATTACAAGTGCTAGATATGCATGAAGAGTGTTTAGAAGTGTGTACAAATACTAGCTGAAATTTGGTCCAAAATAGGCTAAGAACACGGAAACATTGCGTTGAACCACTAAATGGCTTGTCTAGTGTTGTTTGGGGATATAATATGTTAGATTACAATAAATTTGATTGATTAAAAGTGCTAGATATGCATGAAGAGTGTTTAGAAGTGTGGAGAAAGAGTTGTTGAAATGGGGTCCCAAATGGGCTAAGAACACGGAAACATTGCGTTGAACTACTAAATGACTTATCTAGTGTTGTTTGGGGTTCAAATATGTTAGAATACAATTAATTTGATTGATTACTAGTGCTAGAGATGCATGAAGAGTGTTTAGACGTGTGTAGAAACACTTGCAGAAATTTAGTCCAAAATGGGCTAAGAACACGGAAACATTGCGTTAAACCACTAAATAATTTATCTAGTGTTGTTTGGGGTTATAATATGTTAGAATGCAATTAATTTGATTGATTACAAGTGCTAGAGATGCATGAAGAGTGTTTGGAAGTGTGTAGAAAGACTTGCTGAAATTTGGTCCAAAATGGGCTAAGAACACGGAAACATTGCATTGCACCACTAAATGGATTGTCTAGTGTGGTTTGGGGTTATAATATGTTAGATTACAATAAATTTAATTGATTACAAGTGCTAGATATGTATGAAGAGTGTTTAGAAGTGTGGAGAAAGACTTGTTGAAATTGGGTCCTAAATGGGCTAAGAATTCGGAAACATTGTGTTGAACCAGTAAATGACTTATCTTATGTTGTTTGGGGTTAGCATATGTTTAAATACAATAAATTTGATTAATCACAAGTGCTAGAGATGCATGAAGAGTGTTTAGAAGTGTGGAGAAAGACTTGTTGAAATTGGGTCCCAAATGGGCTAAGAACTCGGAAACATTGCGTTAAACCACTAAATGACTAATCTAGTGTTATTTGGGGATATAATTTGTTAGAATACAATGAAATTTATTGATTAAAAGTGCTAGATATGCATGAAGTGTGTTTAGAAGTGTGGAGAAAAACTTGTTGAAATTGGGTCCCAAATGGGCTAAGAACTCGGAACCATTGCGTTGAACCACTAATTGATTTATCTAGTGTTGTTTGGGGTTAGAATATGTTAGAATTCATTGAATTTGATTGATTACAAGTGCTAGAGGTTCATGAAGAGTGTTTAGAAGTGTGTACAAAGACTAGCTGAAATTTGGTCCAAAATGGGCTAAGAACACGGAAACATTGCGTTGAACCACTAAATGGCTTGTCTAGTGGTTTTTGGGGTTATAATATGTTAGATTACAATAAATTTGATTGATTAAAAGTGCTAGATATGCATGAAGTGTGTTTAGAAGTGTGGAGAAAAACTTGTTGAAATTGGGTCCCAAATGGGCTAAGAACTCGGAACCATTGCGTTGAACCACTAATTGATTTATCTAGTGTTGTTTGGGGTTAGAATATGTTAGAATGCAATGAATTTGATTGATTACAAGTGCTAGAGATTCATGAAGAGTGTTTAGAAGTGTGTACAAAGACTAGTTGAAATTTGGTCCAAAATGGGCTAAGAACACGGAAACATTGCGTTGAACCACTAAATGGCTTGTCTAGTATTGTTTGGGATTATAATATGTTATATTACAATAAATTTGATTGATTAAAAGTGCTATATATACATGAAGAGTGGTTCGAAGTGTGGAGAAAGACTTGTTGAAAGTTGGTCCCAAATGGGCTAAGTAGTCGGAAACATTGCGTTAAACAACTAAATGATTTATCTAGTGTTGTTTAGGGTTAGAATATATTAGAATGCAATGAATTTTATTGATTACAAGTGCTAGATATGCATGAAGAGTGTTTAGAAGTGTGTACAAAGACTAGCTGAAATTTAGTCCAAAATGGGCTAAGAACACGGAAACATTGCGTTGAACCACTAAATGGCTTGTCTAGTGTTGTTTGGGGATATAATATGTTAGATTACAATAAATTTGATTGATTAAAAGTGCTAGATATGCATGAAGTGTGTTTAGAAGTGTGGAGAAAAACTTGTTGAAATTGGGTCCCAAATGGGCTAAGAACTCGGAAACATTGCGTTAAACCACTAAATGACTAATCTAGTGTTGTTTGGGGATATAATTTGTTAGAACTTAATGAAATTTATTGATTACAAGTGCTAGAGATGCATGAAGAGTGTTTAGAAGTGTGGAGAAAGACTTGCCGAAATTTGGTCAAAAATGGGCTAAGAACACGGAAACATTGCGTTGAACCACTAAATGGCTTGTCTAGTGTTGTTTGGGGTTATTTTATGTTAGATTATAATAAATTTTATTGATTTAAAGTGCAAGATATGCATGAAGAGTGTTTAGAAGTGTGGAGAAAGACTTGTTGAAATTGGGTCCCAAATGGGCTAAGAACTCGGAAACATTGCGTTAAACAACTAAATGATTTATCCAGTGTTGTTCAGGGTTATATTATGTTAGAATGCAATGAATTTGATTGATTACAAGTGCTATAGATGCATGAAGAGTGTTTAGAAGTGTGTAGAAAGACTTGCCGAAATTTGGTCCATAAAGAGCTAAGAACACGGAAACATTGCGTTGAACCACTAAATGGCTTGTCTAGTGTTGTTTGGGGTTATAATATGTTAGATTACAATAAATTTTATTGATTAAAAGTGCTAGATATGCATGAAGAGTGTTTAGAAGTGTGGAGAAATACTTGATGAAATTGGGTCCCTAATGGGCTAAGAACACGGTAACATTGCGTTGAACCACTAAATGATTTATCTAGTGTTGTTTGGGGTTAGAATATGTTAGAATGTAATGAGTTTGATTGATTACAAGTGCTATAGATGCATGAAGAGTGTTTAGAAGTGTGTAGAAAGACTTGCCGAAATTTGGTCCAAAATGGGCTAAGAACACAGAAACATTGCATTGAACCACTAAATGGCTTGTCTAGTGTTGTTTTGGGTTATAATATGTTAGATTACAATAAATTTGATTGATTAAAAGTGCTATATATGCATGAAGAGTGTTTCGAAGTGTGGAGAAAGACTTGTAGAAATTGGGTCCCAAATGGGCTAAGAAGTCGTAAACATTGCGTTAAACAAC
>NW_006238821.1:5315-5709 GCF_000375325.1 Capsella rubella | reverse complement strand
GAAATTGGGTCCTAAATGGGCTAAGAATTCGGAAACATTGTGTTGAACCAGTAAATGACTTATCTAGTGTTGTTTGGGGTTAGCATATGTTCAAATACAATAAATTTGATTAATCACAAGTGCTAGAGATGCATGAAGAGTGTTTAGAAGTGTGGAGAAAGACTTGTTGAAATTGGGTCCCAAATGGGCAAAGAACTCGGAAACATTGCGTTGAACCACTAAATGACTAATCTAGTGTTGTTTGGGGTTATAATATGTTAGAATACAATGAAATTTATTTCTTACAAGTGCTAGAGATGCATGAAGAGTGTTTAGAAGTGTGTAGAAAGACTTGCCGAAATTTGGTTCAAAATGAGCTAAGAACACGGAAACATTGCGTTGAACCACTAAATGG
>NW_006238821.1:4521-5215 GCF_000375325.1 Capsella rubella | reverse complement strand
ATAAAAGTGATTGATTAAAAGTGCTAGATATGCATGAAGTGTGTTTAGAAGTGTGGAGAAAAACTTGTTGAAATTGGGTCCCAAATGGGCTAAGAACTCGGAACCATTGCGTTGAACCACTAATTGATTTATCTAGTGTTGTTTGGGGTTATAATATGTTAGAATGCAATGAATTTGATCGATTACAAGTGCTAGAGATTCATGAAGAGTATTTAGAAGTGTGTACAAAGACTAGCTGAAATTTGGTCCAAAATGGGTTAAGAACACGGAAACATTGCGTTGAACCACTAAATGGCTTGTCTAGTGTTGTTTGGGGTTATAATATGTTAGATTACAATAAATTTGATTGATTAAAATTGCTATATATGCATGAAGAGTGTTTCGAAGTGTGGAGAAAGACGTTGAAATTGGGTCCCAAATGGGCTAAGAAGTCGGAAACATTGCGTTAAACAACTAAATGATTTATCTAGTGTTGTTTAGGGTTAGAATATGTTAGAATGCAATGAATTTGATTGATTACAAGTGCTAGAGATGCATGAAGAGTGTTTAGAAGTGTGTAGAAAGACTTGCCGAAATTTGGTTCAAAATGAGCTAAGAACACAGAAACATTGCGTTGAACCACTAAATCGCTTGTCTAGTGTTGTTTGGGGTTATAATATGTTAGATTACAATAAATTTGATTGATTAAAAGTGC
>NW_006238821.1:3141-4421 GCF_000375325.1 Capsella rubella | reverse complement strand
AGACTTGTTGAAATTGGGTCCCAAATGGGCTAAGAAGTCGGAAACATTGCGTTAAACAACTAAATGATTTATCTAGTGTTGTTTAGGGTTAGAATATGTTAGAATGCAATGAATTTGATTGATTACAAGTGCTAGAGATGCATGAAGAGTGTTTAGAAGTGTGTAGAAAGACTTGCCGAAATTTGGTCCAAAATGAGCTAAGAACACGGAAACATTGCGTTGAACCACTAAACGGCTTGTCTAGTGTTGTTTGGGGTTATAATATGTTAGATTACAATAAAAGTGATTGATTAAAAGTGCTAGATATGCATAAAGTGTGTTTAGAAGTGTGGAGAAAAACTTGTTGAAATTGGGTCCCAAATGGGCTAAGAACTCGGAACCATTGCGTTGAACCACTAAATGATTTATCTAGTGTTGTTTCGGGTTAGAATATGTTAGAATGCAATGAATTTGATTGATTACAAGTGCTAGAGATGCATGAAGAGTGTTTAGAAGTGTGTAGAAAGACTTGCCGAAATTTGGTTCAAAATGAGCTAAGAACACGGAAACATTGCGTTGAACCACTAAATGGCTTGTCTAGTGTTGTTTGGGGTTATAATTTGTTAGATTACAATAAATTTGATTGATTAAAAGTGCTATATATGCATGAAGAGTGTCTCGAAGTGTGGAGAAAGACTTGTAGAAATTGGGTCCCAAATGGGCTAAGAAGTCGTAAACATTGCGTTAAACAACTAAATGATTTATCTAGTGTTGTTTCGGGTTAGAATATGTTAGAATAAAAAAGAATTTGATTGATTACTAGTGCTAGAGATGAATGAAGAGTGTTTAGAAGTGTGTAGAAAGACTTGCTGAAATTTGGTCCAAAATGGGCTAAGAACACAGAAAAATTGCATTTCACCACTAAATGGATTGTCTAATGTTGTTTTGGGTTATAATATGTTAGATTACAATAAATTTAATTGATTACAAGTGCTAGAGATGTATGAAGAGTGTTTAGAAGTGTGGAGAAAGACTTGTTGAAATTGGGTCCAAATGGGCTAAGACTGGAACATTGAGTAGACCACTAAAGGGACTTTAATCTAGTGTTGTTTGGGGTTAGAATATGCTGTAATATAATAAATATGATTAATTAAAAGTACTAGAGATGCATGAAGAGTGTTTAGAAGTGTGGAGAAAGACTTGTTGAAATTGGGTCCCAAAGGGGCTAAGAACTCGGAAACATTGCGTTAAATCACTAAATGACTTATCTAGTGTTATTTGGGGATATAATATGTTAGAAT
>NW_006238821.1:1947-3041 GCF_000375325.1 Capsella rubella | reverse complement strand
CATTGAACCACTAAATGACTTATCTAGTGTTTTTTGGGGTTAGAATAATATAGAATACAGTAAATTTGATTGATTACAAGTTCTAGAGATGCATGAAGAGTGTTTAGAAGTGTGTAGAAACACTTGCCGAAATATGGTCCAAAATGGGCTAAGAACTCGGAAACAATGCGTTGAACCACTAAATGGCTTGTATAGTGATGTTTCGGGTTAGAATATGTTAGAATACAATAGATTTGATTGATTACAAGTGCTAGAGATGCATGAAGAATGTTTAGAAGTGTGGAGAAAGGCTTGTTGAATGTTGGTCCAAAATGGGCTAAGAACACGGAAACATTGCATTGCACCACTAAATGGATTGTTTAGTGTGGTTTGGGGTTATAATATGTTAGATTACAATAAATTTAATTGATTACAAGTGCTAGATATGTATGAAGAGTGTTTAGAAGTGTGGAGAAAGACTTGTTGAAATTGGGTCCTAAATGGGCTAAGAATTCGGAAACATTGTGTTGAACCAGTAAATGACTTATCTTATGTTGTTTGGGGATAGCATATGTTTAAATACAATAAATTTGATTGATTACAAGTGCTAGAGATGCATGAAGAGTGTTTAGAAGTGTGTAGAAAGACTTGCCGAAATTTGGTCCAAAATGAGCTAAGAACACGGAAACATTGCGTTGAACCACTAAATGGCTTGTCTAGTGTTGTTTGAGGTTATAATATGTTAGATTACAATAAATTTGATTGATTAAAAGTGCTAGATATGCATGAAGAGTGTTTAGAAGTGTGGAGAAAAACTTGTTGAAATTGGGTCCCAAATGGGCTAAGAACACGGTAACATTGCGTTGAACCACTAAATGATTTACTAGTGTTGTTTGGGGTTAGAATATGTTAGAATGTAATGAATTTGATTGATTACAAGTGCTATGGATGCATGAAGAGTGTTTAGAAGTGTGTAGAAAGACTTGCCAAAATTTGGTCCAAAATGAGCTAAGAACACGGAAACATTGCGTTGAACCACTAAATAGCTTGTCTAGTGTTGTTTGGGGTTATAATATGTTAGATTAAAATAAATTTTATTGATTTAAAGTGCTAGA
>NW_006238821.1:1646-1847 GCF_000375325.1 Capsella rubella | reverse complement strand
TAGAAGTGTGTAGAAAGACTTGCCGAAAATTTGGTACAAAATGAGCTAAGAACACGGAAACATTGCGTTGAACCACTAAATGGCTTGTCTAGTGTTGTTTTGGGTTATAATATGTTAGATTACAATAAATTTGATTGATTAAAAGTGCTAGATATGCATGAAGTGTGTTTAGAAGTGTGGAGAAAAACTTGTTGAAATTGG
>NW_006238821.1:1332-1546 GCF_000375325.1 Capsella rubella | reverse complement strand
GCCGAAATTTGGTCCAAAATGGGCTAAGAACTCGGAAACATTGCGTTGAACCACTAAATTGCTTGTCTAATGTTGTTTGGGGTTATAATATGTTATCATACATTAAATTTGATTAATTACAAGTGCAATAGATGCATGAAAAGTGTTTAGAAGTGTGGAGAAAGACTTGTTGTAATTGGGTCCCAAATGGGTTCAGAAATAGGAAACATTGCGT
>NW_006238821.1:0-1232 GCF_000375325.1 Capsella rubella | reverse complement strand
GCGTTGAACCACTAATTGATTTATCTAGTGTTGTTTGGGGTTAGAATATGTTAGAATGCAATGAATTTGATTGATTACAAGTGCTAGAGATTCATGAAAAGTGTTTAGAAGTGTGTACAAAGACTAGCTGAAATTTAGTCCAAAATGGGCTAAGAACACGGAAACATTGCGTTGAACCACTAAATGGCTTGTCTAGTGTTGTTTGGGGTTATAATATGTTATATTACAATATATTTGATTGATTAAAAGTGCTATATATACATGAAGAGTGGTTCGAAGTGTGGAGAAAGACTTGTTGAAAGTGATCTACTCCTTGCAGCCAATCTCTTGGGCAAGCAAACAGATCTCTGGAATTAGTTGATCAGACATTCCATTTGAACACTTTTTGAGTGCTGGAATGTCTAAGATCTAATCCCACATGGTTAATGCTAAGATAGCATTAAGATCTCCTAATCCAGAAGGTATCTATCTAAATCTATACTTAAGCATCCCTAGAAACTAAGATTCCACATCACCTAACCCATCCTCTAAACCCAGAAAACTACTTAGATCTGGAGTTCATCATGAAGAACACAAACCCAGAAATCCTTGAATCTTGCATAACTAGATAGATAATGATCTAAGGAGCAAGATATTATAAAGAAACAACTCCAAATACTCAATAGATCAAAAGATATAAAGATTACAAGTTTCTGGAAATGTTTGGTGGCTACAGAGAAAAACCCTAATAAAACTCGCTTTTTAGCTTAATGACCCAAGGGGTCTATTTATACTAAGGGCAGGAAGCCCTAAAACACAAAAAGACAAATTACAAAGTCGGTTTGAGGTGCGCTCGATCGGATGCATGTTGGGCTCGTTCGGGTTCAACTTCGGCTCGTCCGTGTTCAGCTTCCTCCTGTGAGTCCGGGTGCTTGATCGTGCTTGCTTGGTCGGGCTGGACACGCTCGATCAGATCCGTGCTTGGTAGTGTCCGAGTGTGCCTGTTTTTGCTCTAAAATGCAGATGATATGCAAATCCCTATGCTAAAGATCTTAAATGCAAAATGTAATGCAAAGACAGTAGAAATCCTAAGAAGTAGAGATATAGACATGCAAATAGTGCTCAAAACATATGCTTACAAGTATAGAAATGTAGGGTTATCATATTATAACATATTCTAACCCAAAATAACTTTATACAAGCCATTCGCTGCCTCAAAGCAATGGTTTTGGGTTCTTATCTCATTTGGGACC
>NW_006238822.1:372-12853 GCF_000375325.1 Capsella rubella | reverse complement strand
AGACTCATCTCTTGATAACTCCTATGCGCAAACACTTTTGAACAAGTGTTCATCTTCGTTGGATCCTACAACCACGGTCGTGGATAACGATCCAGAGACATCGTCCACGTTCGATAACCAGTACTACAAGAATCTGATAGCTCACAAGGGTTTGTTTCAGACGGATTCAGCTCTCATGGAAGATGATCGGACGAGGAAGATTGTTGAGATTCTTGCGAATGATCAGGAGAGTTTCTTTGAGAGATGGACTGAGTCGTTTATGAAGATGAGTGTGATGGGTGTGAGAGTTGGTGAGGAAGGTGAGATCAGACGCTCTTGTTCTGCTGTTAATTAAACAGAGACTAGACCGATCATGTGGTCTTAGCCTTTTGTAAGTTTCAATTTCTGTAATTGGTATATGCAACAGTAGTGAAAATATTATTTTCAATTAGATTATTTTTTGTTTGATTTTTTTTTTTTTGCCTACTTTTTTTTTTGATTTTAAAATTATCTGTATTTACATTTTAGAATATATTTTGCAAATTTTTTTATAATATAGTTTTACATTATTATGAATCAATTTTAGTAGAACACATAATAAGAGAGATATTTTCCACTTCATTTTCTTGTGTTCTATTTTTTTTTGGGCAAACTTGTGTTTTAGTTTAAATCTTCGTTTTTCTTGTACTGGTTTGTGACACCAACATTTTGGGGAGATCACTCTATCTGAGTTAATTTTGGTTTAATCTATTGAATAACGAGTTAGATACCTTTTTATGGGAAATGAAAAGCTTGATACCATTGTCTATAGCTAGAGTCTTCATCGCGACTTATATATTGCTTGAATCTTCTTACGAAGATTGCAAATTGTAAAGATTTTCCGACAATTTGCTTCCGAGCTTTCACATTTCTTCGAGACCGTTTTGTAGAATTTAATATTTGATATATTTCTTGAGATATCAATATCTGGTCCGACAAACTTATGAAATCTGCAAGGGCGCGAGGTTTCTGTTTTTTTCATGGTACATGTTTGGCTTGTTTATAGAAAGAATTAATTCTTATAAATTATAGGATTAATTGGGTTTTTAGTACATTTTTGAAACATAATTGTAGAAGTAGTACATTTACTAATCATTATTAGCAAACTAATACATTTTTACTATTTGGACACTATTTAGACAATATTAAAAAACCCCTTAAATCTAATAACTAAAAATATTCATCAAAATATATTTGTTTTCTATAAAATTTCAGTTACACAAAAATCTGTATTTTTTTCTCTATAATTTGACATGCATTTTTTTAAAAATAATTTCATATATTTTTCAAACAAATTTTGATACGTCCAGCTAACCTTATGTACAGTTGTGTGGCGATGTACGGAAAATCATCCGTACAGCGGTCTATATATACGTATAATTGTATGTGTACATATATATTATGGTCTATATATGTATATTTGTTTATGTGTAAATATGTTTATACGTAGTTGTTTCTCTTTGTACAAATATTTGATGTACAATAATATATATGTTACTGTACAGTTTTTTGTCTGTACAGATATCTGAAATAGTAAAATTGTGCTATTTTGCTAATTGTGAATAGTAAATGTACTATATTTATAATTATGTTTCAAAAACGTACTAGTTTGCCAACACACCCTAAATTATACGAGGTTGATAGGCAAGAAATTTTTTTTTAAAGAAACCTAAATCTCTGTTACATATAAAACTCGACGCAACTTCTTTTCTAGCCTCTTTGGTCTTATTTCAGTCGTTTCTAGAGAAGAACAAAAAGTTTTGGATTCGTGAGATCAACGGGAGAGAGAAGAATGGTTTAGCTTTGCCGTGAGAGAAGGACGGACGAGAAGCTAGGTTTTCGTGTGGGTTGGTGAGGGAATCAAGGAGCTGGGCATGAGGAGGTCATTGTGGTCTTGTGTTATGCTGTTTTTTTGGCCAAAACTTATTCCTAATTCGAAATTAAGGCATGACCGTGATGAGTCCATGACTTAAAGTACAAAATCAATATGTCTTACATTGGACAGGGAAAACAGAATAAGAAAAAGAAAAAAAACAAAATGAATTATACGACTACGAGGGTAATTAACGTGCGGACTTATTCTGATTATCAATTGTGCGTCGTCGTTATGCTATTCCAATATTAGAATACACGTTATCCATACCATGTCCATGTCTTAAAATAAACAGTTGAATTATTAGAGAATGCTCGGAATTATGGAAAAAATATGTATAAAACTTTTGATATTTTATTATTTTATTAAATCTCAGAGTGAACGTAGACAACTCGTTGGGTCTCTCTTTTAAGTTTTAAGCACAACTATCGACTTAAACGAAAGGAAAACAAACTTCAAACACCATAACCAAGTCATAAAAAGGATTTGCATCTTGCGCTGCATCAGTCATGACCTTGGTCTTCGACAAGACCCTGGCCTTGGTCTTCAACGGGAGCCTGATTTGGGTCTTGGACGGGGTCCTGACCTTGGTCTTGAATGGGGGCTTGATTTTGATTTTGGAGGGGACCCTGGTTTTGGTTTTGGACGAGATTTTGATTTTGGTCTTGTACGGGATTCTGACCTTGGTCTTGGATGGGGACCTGGTCTTGGTTTTGGACGGGATTTTGATTTTGGTCTTGGACGGGGCCTTGGTCTTGGACGGAATCTTGGCTTTTAATCTTTGATAAACTGTCTTCGCAGTCTTCGTTTAAAAACATAAAAAATGGAATTATAACCGTTCCAAAGATAGCAGGAATGTTAGGTGCCTGTAGCAGAACGTGAGGGCCAGCGATATACAAAATCACATAGAAGAGGAGCGCAAACGAGGAATGGACGATAAACAAAAAGATGTTACCATGCGGTATTGCAATAAAAACGCCAATAGAGAACGCGATTGTCGTGCATAATATAGCCAAAGACAATGTAGGCAAGGCCACATTTAAGGATTTATGCATGAGATACGGATCCCCCAGCTGCGCCCATAACAGAGTAATTATCGTTACGATGGAGCACTGCATTGCCAAAACGTCAAATCCCAAAAAATAGAGGAGTTCACTTTTGTTGCCTAGAATTGCCATGCCCATGCTGTCAGGACTGGTGCTAAATCCACCTGGTAGTGTAAAACCAGCAGCAAATGTCATGGTTGCAATAAGAGCTGCCACCACTAGAAGAGAGTTGACGTAGTCTTTGTAATTGCCATCAATTGGTGGGCCTGATCGTTTTGTTATCTTTTGCTTAAACATCTGGGAGACACCTCTTGAACATGCGTAATAGTACAATAACACCATCAGTGTCACCCTCTGTAATCCAAACAAACAAGACAACGCCTATAAATATTCAAGAAAATACTCAATACTCGTAGTAAATATAGGATTATGGTGTTAAATGGGAGATACCTCCATGTAAATGTAGTTGGTTTGCATATTTGTCTCGGCAAGTTTCACAGCTGTTAAACCCTTATTGTTCAGTGTGCCGATGATACTTGTTGCATAGTCAAGATGTAGAAGTTCATAAAGTGTACGAGGGCGCCAGTTTAAGGTAGCCAGATGCAAAAGTGTATTCCCATCCACATCTTGCTTCCCCATAAGAAGACCATTACCAGTTTTCCTCGTATAACGAAAAACGAAAAATGCATCTTTCCCACGCTTTGATGCAGTATGCAGAATGGTCTGACCTTGTTTGTTAAGCAGATAAATTGAATCTGGGCAACGCCTGAGAATCTCTTTGGTAACTCTCTTGTGACCTTTCTCTACAGCAACATGGGTTGGAAAGGATCCATCGTCATTGCATACAAAAACATGCTCTATTGATCGGTCTAATAGCTTGCATACTCCTTTGTAGAACCCTATCAATGCTCCAAATGAAAGAGCAGTCATGCCTTCTTCATCTCGTTCATCCAAAAAACTTGCGTCTTTGTCAAGGAGATCATCAAGGATATCTGCTCAAACAAATTGGGATTCGAATCATTAGCATATAGAAATTTCTTGAATATAGACATTTCAAGAAAATTAAAAGAGCCTAAAATGAGTAAAAATTAAATCGAACCTGTACTCTTGGACTTCAAAGCAGCGTGTACAAGATCTTTTCTCCCATGCAAGAGATCATTTAAGGTTCTCCTGTCATCACCACCCCGGGGTACTGTCCTTAAAATTGCTTGTACATGTCGACGATCTGCAGCTTCTATGGCCATATACAAGGGAGATATTCTGTCATTATTCGCCAGAAGTGAAGCCGTATTGTTGGCCGTTAGCAGGCAGTCAACAATCCTCATATGTCTCCGCCCTTTCATCATGGCCAAGTGAAGAGGAGTGTCTCCATTTATGTCCCGCATAACATATACATTAAGTCTCTCATTATCTTCATCTTGAAGTCTAGCTGAGACAAATCCTACGGCCTGAACAAGAGCCTCAACAACAGCTAAATGACCAGCACGAGCGGCAACATGAAGTGGAAGCTCAAGCTTTATGTTTGACACCAGTAGAAGAGATGGGCATTCAGAGACTATGCATTTCACTAGTGCAAGACGACCCGAAGCGGCTGCAAGATGAAGAACAGAATCTCCTTGATCACTTTTGAAACATGCCATTATTACATTATGCTCTCTCATTCTGTCAAAAGATACTTCATTCCCTGCGCTAAATGCGCAAAAGATCTCGGGATTCATGGGCTCATATTCTTCGGGGAGGACGAAAATATTCTCCAGTATGAGATTCTGAAGAAACTCTGGCGGTTCCATTTCGTTGTTGTCTCCTCTGGCCTGAAGATTATCTCCTGCCCTTTGCCTCTGAGCCTCAATCTCATCTAGACCTTCTTCAGCATTTTCCATCTTAATCCTGAAATCATCCCACAAATAATTTGAAATAGTCACAGCTAACTGTAACAACAAAATGTCAAAAATACAAAGGGAAATTGCTTTGTATGTACCTAGATAAAAGTTTTATTCATTATATGTTAAAGATAATTCCATAATTAGTTTTGCTTTTTCTGGACAATTTTAACCCTATAATCATAAGTTAGCTGATAACTGAGTTAGCGCGATTAATATAATTATACATTTAAAAAGAAATATATTATCTTAACAAATAAATTATCAACAAAATATGTATATTTTTAATAAACATGGTTAAATATATTTTTGATGTTTAGATTTTATAATTAAAACAAAACTATATATCGGTTTGGGTTTATAAATAGGGCTTAGGGTTTAGATTTTACAATTAAAACAAAATTATATATCGGTTTGGGTTTATAAATGAGTGGTTAGGGTTTAGATTTTACAATTAAAACGAAATTATATATCGGTTTGGGTTGATAAAATAGTGATTAGGGTTTAGATTTTACAATTAAAACGAAATTATATATCGGTTTGGGTTGATAAAATAGTGGTTAGGATTTAGATTTAACACGGTAAATATAAACTTATCACACAAATCATAAATTATCGCGATACAAAACAATTTAACACGATATATTTATAAACTTATACGTATATATATATTGTTATCATGGTAATTCAATAGTTATTCATCTAACTTATAACATAATTTTATTTATGCATTTGATAAACAGTATTGTCGATACTTATATCATTATCTCGCTAAATAATTTGTTAGATGCGAAAGGATATTTTTGTCCACTTATACAAGTTGATGAGAGAGAACTAATTATACACTTATCAATGCTATATTCTTAATTTTTCAGTCAACTGAGTATAAAAATTTAATTCACCCAAATACAAATTAAGAAGAGGGAGGGGGAGAGACTTACCAAGTCGACTAAAGATGATGAAAAGTGCAAAGAGAGTTTTCTAAAACTTGACGGAAGAGAGACTCTACGTTTGTCCATTTATAGAAAGACAATGACGCTCCTCAATGAGAGTTGTTGGGTGTGAATGGGTAATTCGAAAGTTCCTTTAAACACTCTTTTAATAATGGGTGAGTTGGCATTATAGTACATTTTCAGAAACTAATTAGGAATATAGTACAAATACTATTTATAATTTGTGAAATGGGTGTAAAACACTGTGCGTGAGATAAGAAGAGTGTGAGATAGAAAATGAGGTGGGGTAAGGCAGAATATGGGTAAAGACAAAAATGAGTTCTCTCATCTCCCTCTTTCCAACTCTCGTCACTCTTCGTTAGCTTTAGAGCATCCTTAAAGGTATATCCTTTCAAATGTATCTTAGAGATTTTATAGTGTATTAATATTGTAAAAAAGTAAATTAAGATGTTCAAATATATAGGTTATTATTGGTTGAACTTCAAGGTTCTTAAATTGTTAAAAAAAAAAAAAACAGATTCAAACCATTTCTTCTTCTTTTAGAACAAAAAAATTTCATCTCCACAAATCCAAATCCGATCTCATCATCACAAAATCAATCAACAAGAGCTATCTCTCCGTCAAAACGCCTCAGCCGTTGATTCATCAATCCGTCGTCTCCACGCTACTCTCGTCGCCGACAAAAATCTCGATCCTAAACTCGTCGAGAAGGCATTTTGTTTTTTTATCAAATCTTTTCCTTTTGATTTTGGATTCTCGATTATTGAAATTGGAATTGTGATTTTGTAGCTTGAAGAAGATCTGCATAGATGTTGATGGAGAGATATTGGTTCATCGTTCTCTGTCGTCTAGGGAAAGAGGAGAAACTATTGAAAGAGAATAAGACAAATAATATTATTTTTATTCAACAGTTACCAACCAATAACTCTTTGCCACGTATGCTTATGAACCGGTTGTTAAACTCTTTCGAAAACATCTTGAGATAAAACCGAATGCTTCTTAACATTTCACTATTTTAATATTTTGGGCTTTGTTTATTCACATAAGACCCTTGGGGATATGCCCATGAAGATGCCCTTATGTAGAAAAGAAAAATAATAAATTTTTATTTAATTATTTATTTTATCTTTTTTTATTACACACCCCCTTCAGTTTATTAATTAAGATATTTGTCAATGTAATTTTCTTTTCTAATTTCTTTCACATGCAAAAATGTCTATGTTTTTTTCTCAATAGTTTGATATGCATTTTGTTAAATAATTTTAAAAACTGTATAATAGTATAAAAATATATATAATTATATATGTACATACATTCTTATGTACATATATATGTATGTACGATTTAAGCTATATATATACAAATGTTTATGTTTAATAGTTTCAAATACATTGCATGCACATTTTATGTGTACAATTTATTACACAAATGTTTATGGCTCGGAGTTTTAGTTTGATACAACTGTACACAAAAATATATGTACATTTGTATATCACTATGCATAAAGATGTCTGTACAGATATAAATCATTGTACAGAGGAAATCTATACAAATTAATATATGTACAAAAATAAAACTCTAAAATGACACATTTTGTGAAACGGGGGAGTATACATTTCATTCTCTATCTGTACAATAGTGTTGTACGTGATGGTTTTGTACATTAATTGTATATTAATATATATCTACAGTAATGAGATATATAGATTAAATTGTGTGTATTACTCTATACTTGTACATTTAATAAGTTATCTGAATGTACACTTAATAAGTTGTACGAATTACATTTGTACATATAATAAGTTGTACAGATTACATATGTATATTTAATAATACATCTATACATTTATTAAGTTGTACATTTATTAAGTTGTACAGATCTAAAATCTGAAAAAAAATTATTTGACATCATCAAATAAAACTATCTAGCAAAATGCATATCAAATAATAGAGAAAAACATAGGTTTTTATATATCTGATTTTTTTTAAAAAATATTATTTTTATTGAATAGTATTATAGCTTTTAGGTTGAAGGGGATAAAATAAAAAGAAAAACATAAAAAAAAAAAAGGAAAAAAAAATGTGAGCGTAAAAAAAAAAGAGAAAGACTGGCAAGTGTTGTAAATATCAATTGTTTCTGAGGATGGTAAAGTCTTACAAATAGTGGTAAATAGTATAAAATGATTGTTTTTCTAATTATAAATAGTAAATGTATCACTTTTCTAATTAAGTTTCATAAATGTACTAAACTTCCTATTATCTCTTTAATAATTTGCTAACACTCTTTTAATTTATGAGTTTGTTTCCTTTTGCTATTTTAGACACGAGGTGTTCTGCAGAATTAATAATCATTTAATTTGCTAGATAATCATATCGTATAATAAAGGAGAAACTGTACTCAGTACTCACTACTCAGTACTCACTAGATAACCAATTTATTTTTTCTACATTGAATTATTATCTGTTTATTGGCTTATTACCAAACATATTTACTATTAAATAATGCACGTTACATATTTTCACTCTTTTAATTTTGAATATTCTCAAACTTAGTCAAACAAATTCTAATATTATTTTTTACAAAAACTATTATGGAATGTTTTTTAACAAAAATCATAATACAAAAAGTATAGTGGAATGGTTTTGAGAAATTCTCTCTAATAACCTTTTTAATCATACCTTTTTGCAAAACTACCCTTTTTTTTGCTATTTTCATTTTTGCTTTCTCTTAAATTTTAATGACCATTTTACCCCTAATTGAAAGAATATTCCTTAAAAAATGACCTGTCAAAAAAATTTCCTGCCGAAAAATTTTTCTCGCCAAAAAAATAGCCGCAAAAAAAAATATTTGCAAAATTTTTCCCGCCAAATTCTTTTTAAAGGCTCTTTTAAAAGATTTACAAGGGTTTTTGAATGGTTTTTAAAGGGTTTTAGAAGCTTACAAAGGTTTTTAAATGGGTTTTAAAGGATTTACAATGGTTTTGAAAATATTTAATAAGTTTATAATGGTTTTTTCAGGATTTACAAGGATTTTTAAAAGATTTTCACAGGGTTTTTAAAAATTTACAGGGATTTTTTTTTGTCAACATTGAATAAAATTACTCAAATTTACAAGAGTTTTTAAAAGGATTTACAAGTGTTTTTAAACGCATTTACAAGGATTTCAAAATAGTTTTAAAAGGATTTCCAAGAATCTTTAAAGATATTTACAAAGATTTAAAAATAGTTTTAAAGTATTTACAAGGGGTTTTAAAAAGGTTTTAGAAGTTTACACGGGTTTTAAGGGTTTAAAAGGGTTTTTAAAGGCATTACAAGGAATTTAAAATGGGTTTTAAGAATTTACAAGAGGTTTCAAGGGTTTTAGAAGTTTACAAAAGTTTTTATTAAAGAATTTACCACGGTTATAAGAGGTTTAAAGTTGATGACAAAAAAAAGAGGTTTAAAGGGATTTACAAGTGTTTATCAATGTTATAAAATCATTTACAAATGTTTTAAAAGGTTTACTGAAGTTTTTAAAGGTTTTGAATAACTTTTAAAAGATTTACAAGGGTTTTTAAAGGATTTTTAAGGGTTTTAAAAATATTTACAAAGTTTTTTAAAAGGTTTTTTAAGGAATTGCGGAAAAATTTTGGCGGAAAAAATCAGTCACTTTATACATAGAAAATGGTATTTTTTAAAATAGATACCAAGAGAGGATATTTGTACAAAATGGTAACCTAAAAAGGTTATTTGTGTAAATCCCCAATGTTTTTTACAATAACCATAACCATAATCTAATTTTTATTTTTTTATTTTGATAATTATATATTTTACCCAAAAACAGGTTAGTAATTCCTTTAAAATTTGTCGTTTACTATGATCGTCGCAATGTAATTAGTTTACGATCATCGTAAAAAAGTTATTTATGAAGAAAATTGTTGTACGATTGATTGCTCATATTTTTACCTTTTTGAAAGGATTCTGCAGAAATAATATACAAGTCCACGAAAGGCTATCCATTCTTATGTCAAAAGTATGTTTGCTGTTAGGTGGTGTGAATTTTTGGACTTCTACGTGGTGTGCTTGTAATATTTAATCTAAATAGTACGATGTATCATATGGTGTGATTATGATGTCTCTCGCCAATTGTGTATAAAGAATGTTATGTTTCATGCTTTAAGCCAAAACACTAGTAAATTATTTCTTTTTCACTTTTAAAAGACGCAAATAGATTTTGTATTTCATATCATTTTGTCTTGACAAAAATTAACTAAAGCAAATATATAAGGGTAAAGACGCTAATTTAAGCCTATAGGTTTAGGGATTGTTCTACGGTAGTATAAGTGCAATTAAATCTGGTGTGTTGTATTAGAAAATATCAATGTATTCACATCTGAACCAGACCGGACAGGTTGGTCCAACCGGTTAATCTTACGTCTGATCCATCAGTTCTTGGGAAGCAAGCTACGTCTCATCTCTCATGACTGCTTCGTTCAGGTTTGGAGCAGCGCATTGCAATACATTTAACAGCAGGTGTAAGCTTGGTCCCAAAGGCAACTTAGAGCTAAGGGCATCATTATTGCTGGGATCTTAGCCTCTTAAGATCCCGCCAATAATGTTGGTCTAATAGTATTGGTGGGCTGTGTTATTGTTGGGCTTACATAAGACGGTTAATTATGTTGTATTAGGTTACATAATATGTATTGTACACATGTATATAAGGCCATAGCCGTCACATTTAATAAACAAGAAAACCCTTTGATAACTACTAAGGTTTCTTGACATGGTATCAAAGCAATAACCTAGAATTTCTGCAAAAGGTTTTGTTCGATATCTTGATCTCGTTATTCCGCTGTCTACAAGATCTCTATTTTGTTTTTCTTTCTTATTTGACCTTAAATTCAACTATCTCTCCAAGTTGTCTTTCTTCTTACCAACGATGGCTTCCTCTCCTTCAGCTTCAGCCTCTACTACTTCTGCTTTGACTGAACTCATATCTCAAGTACGAGTTGAAAGCCGTCATACGATATCTCCGTATGATTTATCCTCTGGTGATAACCCAGGTACCTTGATCTCCAAGCCACTATTGCGTGGTCACAACTACGATGAGTGGGCAACCAATCTTCGCTTGGCACTTAAGGCACGCCAGAAATTTGGCTTCGCCGATGGCACTATACCTCTGCCCGACGAAACCTCACCAGATTTTGAAGATTGGGTTGCTAGCAATGCTCTTGTTGTCTCTTGGATCAAGCTTACAGTTGATTAGAGTTTGTCTTCTCCCTTATCTCACATTGATGACTCTCATCAGCTTTGGATTCACATCCAAAAGCGATTTGGTGTGAAGAATGGACAGCGTGTTCAACGTCTTAAGACAGACTTAGAAATTGTCGTCAAAGAGGACTTGCAATAGAAGCATACTACGGAAAACTTACTCAACTGTGGAGAAATTTGGCTGACTACCAACAAGCCAAGACAATGGAGGAGGTACGCCGAGAACGAGAGGAAGACAAGCTTCACCAATTTCTTATGGGGTTGGATGAAACACTATATGGTGCCGTTAAGTCTTCTCTTCTCTCATGTGTCCCGCTTCCCAGCCTCGAGGAGGCTTATAATACGGTGTCTCAAGATGAGGAATCAAAACTCTTAAGTCGTATGAATGATGAGAGGATGGAGGGCATGAGCTTTGCTGTTCAGACAACTTCTCGTTCTCCTCGGAACACATCTGACAACAGAGCCACCTCTGTCTCTTGTACTGATTGTGGACGTGTTGGGCATCTTGCTGAAAACTGTTTTCAGCATATTGGTTATCCTCATTGGCGGCTAGACAAGACCAAACTCAAGTCTGAACCTCAGCGATAGCCGTCACATATAATAAACAAGAAAACCCTTTGATAACTACTAAGGTTTCGCCCGCACAGCCGTGGTCTAGTGGTAAGGGAGAATTGGGGAAAGGTTGGAAGGAACTAACCCAGGTTTAATTCACCGTGGAAACAAAAATCATGGTTGTGTAGAAGTCTGTCAATTGAGACAATGCCCAGTTGGTTTACCTGGTAGTCAGAAATGCATGCGGCCTGACTACCCCTGGCAATAGTCGGAAAGCATTCCAAACTCGGGATAGACAGTGTGGTGACCCTTTGAGGAGAAGTCCACTCTGAAACACTTCGGCGCGTTTCTACCGGGGCTGACCGAATCAGCCGATAGGATTTATCAAAAAAAGAAAGAAAAAAACTACTAAGGTTTCTTGACAAATAGACTCGTCTCTTGATAACTCCTATGCGCAAACACTTCTTAACAAGTGTTCATCTTCGTTGGATCCTACAACCACGGTCGTGGATAACGATCCAGAGACATCGTCCACGTTCGATAACCAGTACTACAAGAATCTGATAGCTCACAAGGGTTTGTTTCAGACGGATTCAGCTCTCATGGAAGATGATCGGACGAGGAAGATTGTTGAGATTCTTGCGAATGATCAGGAGAGTTTCTTTGAGAGATGGACTGAGTCGTTTATGAAGATGACTGTGATGGGTGTAAGAGTTGGTGAAGAAGGTGAGATCAGACGTTCTTGTTCTGCTGTTTACTAAACGAAGATTATAGCAATTTCTAAACTTCTCATTAGAAGTGCAAAACTGGAAAATAGTGTAATAATTTTATTTATTTATTTATTTTCAGCTCAAATGTAGACATATATACGAATTTACAAGCTTTAAAATTAAGTACCAAAGAGTTGCA
>NW_006238822.1:0-272 GCF_000375325.1 Capsella rubella | reverse complement strand
AAATTTTAACTGTTGAACTGAAAATTTGTTGTTAAAAATAGTTAATTTATAGATGATCAAAGATTAACTTGTATTTACACAATTTGACATGCAATATAGAAAATAACGATTTTTCTAAACGAAAATTTGTATTATAATCGACCATGAATACCTTGGCAGTGTTTGAAGTAACAATATTTATATTTTATGAATGGAGAGTAATTATGGAAATAATTTGTTTTTAACGATATGAGTAGTTTGGAAATAAATGTTAACTATAGTTTGTACGTATT
>NW_006238823.1:8797-14387 GCF_000375325.1 Capsella rubella | reverse complement strand
GCATTTGCATATTAGTCTTGCTTTAAGGTTGTTGCATTTAGGATCATTGCATTAGTGATATACGCTCCAACGGCTACACGTACGTATGGACTAGGGTTGATCGAGTTGGCCTTCGCTCTCTCTCGATAAAACCACGAACAAGAAGGAACTTGTTGGAACAAGATAGCTTAGGGGAAGTATAGGATTCGATCAACTAAGTAACAAGCTCACACGGATTGATTCAAGGGGAAACCACTCAAGAATACTCGTGTAAGGGCTCTCAACTTGCAAACGGCGCAAGAGAAGAACATGCAACTTTATTGATCTAGGTTAAAAACGTGACTACAAGGCTGCGAATGGGACTTTATTAATAGTCCTTCAGCCATGACCTTCGAGGGTCGAGATTCAATCTCAAATAAACTAACGGTTACAAAATAAAGTAAAGAAAAACCACCAAAAAAGGACACTTGTGTCATTCGCACAAGTGAACCCTCTCCACAAGTCGAAGGCTTAGATTCGACTCTCTAGGACTTAGACTCAATAAATTAAAACGAAAATGTTCGGTTGATAGGCCCTGCAAAACAATTAAGAGAAAATGGAAACAATGAAAACCGAACTTACCTTATTCGAAGGAATGAGAGGCCACGTAGTTGTCTCTGGTTCTTCTTCTTCTTCTTCACCTTGGCTCTTGTTCTCTAGGCATTCCTTAACTTCGTACGAGCCTATACGGCCTTGCCCTCCATTCTCAGTGTTGCGGGCCTCGGACGTGCCGTTACGGAGGTAGTAGTGCTCCTCTCGATCATCTCCCAATCCGTCTCGGTCGTGGGCATTTCGGCTTCGATCGTTGGCTCCAGAAACATCACTTATCGAGTGATTATCGAAGCCCAAGTTTTTTCGATCAACTTGGTTCGTGACTTTGCTCCGTACAAGCTTTCCAGCGTCCAGAGGTGGTACTTGTCGAGATTCTTCATGTTCTGCGGGTTGTTTCTCCAAACGCTCTCGATCAAAGCTTTTAGAATCAGCACTTTGTTGATGAATCTCGAATCCCTTGGTGCTTGGTGGTGGGTCGTTCGGGTCGACCGTTCGGGCGTTCGTGTCGTCGATGCCGGGTGACGATGCTCAATCGACTTGTGTTTCTAGGGGGTTTCTTGGAAAACCGGCTCGATCATTAGTCCTAAAATTGGACTTGGTCGATGAAACTTACCTTGGTTGGTATGTTCTCCATCGTTGGGTCGATGGAACTCGTTGAGACTTCTACTCGTGTCTGGGGGTTGAGGGTCGGCCGATAGAATATCCGTTTGGCCGGTTGCGTTGATCAGTGCCTCAACTCCTACATTGAACGTTTCTCTTAACTTCTTCGAACGTGAACGGGTCATTGGTCCAGCTATGACCGTCGGGATTGTCGGTATCGGATCACTCGCTACCGGTTCATGGCCGTCCGTCGAGCACTCGTCTATGTCCGGTTCTATGTCCTCATCATCCCCTCCCTCTTGAAAATGTTCTGGCCTCAGAACTGGTCGTCCTATATCAAAAGGAGATAAGTCAGTGAAATTGAAACTTTTAGACCCATTATACTCACCTGGGAGTTCTAGCCGGTAAGCGTTGTTGTTGATTTGTTCGACTATCTTGAAAGGTCTGTCGCCTCGAGGGGATAGTTTGGAACTTCTCTTCGTTGGAAACCTCTCGGTCCTCAAGTGTAACCAAACCCAATCGCCCGGTTCAAAGATGACTTCCTTGCGGTTCTTGTCCATCCGTTGCTTGTATTTTTCCGTCTTTTTCTCCAAGTTCTCCTTAACGGTTTGGTGAAGCTTTTGGACTAAATCTGCCATGCGTTTACCGTCTTGATCAGTTCGTGATCCCGGGGGTAGTGGTGCCAAATCCAGCGGGGTGAGTGGTTTAAAACCGTAAACAACTTCAAAAGGATAAAACTTAGAAGCGGAATGAGTAGCTCGGTTATAAGCAAATTCAATGTACGGTAAGCATTCCAACCAGCTCCTAGGGTTCTTACCGACCGTTACTCTAATTAAAGTTGATAGAGTACGGTTTACAACCTCGGTTTGGCCGTCCGTTTGTAGATGGCAAGTGGTGGAGAAGAGGAATTTGGTCCCTAGTTTCCGCCATAACGTCCTCCAAAAATGGCTCATGAACTTGGTGTCTCGGTCGGATACAATGGTTCGAGGCACTCCGTGAATGTGCACTACTTCTTTAAAGAATAGATCGGCGGTTTGAGTGGCATCATTGGTCTTGTCACACGGTATGAAATGCGCCATTTTTGAGAATCGATCGACTACCACGAAGATGGAGTCCTTATGTTGAATCTTTGGCAAACCTAAGACAAAATCCATGGAAATATCCTCCCATGGAGCATTAGGAATAGGTAAAGGCATATATAAACCATGGGGGTGTGACCTGGATTTAGCGCGGCGGCAAGTGATGCATTTTGCGCAAAACCGTTCGACGTCTTTTCTCATATGTGGCCAAAAGAAATGTTCCATAAGTATAGCCATGGTCTTGTCTACTCCAAAATGGCCCATGAGTCCTCCACTATGTGCTTCTTGGGTGATAAGCTCCCGCATCGATCCTTGGGGTATGCATAGTCACTTATCTCGGAATAAGTAGCCGTCATGCTTGTAGTATGGTCCGAAAGCTGCCTTGTCACATTCCTTGAAGATGGACCCAAAGTCGGTATCTTCTAGGTAAGCAATCTTCACGTGTTCAAACCCTAAAACTTTAGCGTCCATGGTGGTGATGAGAGCATGTCGACGTGAAAGTGCATCCGCTACAATGTTTTCTTTTCCTTTCTTGTATTTGATGATGTACGGAAAAGTCTCTACGAACTCTAGCCAGTGTGCATGCCTTATCTTTAGCGTAGTTTGGCCTCGAAAGTGCTTCAACGTCTCATGGTCGGTATGGATCACAAATTCCTTGGCTAACAATTAATGTTGCCAAACTTCCAACGATCGGACCAATGCATAGAGCTCCTTATCATACGTCGGGTAATTGAGTGTAGCTCCGCTTAACTTCTTGCTAAAGTAAGCTATAGGGCGTCCTCCTTGGGTAAGAACCGCTCCAATACCTAATCCTGAAGCATCACATTCAACCTCAAAAGTTTTGTCAAAGTTAGGTAAAGCTAAAATAGGAGCATGCGTTAAACGATCTTTAAGCTCCCGGAAAGCTCTCTCTTGAGCTTCTCCCCATGAAAACGCCACATGCTTCTTGATCACGGCTATAAGGGGTGCAGCTACGATACTGAAGTCCTTCACAAAACGCCTATAAAAACTAGCCAACCCATGAAAACTTCTAACATGGCCAATGGTAGTGGGAGTCGGCCATTCTTCTATGGCCTTAATCTTTTATTGATCAACATGTATGCCCTGTGAACTTACAACAAAACCTAAAAAGACTAGTTGATCAGTGCAAAACACACACTTCTTGAGGTTAGCATAGAGTTCTTCCTTGTGGAGAGTCTCAAGAACTTGCTCAAGGTATGATAAGTGTTCGGATAAGTTCCGGCTATAAATAAGAATGTCATCGAAATAAACGACTACAAACTTACAACTGTAGGCCCTTAAGACATGATTCATGAGTCGCATGAACGTACTAGGGGCGTTGGTGAGACCGAACGGCATGACTAGCCACTCGTAGAGGCCTTGCTTGGTTTTAAACGCGGTCTTCCATTCGTCTCCTTCTTTCATGCGAACTTGGTGATACCCACTCTTCAAGTCTATCTTCGAAAACATAGTGGCTCCATCAAGTTCATCTAACATGTCGTCTAGGCGAGGTATTGGGTGTTGGTACTTGATGGTAATGTTGTTGATAGCCCGACAGTCCACACACATTCTCCACGTCCCGTCTTTCTTAGGTACTGACAACACGGGCACGGCACAAGGGCTAAGACTCTCACGGATGTAACCCTTAGACATGAGGTCTTGAACTTGTGATTCCAACTCCTTAGCCTCCGTGGGGTTCATCTTATACGCTGGCCGGTTTGGTAAGGCGGATCCGGGGACGAGATCAATTTGGTGTTCGATTCCACGGATCGGAGGTAAGCCGGATGGAATTTCTTCGGGAAAGACATCTTCAAATTGCTTAAGTATGGCACTCACTTCGGCGGGCAATTCTAGACACTCTAGTCCTAAAAACATACTTTCTTTGAAGATCATAAATAGCACGGTGTGTTTGGAATTTAAAACCTTACCAACCGTGTTAGAAGATACAAAGAGACTAGTCTTACTTACCGGGGCACCCTTGCTCATCTTAAGTTGTAAATCATGTACCTCGGAGGGAGTGAGTGGGGCTAGAGTAACTTTCCGCTTGTTATGCATGAACGTGTAGTAATTGGTACGCCCGTTATGCAAGGTTTCATGGTCATATTGCCAAGGTCTTCCAAGTAGGAGATGCCCAGCTTGCATAGGCACAACATCACACAAGACCTCGTAACCGTTGGTTGTTATATCATAACTCGCTGGTTAAGGCATTCTCTCGCCAGATGCCCGCGTCCCCGACACTTAAAACAAATTATATCACGAGAACGGTTAGTGGAAACGACCTTACTTGCTTCCGGTCTGGTCGGGGCCTTGGAGTTTTCCACCGTATTCTTCTTAAATCGCGACTCCACCTCGGTCTCTTTGCTTTTGTCCGGTGGCCTAGAAGTCCCCGGAGTCCACAGATTGACTTTAACTAGGCTAACGGCAGCCACCTTGCGCTTAATGTGTTGTTCGGCTTGAATAGCCAAGTGCACCACTTCTTGCAAGTCATGATAGGGTTGCCTTTCCACCTTGCGAGTGATTCGGTCTTGAAGTCCTTCGATGAATTGAGCCATGACGGTCTCTTCCGATTCTTCGGTCTCCAACCGGTTTATAAGTTGCTCAAATTCTTCATAATACTCTTCGACCGTCTTGTTACCCTGCACCAACTTACGAAAACGATTTTGTAAGTCCCTATGGAAATAGTTAGGCACATACCTCTTCCTTAGACAGAACTTCATTTCGTTCCATGTGGGTATTTGGTCATAATGGTGCCTTCTTCGTTCGGCTACGTCTCTATCCCACCAAGCTAAAGCATTGTGTGTGAATGGGGCCGCAGCAAACGTTACTTGTTTTTGGTCATTGTAGTTATAACAAGAGAAGATGTTTTCCATCCTCTTCTCCCAATCGATGTAAGCATCGGGATCGACACGTTCGGCAAAGGTAGGCGCCGTAAGATTCAGGTCGATCATTTGGTGGGGAGGGTTGTCGTCTCTTTCCCGTCCTTGGTGAACCGGGTCTCGCCTTTGAGGTCCGGCATGTGGTTCTCCCTGTTCGTGCACACCGTCGTTCGGTGCTCGGGGTGGAGGCTGTTGGTTCCGGATGGGGTTGATGACCCGAGGTTGTTCAAGACGGGTCATGCGGTCTCCAAACGTTTGGAGAGTGGCTTGGATAGCCGCCAATGTAGCTGCAATAGGGTCCAAAGGAGCTTCGGTGTTGTTTGACATCTGCGAATGCAAAAGAAAGACGACAAAAACAAGTATCAACGAACGGGTAATCAAATGAACTTGATTGAATAAGAACAAAACTAAATCGATAAAAAAAAAAATTTTGAAAAAGATTAACGAACAATAACTCAAGCAACT
>NW_006238823.1:8124-8348 GCF_000375325.1 Capsella rubella | reverse complement strand
AAACTCATGTATACCTTGTATACATACTTGGATCTTCTTTCCCTCGTTTTACCACTCTCTTGTTGATCCAAGTAGCTTGTCATAACCTTGACCAGTTAACCACACCCTAAAAACCTTAACCTTTCCTTCAAGCCTCTGTTTTAATTCTGAGTGGAAGGCCTATTCTTTTGGGATTGAGCTTTAAGAGAACGTGTTAGGTTTGAGCCGACAGGAATAGGGTCTTG
>NW_006238823.1:6363-7278 GCF_000375325.1 Capsella rubella | reverse complement strand
CATCTATGTCCGGTTCTATGTCCTCATCAATTAGCATAGGGGATTATGATGATAATAACCAAAGAACTTGCTGTTTCATTAGATTTAACACCAATGCCCTCGTTCATAGTTATTTAATGCTTTCATTTGAGCTTGAAATGAGACCGCACCATTCTTTGATCGCATGATTTGAATTCTAGTCTAAACTGAAGCTTGCTTTGATAAGATGCCATCCTTTACTTATAAAACCTTAACTTGAATTGATAATTATCTGGTTGTGATTTGTTTTAAACTCATGTATACCTTGTATACATACTTGGATCTTCTTTCCCTCGTTTTACCACTCTCTTGTTGATCCAAGTAGCTTGTCATAACCTTGACCAGTTAACCACACCCTAAAAACCTTAACCTTTCCTTCAAGCCTCTGTTTTAATTCTGAGTGGAAGGCCTATTCTTTTGGGATTGAGCTTTAAGAGAACGTGTTAGGTTTGAGCCGACAGGAATAGGGTCTTGAGTAGTTCTGATTTGCATTTTCGGATCAGATAGGACTAGGATGGATTCTACTTGGGTTTTGGGATTTCTTGGGATGGTAATATGTTTCTCCTAGAATCGACACTCTTGAAGTTGAAGTACGGGTAGGCTTTGCACCTAAGTGATCGGGGGGATCTCTTAGATCAAAGGATGTGGAGCGAATGGTCGCACAAAGGTTGCGGAAGAGCCTTTGATTTACCGAACTTGGACTTGCCTATGGATATTACACACCAAAGAAAGAACAAGAATGAGTGATCTAATTTAGAAAGAGTTTTTGATAAAAGATTAGATGAGTTACAAATGAGAGGTAGAGGGAGATTATATAGTAGAAGGGAAAGGGAGAGAGAGGTGCCTTGGAACTACACAAGTGTCTTGGAAATACACTCATGCAAGACCATGGACCAA
>NW_006238823.1:3636-6263 GCF_000375325.1 Capsella rubella | reverse complement strand
TAGGCCTCATTAAAAACCTTGTCAAGAAAACCCATTGGGACAAAACTTGACAAGGGAAAAAGAGTGCATAAGCAACACTTAACCCTTTACCGAACCTCTTGAGCCGAGACCATTACGAGTGAAACTTGAGCAACTTCTTCAATCTTCTTTGACTCCTTAAGAACGTCATTGATAGATTGTTTAAGCTTCTTGAGCCTTGATCTTGTTAGAGGACCTTCCGGGATGACTAGTGCTTCTTCCACTTCAAGCTTCTCCTCAGCTACGCGCTCCTCGTCGTCTTCGTGCTACTCCTCGTCATCTTTGCGCTTCTCCTCGTCGTCATCGTGCTTCTCCTCGTAGACGGCTTCCTCCACTACGTGCTCCAGGTCTTGTTCGACCATGGTCATATCATGCCCTCCGTCTTGAAAAGGATTTGTCCTCAAATCCATTTCATCTACAATATAAGGAGATAAATCAGAAACATTGAAGCTTGAACTAATATTGTACTTACCTTGGGGATCAATTAGATAGGAATTGTCATTGATCCGTTTTGTGACGGTGAATGGTCCATCAATTCTTGGCTTCAATTTGCTATTCCGCTCGGCCGGGAACCTTTCCTTCCTCAAGTGAATCCATACTTGGTCGCCATCGTCAAAGACCATGCGTCGTCGGCCCTTGTTAGCTTGCTCCATGTACTTCTTCGTTTTCTCCTCAATGTTCTTACGAGCGCTCTCATGGATTTGTTGCACCGTTTCGGCCTTCCTTTTGCCATCCAAGCTAGGTCTTACACTCAAAGGTAAAGGCATCAAATCCAAAGGAGAAGTGGGATTGAACCCATAAACAATTTGAAATGGTGAAAACTTAGAAGCGGAATGAATGGCATGATTGTATGCAAATTCCACATGAGGTAAACATTCTTCCCAAGTTCTAAGATTCTTTTTAATCAATGTGCGCAAGAGAGTGCCTAGGGTTCTATTAACCACTTCCGTTTGACCATCGGTTTGCGGATGAAAGTTGTAGAAAAAAGAGCTTAGTTCCAAGTTTAGACCACAATGTTTTCCAAAAATAGCTAAGAAACTTGGTATCCCTATCCGAAACAATGCTTCTACGCATGCCATGCAAACGAACAATTTCTTTAAAGAACAAATTAGCAACAAGAGATGCATCATCGGTTTTATGACAAGCAATGAAATGTGCCATCTTAGAAAATCTATCAACGACAACGAAAATCGAATCTTTTCCGGTTTTAGTTCTAGGTAATCCAAGCACAAAATCCATTGATATATCATTCCAAGGATGAGAAGGAATGGGTAAAGGAGTATACAAACCGTTCGGCTGGACTTTGGACTTAGCCTTTTTACATGTGACACACCTTCCACATATACGCTCAACGTCTCTTACCATATGCGGCCAATGGAAATGATCGCGCATCACCTCAAGTGTCTTGGCAATGCCAAAGTAACCCATAAGTCCTCCTCAGTGTGCTTCCCTAACAAACAAATCTCGAAGAGAACATTTAGGAATACACAAACGGTTCCCATAAAAGAGGAACCCATCTTGCCTATGGTAGCGACCCAAAGCAAACTTAGAACAAGCTTTATAAATTTCTTGAAAATCCGGATTGGTAGCATAGAGTTCTTTAATTTGCTCAAAACCCAAAAGCTTAGCATTAAGAGTTGAGAGTAAGGTGTACCTTCGGGATAATGCGTTGGCCACGACATTATCCTTACCTTTTTTATACTTGATGACATATGGGAATGTCTCGATAAATTCAACCCATCTCGCATGTCTCTTGTTAAGTTTTTGCTGACCTTTAAGATGCTTAAGGGATTCGTGATCGGTGTATGACAAACTCATTCGGCCATAAATAATGATGCCACGTTTGTAAGGCCCGGACCAAAGCGTAGAGTTCCTTGTCATACGTCGGATAGTTCAATGTGGCACCACCGAGTTTCTCACTAAAATATGCTATCGGCTTCTTATCCTGCATCAAAATAGCTCCAATACTTATCCCGGAGGCATCACATTCGATTTCAAAAGTTTTAAGAAAATCGGGTAAAATCAAGAGAGGGGCGTTAGTAAGCTTCTTTTTAAGCGCTTGGAAGGCTTTTTCTTGGGCGTCCTCCCATTTGAACCTGACATCCTTCTTGATAACTTCGGTAAGTGGTGCAGCTAAGGTGCTAAAATCCTTGACGAAACGCCTATAGAAGCCGGCAAGGCCATGGAAGCTCCGAACTTCACCAACGGTCTTAGGGCTCGGCCATTCTTTGATCGCTTTCACTTTCTCTTCGTCCACCTT
Source organism: Capsella rubella (assembly GCF_000375325.1). NCBI lineage: Eukaryota > Viridiplantae > Streptophyta > Magnoliopsida > Brassicales > Brassicaceae > Capsella > Capsella rubella. The sequence goes on along the minus strand of NW_006238823.1, from coordinate 3,985 downwards.
AACGCCATCTGCACTTACAACAAAACCTAGAAAAACGAGATTATCCGTGCAAAAGGTGCACTTCTTGAGATTCGCAAAAAGTGTTTCTTCCCAAAGGACTTTCATGACCGATTCAAGATGAATAATATGTTCAGCCATGTTCTTGCTATAAATCAAAATATCATCGAAGTAAACTACTATAAAATGACCAATGAATGCTCTAAGGACATGGTTCATCAAGCGCATAAATGTACTAGGTGCATTAGTCAATCCAAATGGCATAACTAACCATTCATACAAACCATGTTTCGTTTTAAATGCAGTTTTCCATTCATCTCCTTCTTTCATCCTAATTTGATGATAGCCACTT
>NW_006238823.1:428-3536 GCF_000375325.1 Capsella rubella | reverse complement strand
ACCGGAACGGCACATGGGCTCATGCTCTCGCGGATATGTCCCTTCGCCATGAGTTCATCAACTTGACGTTGCAATTCCTTGGTCTCCACCGGATTGGTTCGATAGGCTGGTCGGTTGGGAAGTGTTGCGCCCGGAACAAAGTCGATTTGATGTTCAATGCCCCGGATAGGTGGTAAGCCATTGGGGTGGTCTTCGGGGAACACGTCCTTATATTTCTGCAAAAGAGTAGTAAACTCACTCGGAACGACCGGTGCATGGTTAGCAAAAGTTGTTAGTGTTTCTTTAAAAACAAACAACAAGATAGGTCGTTTAGAGAACATAGCTTGCTTAACCTTGTTACCCTTGATGAAGAAATTAGGTTGTTTATGAACCTTTGTTTCCTTGGCCGAGAGTTGAATTTGATCCTCATATACTTTTGTGGTGTTAAAGGAATAAGTGTAGTTTTCTTACCGTTGAACAAGAACGAATATCGGTTTGTATAGCCATCGTGAAAATTTCTCCGATCCAATTGACATGGTCGCCCCAAAAGGATATGTCCGACATCCATCGGTAGCACGTCGCAAAGAACTTGATCCTCATAGCTTCCGATCGCTAATGGCACAACCACTTGGCTCTTAACACTCATTTCTCCATCATCATTAAGCCATTGTAGCTTGTACGGCTTTGGATATTTTTGCGGCTTCAATCCTAGCTTTCGGACCATTGTCTCACTCGCCACGTATGTACAACTGCCTCCGTCGATGATCAAACTGCAAATTTTCTCATGGACTAGGCATCGCGAATGGAACAAGTTCTCCCTTTGCTCCTCTTCTTCGGTTCGGGTTTGGATGCTTAGCATTCGTCTTGCCACGTAGAGTTCTCCGGGGCGTTCTTCATACTCATCCGGGGATGAGATCGCATCGAATTCCTCTTCCGGATCCCTCCAATATTTCCTTGACATCAATAGTCTTCCACTCGCCGGCTTGGCCAAACATTCTTCGGACGAATAATCTTGTTTTGGCATGGGCTCGTCTTCGGATTCCAACTCGCCATTCTCCCTTATGACCATCACTCTCTTATTTATGCACTCGCTAGCATAGTGTCCACGTCCATGGCACTTGAAGCATCGAAGGTCACGGGACCTAGTAGTGGTGGTACCTTCGGATTTGGTCTTTTCTCGCTCTTGGACAATCGGAGCTGGTTTTGGCTCGACCTTAGGAGTGAAGGCTGGTTTGCTTTCCCTTGGATAGCTCGATCGGTTTGACTCGTAACTTGGTCGTGAGGAACTCCTTCTTTTGACTTGTTGTTCCACAAGGATAGCCTTGTGAAGCATCTCTTCCAACTCCTCATAATGTTGCATTTTGACACGATCTTGAATTTCACGGTTTAATCCTCCCAAGAACCTTGACATTGTCGCCTCTCGATCTTCCATGACATGCGCTCGCAACATCAAAGTTTCCATCTCTTGATAATAATCTTCCACGGACCGTGTACCTTGGACAAGCTTTCGGAGTTTGGAGTGGAGCTCCCGGTGATAATGACTAGGCACGAACCTACGTCTCATAAGGAGCTTCAATTCGGACCATGAATCGATCGGATACTCTCTATTTCGCCTTCTATTGGTAACGACTTGATCCCACCAACTAAGAGCGTAGTCGTAGAATTCGGTAGCGGCTACTTTCACCCGGTTAACGTCGGCGTAGTTTTGACAATTGAAAACAATCTCCATTTTCTTCTCCCAATCTAAGTAGGCATCCGGATCATTTTTCCCATGGAATGGTGGAACCTTCATCTTATAGCCATTAAGGTTCTCAACCATGAGATCCCTCTCTTCTCTTGCACGTCTCGGCCTCCGGCTGCTTCGGTGAGATGAGTGACCGCGGCTACTATAGTACTCTTGGGCATTTTGATCGACCGGATCCTTCTTTTGATTTTTCTCGCCCTCAGAGATGATGACTTGTTCGGCCGATACCTTTCCTCCTTTAAGTTGTGCTTCTATCTGCTTAATTCTTTCGTTAAATTTTTTTGCAAGCTTCTCATTCTTGTCGTCCATCATTTTGTCCATTTGATTGGTGATTTGCTTCGTGATAGCATCGATGAGGGCTTGGTTGGCTTGGTTGTTAGGACTTATTCTTGAACTTGATGACTCGGATGAATCTTCTCCTGCCATTGAAACAAAACAAAACCAGTCACTAGTTCAAAGAAAAACAAAAATGAAAATTATGCCTAAAAACAGATGAACTTGATCTAACAAAATAAATTATGAAATGAAGTTCAAAAATTCCAGAAATAATTTTGTAAAATACTAGACTCGATCTAGTTTCCGAATCAGTTGAGTTTATAAATTTACGATGAGCCAGTTATTTATGAAAATTCCGCCAAACCGACAGAAAATCCCGAAAAAACAAAACTGACGAAAATTAAAACGAAAAATGGAAATGAATATGGATGAAGATTGAAATGAAATGGTGAGATATGATGAAGATGATAGAGAACTCAACTTTTCAGAGTGTGCTCTGATACCACATAATATGTTTCTCCTAGAATCGACACTCTTGAAGTTGAAGTACGGGTAGGCTTTGCACCTAAGTGATCGGGGGGATCTCTTAGATCAAAGGATGTGGAGCGAATGGTCGCACAAAGGTTGCGGAAGAGCCTTTGATTTACCGAACTTGGACTTGCCTATGGATATTACACACCAAAGAAAAAACAAGAGAGAGTGATCTAACTTAGAAAGAGTTTTTGATAAAAGATTAGATGAGTTACAAATGATTGGTAGAGGGGGATTATATAGTAGAAGGGAAAGGGAGAGAGAGGTGCCTTGGAAATACACAAGTGTCTTGGAAATACACTCATGCAAGACCATGGACCAAGTCTTGGAAATAACAAAACAATAAATGCAAGAATGAAGAGAAAATATAGAAAATGGGCCAAGGCAAAGTGTTGGGCCTTGGACCCACGAATTTGTTTTGATAGCTTAGAAAGTGTTACTTAGGCCTCATTAAAAACCTTGTCAAGAAAACCCATTGGGACAAAACTTGACAAGGGAAAAAGAGTGCATAAGCAACACTTAACCCTTTACCGAACCTTTTGAGCCGAGACCATTACGAGTGAAACTTGAGCAACTTC
>NW_006238823.1:0-317 GCF_000375325.1 Capsella rubella | reverse complement strand
CTTCTCCTCGGCTACGCGCTCCTCGTCGTCTTCGTGTTTCTCCTCGTCGTCTTTGTGCTTCTCCTCGTCGTCATCGTGCTTCTCCTCGTAGATGGCTTCCTCCACTACGTGCTCTGAGTCTTGTTCGACCATGGTCATATCAGATGGTGAAAAGAAAAGAAAAGAAAAAGGGAAATAAGTTGAGTCTTTAGGAGAGTAAAAGTTTCAGAAAAGTTCAAGGTTCAAGTGAAAGATAAGTGGGGAATGCAAAGTATAGAAAAGAAATGGTTCTGGATTTTAAAAGAAAGCGAGAAAAGTGTGAAGATAGCAAAATTCTT
>NW_006238824.1:13541-13821 GCF_000375325.1 Capsella rubella | reverse complement strand
GAACAAGTAAGGAACTAGGGTTTTTGTTATTAAATGATCGATGCCCTAGAATAGAGACATCTTCTCTATTTATACAAGTGATTTAGGGTTACAATAAATGCTCCTTTTCCTTAGATTTTCAGAAGATATTGTCATAAATATTCGATTAGGGTTTTCGAAACCCTAATGATCCGAGGTCGTCTATTCCATTTTAGGAATGAAGCACCCTTTGCATTAATTGGACAATAAACCGGGATTCCCCGACTTATTGGTTTAATTCGATTCCGTCTTGGTTTAGGCC
>NW_006238824.1:13124-13441 GCF_000375325.1 Capsella rubella | reverse complement strand
GAATTATGGAACTCCTAATTATGCCTGACCTAAGTTAAGAGGGAAACGAATCAAATATATCCGAATCGTCGCCTATCTCGGAAACGTTGCCACGCGTCATTCATCTGTGGAGCGGCATGTAGGTCGGAAGTCGAAGCGTCGCCTAGGTCATCATTATTTTTTCGTAGGTCTGTCTCCCGCTCGTTTCTATAAATACTCGTTCAATGCCTTTCATTTTCCTCATTTCCGCTTTTCTGCTCAAAAGGTAAAATTTCGCTCTACCCTCTCTCCTCTTTTTCTTTTAACTTATCGCCGCCGACTTTAAATTCTCCGGTCAT
>NW_006238824.1:12654-13024 GCF_000375325.1 Capsella rubella | reverse complement strand
GATCGGTGGAATTCCGACCTCTAGTACTGTGAGCAGCATCAACGAAATGCTCGATGTTTGCGGTTTGGGGAGATCCGGGGTCAGTATCCTGATTCCACATGAGACTCAACGCCCGTGGACTCCTCCAAAGGGATACATCTGTCTGTACGAGATGTACTTTACCCGCTGCCGCCTGCGGTTTCCTCTGCCCGAACTCTTGTCCCAATATACTCATCGCCGTAAACTGGCGATCTCTCAGCTCGCTCCGGCCAGTATTTGCAACATCGTCGGAGTACTGACCCTAGCATCTGAGGTCGGTACAAGGGTTCCCGTCATGTGCTTCGAGGAGATGACGGTATTGAAGAAATCCAGGGTCGCCGGCAACTTCACC
>NW_006238824.1:11741-12554 GCF_000375325.1 Capsella rubella | reverse complement strand
CCCTTTGGGTTCGGGCGCATAGCTCCGATGCCGACAAGCCTTTACGCCTACTGCGAGCAATGTATGCGGGATGTTGAAGCTAACCGGAATGCACCGCCCATCATGGGGATCCCGCGATGCCTCGAATTTACACCGTCGGGTGTAAAGGTATTTCTCATAGGCACATTGGCCAGTAAAGCCGAATCAGACGAGGCCGAGGCGTTTGTTAAGAAGGTATCGGTACCGTTCCGTTTATGCGGATGTTGGCATCCTATTTGCGGGGGATTTAAACAACTGTCTTTTGTTTTTGTTAGGTCGGAGGCCTCTATCAAGAACAGTGCATGGATTTGCAATTCTTTCGCCTGAAGAAAAGAAGGATCGACCTCCGTTTGGACGAGCTGGAAGAAGAAGTCGCCAGGCTAAAATCGAAGAGAAGGAAAGCGATTCTCAGGCTCGACGAGGCAAAGCAGAAGGCTCGGGCATTGGAGACGGATCCAACCGATTGGGAGCGAACTGGCATGTAGCTGCTTTGGCCAATGCCGAGTCGCCTTCTGCATGACACGCGTCAGGTCGCCGCTACTGGGGCGAAGGGTCCGTTGATCGTGGACTAGGCGATTTATTTTATGATTTTACGCCGATGTAATTTTATTCTGTCGTAACACTATTGAACCGTTGCATCCGATTTCAAATAATACTAGCCGTGTTTCTAGGCGTTTTAATTTAAATGGGGATTTCATGACTCGGCGGGACGTCTCCCGACTTACAAGTTCACGATTGGCCATAGTTAAATATATTTGGAGATATCTCTGGGCTCCGAAGTGAGGAATTTCTTTC
>NW_006238824.1:11035-11641 GCF_000375325.1 Capsella rubella | reverse complement strand
GGTTCGGATATGGGCTGCGAAAGATTGACTTCTCTGGGTCGGCTGACTGTCCCACCCGAACACGGGACCTTTAGGTGCGAAACATTAATCTCTAGGTTCGGCTTACTCCTAAACTTAAGGATTGTGCGTTCGACGCGCGCCGATCACCTGGCCAGGGTGTCGGGGATGCATACATGTATTTTTTTGACGAATGCTGCGAAAGAGTGATTTGACGGGTCGTCACTCTGAGCCATCTTGAGATTCGTGAACGCTTGGTCCCAATTGACATGGTGATGCGTGCCCCTTCAGTGTATGGTCATTCGGAAGAGGTTGGTTGGGAAATAGCTGGCATTTAATGCGGTTTCCGGCTATAAATATCCCGCTTTTGGTATCCATTTTATTATCACTCAGCGATTCCCTCAATGGTCGGATCTTCTAGAGGGGCTGCTAACGATCCCTTTCTCCGCGGAGGTCGCCGTCTGTTAGAACAACTTAATGAAGATGAGACCAAGGCGGAGGTTTACAAGGCCCGAATTTGCAGGCTAAGCATGCACATCCAGTCACTTTGGGAGCGTCAAAATCCTAAGGCCGACCTCGAACGATATCTCGGGGTTGAGGAGTTCATAG
>NW_006238824.1:9812-10935 GCF_000375325.1 Capsella rubella | reverse complement strand
ATCGTGGAGTCGTTTGTCGTTTAACTCCGGGTCTGCGATCATCATTGTTCGCCGGAGCGTCGGTATTCCGACCTCCGAATGCGCCATTGCTTCAACACCGTAAGCTAAGGCGAACGGCGAGAATCCGGTAGCGCGTCGAGGAGTTGTGCGATGCGACCATAATACTCCGTCGAGTTCGTCGGCCCAAAGTCCCTTTTTCCGACCTAACCTTTTCTTGATGCCATCGAGGATAGTTTTGTTGGTAGCCTCAGCCTGGCCGTTTCCTTGAGGGTATCGCAGGGTTGAGGTACTGAGTTTGATGTGCCATTTTCTGAAGAACCGCTTGGTTAGGTAAGAAGTGAATTGGGATCCGTTATCTGTGACGATCTCATAGGGAATACCGTGTCGGCAGATAATGTACTTCCAGATGAATCCGGTTACGTCGCCCAACTTGACCTTACTAAACGATTCCGCTTCTATCCATTTGGTGAAAAAGTCGGTGAGCACCAGCAAAAATCTTTTAGTGCGGCAAGGAGGAAACGGTCCGACGATGTCCATGGCCCATCGCATGAAGGGGTAGGGTGCTGTCACGGGAGAAAGCGCTTCGGGAGGTACGTGTTTTAAAGTGGCGTGCCTTTGACAAGCTTCGCACTTTTGGGCGAATGCCTCGCAGTCGGCGAGCATAGTTGGCCAAAAATGGCCGTCTTTCTTTATTTTTAGGGCCAACGCGCGTCCACCTGAATGGTTCCCGCCGTCTCCTTCGTGGACCTCGCCCATAACCCTTTTGCTTTCGTCTCGATCGACGCAGGTAAGGAAGGTTCCGGACGTCTCGATCTACGCACGTTCTCCATTTACCGTTTTTCTTTTTGACGACAACCGGGTTCACCAGCCACTCCGGGTATTGTACCTCCATGATAAGGTCCACCTTTAACAGTCGTTGTACCTCGTCTTGAACTGCCTGAGCTCGTTCGTTGCCCAGCCTGCGCCTTTTCTGGCGAACTGGTTTGAAAGTGGGGTCCACGTTGAGCTTGTGACAAGCTACTTCGGGATCTACTCCGATCATATCCCTAGTTGACCATGCGAACGTGGACGATCTCGTCCTTAGAAAAGCTACCAGCTCCTGCTTGATCGGGTCATCTAGCAT
>NW_006238824.1:9001-9712 GCF_000375325.1 Capsella rubella | reverse complement strand
GCTCCAACGCCCACTGTTCGGGAGGGATCGGATTCGTCGATATTGATCTGGATCACCTGGCAACTCGGAGATTGGAGGGATGCGCGCGCCGGTTTTTGGAGAACGTCGCTGCATTCTCCGCTCTGTAATTGCTATGCGAGGTCGTCCCTTCTCTGCTTCTTTTCGATAATGCAGCAGTTTCGTGACATTTTCTGGTCGCCATACAAGATGTAGATTCCGGTTGCCGTATGAAACTTCACGCAAAGATGATAAATAGAAGGAATGGCTCTCATGGCATAAATCCAAGGGGAGCCGAGTATCGCATTATAGATTAGTGGGGCAGGAACTACCGTGAACTTGAGCTTTTTTGCCACTCCTCCAACCTTCACTTCGATTTTGATATCCTCCATCGCGAGACGGGTCGTACCATCGTAACCGGTTAGCGTTCGAGCTTTCGGTTTTATTTCGGATTCTGAGATCCCCATCTTGGCTAGGGTGCCTAAGAATAGCACGTTGACGGTACTGCCGGTATCGACTAAAACGCGCTCCACATCGTAATTACCCATGGTTACTTCCACGACTATGGAGTCATTATGGGGGTGTTGTATTCCCTTGGCATCGTCGGAAGAGAATGTGATAAGTTCGCCAGCTGGCACTAAGTCTTCCGGTGCGACATGCAAGCTGCACACCTGTCTGGCTGTCCTCAGGCGTCCCCAGTATCATGGTTATCCG
>NW_006238824.1:6624-8901 GCF_000375325.1 Capsella rubella | reverse complement strand
GGTGGTCCCGGCAGTTCTCCCTCTTCATCGTTATGCCGGTCGGGACTTCGCCTCTCATCAGACCGATCTCGCCGATCGGGGCCGTCATCTCGGTATTGTCGTGTCCCCTGGCCTCGGCCTCGACCACGCCCGCGCCTTCCGTCAGGTCGTTGTCCTCTGTATTCTTTGGGTTGGAATACCGCTTCTATTTCGCCGGACTTGTATTTATCGAGGAGATAGTTAGAGAGATGCTTGCACTCTTCGGTTGAATGTCCGGCGAACTTATGGAAAGTGCAGTACGCTTCTTTGGACGACGTTTTTTGGTTACTGGCTTCTTCTGAGATCGCACTAATTGCGCCGTGCGAAGCGTCCTTTCCCTCATAGTGCTTACGTGGTTCCCGGTAGTCTTCACGTTTTCGGTCACGGGGTGCAGGACGGTTTGCCCCAGACTTCGCCGCTAGTTTGGCATCTCCTTCTTCAAAAAGTGCGTATCTGGACGCACGATGTAGTGCGTCGTCGAGATCTTTCGGCTCACGGATGGCCAAGTCTTTTCGCAGGGACGATCCTGGAACGAGCCCCTTGCGAAATGCGGCCAAAGCGGCATCCTCAGGGACTGAAACTTTGGCCAGCAAATTTTTGAATCGTACCAAGTACTGCTGCAGAGTTTCGCCGGCTTCCTGAGTTGTGTCCCAGAGATCGATGCTGGATGCTCCGGGTTGTATGAAATGTCGGTAATGCCGGAGGAACGAGGTCGATAGCTGGGCGAAATTATCGATCGAATTCGGGCTAAGCCGAGAAAACCAGGTGAGTGCATTGCCTGTCAGACTTTCAACGAATAACTGGCAATGCCCTGTATCCTTCTCCTAGTCGGAGAAGTGTGCTTTTGTGACTGCGGCCATGAACGCCCTCATAAAGTTGCGTGGATCCTTATCCCCGTCGTACGTCGGCAGCCTGAATTTGATATGCGGAATTCGGGCTTGAGTGATGCGGCTCGTGAAGGGAGTTCGCTGTGTCTCTTCGAACATACGGTCGATTTCAGGGGCTGAGCTGGAGACCCGATGGACCTGAGAGTTTATGTCGGCTATCCTTGCGTACAAATCTTCCAGATCCTGATTTCGACCGGAGCTGGGCGCGTCCGCTGGTTGGCTGGACACTGTTACCAATGCTCGGGATCCTGAATTTGATACGCACGAACGGCCAACTGGCACTGGAGGACGTACCGTGCATCCTCCGACCGGACCGGGGGCGAGGACGTCGAGACTTATGTCTTGCCCGTTAGATTCCGGCGTACGATTGCGAATGAACGTATCCATCCGGTGGTCGGCCGCCGCGATTCGGTCGTAGATGTCTTTCGTCATGCTTCCGAACAGTATGCGCAGGTCGTCCATGGATACGGTTTGCTGAACGGGTGGGCACGCTGGAGCGACCTGAGCGAGTTGTGGCTCGTCCGTGGGCTGACCTTCGGACCTTCGAGGGGCGGTCGTATTGCCTTCCACTTCGCTAGTTTGAGGACGCTCGGTGGTTTCGATTGGTGCCGGGAGATCCATTTGACGGACTTCTTCCTCGATCCTTTCGTTGAAGGTCGAGTCGTTAGTAAGGGGCTCTTCGTCGGGCTCCTCGACGTGAGTCAACAGGGCCGAGTTGCTGAGACATCTCAAGGTGGATTGCTTCGTTAACCGAGTTGAGAGAAGTGTTACTTTTGAAAATGCTTTCTAGAAAGGAAAAAATTCCCCCCCTCCTTCTAGCGCCAATTGTTGAACCAAGGGTTCACACAATGAATTTATTAAGGAAAGGAGAATAAATTCACTTTGAACAATCTCTCAAGAACTCGAATTGAAACGGATTAAAAAGAATTGATTTGACCTAGAAATGAACGATTTAGGGTTTGCTCAAGAACAAGTGAGGAAATAGGGTTTTTGTTATTAAATGATCGATGCCGTAGAATAGAGACATCTTCTCTATTTATACAAGGGATTTAGGGTTACAATAAATGCTCCTTTTCCTTAGATTTTCAGAAGATATTGTCATAAATATTCGATTAGGGTTTTCGAAACCCTAATGATCCGAGGTCGTCTATTCCATTTTAGGAATGAAGCACCCTTTGCATTAATTGGACAATAAACCGGGATTCTCCGATTCATCGACCACGTTAGCGAGCTGAGCATTCAATGATTCGATCTTGTCATAAACATCACTTAACATCGCCGACTGTTCTTCCGAAGACGAAACCTCTGAAATCGGTGAGAGCAACGGCTTGTCTGCCATCGATGTTTGTTTTGAGGTGAGAGAGAGAAAAGG
>NW_006238824.1:1272-6463 GCF_000375325.1 Capsella rubella | reverse complement strand
CTTTAGGAATCAACTCTCTTTATTAAATGCTTTAAGAACACAATCGATATCTCTTGAAATAGAAAGTTCAGATTACAAATAAGAAATGAAGAATAAGTGAAGAATGAAGTCAGATCCTCAGCACACCTTCGGATCTACCTTCCCCATATGTTAGTCTCATAACGACTAATTCTTCACCATAATCAACATACCCCAAATGAGATCAGATCTTCTTTATTTATACTTCCATAGCTGATCACCCTTCATAACCCTTCTCACGTGTGCCTTGGATCCTTATCAATCACCACACGTGTGAGGACCACCCTTGGCACTAATCCTCTGTTTCTTCTTTCTAACGTACACCCTATGCACCTTATCAATACCCCCCATCGAAATGCAGCTTGTCCTCAAGCTTAAAATCTGGAAACTGCTGAGACAACTCTTTCAAAACCACCCAAGAGTTCTCATGAGAGGGAAGGCTGTGCCACTGAACTAGACCCTCGAGATAACCGTTCTCATTGTAGCGAGTGTCTAATATTTCCGCAGGAGTCACCACAAGTTCATCTTCTGCAGAGAAAACACTGGGAAGGGGGCTAACCTGAGCGTTCTGACCCAAAACTTGTTTAAGCTGTGAGACATGGAAGACCGGGTGAATTTTGGAACCTTGAGGAAGTTGAAGACGATACGCAACCGGACCAATTCTTTCCAACACCTCGAAGGGACCGTAAAACTTGGCAGCCAGTTTCTGACACACTCTTCGAGTAACTGAGTGTTGACGATAAGGTCGCAATTTTAAAAACACACGCTCTCCAACTGTAATCTGCAGATCACGGCGTCCTTTATCCGCATTGTTCTTCATTAACTGCTGTGCGTGAGTCAGCTGAGCCTTGATCTGATCCAACATCCGATCTCGCTCTTGCAAATACAATTCTAATTCCACATTATCAGTAGAACGATGTTCAAAACGTATTATAGCCGGAGGAGAGCGACCATACACCACCTGGAACGGTGTAGTTTTCAGCGAGGTGTGATATGATGTGTTATACCAGAGCTCGGCCCAACTGAGGAACTTTTGCCAAGTGCGTGGATGAGCAGACGCCAAGCAACGTAGATAAGTCTCCAAACAGCGGTTAAGGACCTCTGTTTGTCCATCTGTCTGCGGGTGAAAAGCAGTGCTGTACTTCAGTTTCGTTCCAGCCTGTTTGAAACATTCTTTCCAAAAGTTACTCAAGAAGATTTGATCCCTGTCAGAGACTATTGAAGCCGGATAACCATGGAGTCTGACAATCTCTTGGAGGAACTTCTGAGCTACATCAGCTGCTGTAAATGGGTGTTTTAAACAGATGAAGTGAGCAAACTTGCTCAAACGGTCAACCACAACCAGTATCACATTGGCGCCGTTAGAAGTAGATAAGCCCTCGATGAAATCCATGCTTAAATCTTCCCATACTTGCGCTGGGAGTGGCAGGGGTTGGAGGAGGCCAGCAGGAGATAAGGTGGAGTATTTGTGAGTTTGGCAGATAGCGCATTCACTTACAAACTTTCGGACATCTTGCAGTAAGCCTAGCCAGTGAAAAGACTGTTGGATGCGTTTTACTGTTTTCTGCACACCGGAATGGCCACCCAATTGTCCCTCATGACATTCAGCAATAATCAGGGGAAGAAAAGTGGAAGTCCGTGGCAGGACCAACCTGTCTTTGAACCACAGTTTGTCAGCCTTGACGCAGAATCCTGGTTTACAATCCTTGTCCGCACGCAGCTTGGCAATGAGATGTTGAATATCTGTGTTCTGCTCAATCTCTTTATAGATATCTTGCAGTTGAATCGCCGTAGGAACCGTAAGGGCGAGCAGGGTCAAACAGATCTGAGATGCGTCTTGTATTATGCGAGAGAGACCATCAGCAGCCTTGTTATCAATGCCGGGCTTATAAACAATATCAAAGGTATCTCCCATCAATTTACTGAGCCAGTGTTGGTAGTCCATAGAGACCTCCCGTTGTTCCAGCAGAAATTTCAAACTTTTCTGATCCGTGTGGACAATAAATTTTCTGCCCATGAGGTAGTGACGCCATTTTTGGATAGAGAGTACAATAGCCATCAGCTCATGTTCATAAATTGGTTTGAGCTGTTCCCTTGCAGTCAAACCTTTACTGAAAAAAGCAATGGGGCGCTTTTCTTGCATTAAAACTGCCCCTAGACCATACCCGGATGCATCAGACTCCACCACAAATTGTTTGTCAAAATCCGGAAGAACCAAAACAGGAGCAGCCATCATGGCCTTCTTCAGTGTCTCAAAAGCTAGTTGAGCCTCATTTGACCAAACGAACTGATCTTTGCGCAATAACTCAGTGAGAGGCTTAGCTAATACTCCATAGCCTTGGAAAAAGCGGCGGTAGTATCCTGTGAGACCAAGGAATCCACGTAATTCTTTCACAGACTTAGGTGTAGGCCAAGATTGCATGGCGGCAGTCTTAGAAGGATCTGTAGAAACCCCAGCTGAGGAGATGATATGTCCCAAGTAATCCACTTGTTCTTGTCCAAAAGTGCACTTTTTCATATTCGCAATCAGCTTGTGTTGTTGAAAAACCTGAAGAACAGTAGAGAGATGTGAAACATGATCCTCTAAGTTGTGGCTGTACACGAGGACGTCGTCAAAGAAGACAAGGACAAATCTCCGAAGATACGGGCGGAACAACTCATTCATCAGAGCTTGAAAAGTGGCTGGTGCGTTGGTTAGACCAAAAGGCATGACCAAGAATTCAAAATGACCATCGTGAGTCCGGAACGCTGTTTTCTCAATGTCCCATGGCAGCATTCTGATTTGATGATACCCGGAACGCAGATCTAATTTAGAGAAATACCTTGCACCATGTAGCTCATCCAAGAGCTCATCAATGACTGGAATTGGGAACTTGTCTGGAATGGTAACTCGGTTTAAGGCGCGGTAATCCACACAAAAACGCCAAGAGCCGTCTTTCTTTTTGACCAAAAGAACAGGACTGGAGAAAGGGCTTTTGCTAGGGCGGATGATGCCTGTGGCTAACATATTCTGAACTAGTTGCTCCATTGCTGTCTTATGAGCTTGAGGATATCTGTACGGACGCACACTGATTGGGCCAGCAGAAGGAAGTAGCTTGATGGAGTGTTCCCTGTTGCGGACTGGCGGTAATGCTGTTGGTGAAACAAACACATTTTTGTACTGGTTGAGAACCGCTTGTATCTGTGGTTGTGGCAGCACGATGGGTGTGACGTTATCAACCTCTAATGCGTGTAACTGCAGGCTGTTGGTCTGGTGAGACGTGTTGTGATGGAGCTCTGGTTCGCCGTAGAGAGTGATACGCTTGCCTTGATAAAGGAAAGAAAGTTCATGCTTTTCCCAATTGACCTGACAATCGCCCAATGTCCTGTGCCATGCTACTCCCAAAATTATGTCTGCAATACCCAACTCTAGAACAAACAAATCGCTGACAAACTCAACTCCCTGGACAGCAAAGCGAACCTGTCTGCAAACCCCTGTACCGCGGACCACAATTCCTGTACCCAACCTGATGAGAAGAGATGCATCCTCCTGAATTTTAAGTTTCAGTTTTGTAGCTAGCTGTGGTGAGATGAAGTTATGTGTTGCACCACTGTCCAGCATGACTACAATGTCTACTTTACCCACTGCGCCACGCATCAATGTCGTTGTGTGAGAAGTGACGCCCACATGTGAGCTGAAAGAGATGGACATCAATTGTTTTGGCTCTCCGTCTCCAGTTACTTCCTCATCTACTTCCATCATGTTTTCGTCGAGCACCTCCATTTCATATCCATGAATCATTGCCAACACTTGTAAGTTTTTATTTGGGCAGGGATGGCCTTTGTAGTAACGACCCTGACACTTAAAACATATACCTTTGCTCCTCATCTCGTCTAACTCGGCATCGGAGAAGTGTTTGCGAGGTCGAGAAGAGTACATTGGTTGCTTATCCTTGGCACGATTTGAGTCCTTAGTGGCAAATGACTTGACTTTCCACGTTGTAGTTGCCGCAGTGTTGCGACTGTCAGTAGTAGCATGGTTAACTCCCTGTCCATGCTGAAGCTCTTTCAAAACTACCCGACGCATAAGGCTGTCCTCCATATCTCTAGCGATACCAATCATCTCCGGAAGAGACTGTGGCTTCCACATATGAACAAGCTCCTGCATTTCCAGTGACAGTCCATTCAAAAAAATACCTTCTAATTTCACATCATCGAGTCCTGTGACCTGGGAAGACAAATCTTCAAACTGATGGATGTAAGCAGCCACACTATCTGTTTGTTTGATGCTGAATAAACTCTGACTAGGACCTCTGCTCTTAAGGTTGCCAAATCGCAGCAGCAAACGAGATTTAAACTGCCCCCAACTAGTAAACGCCACTCTATTGACGGCCCAGTTGTACCAACTCAGTGCATCCCCTGTTAAGCTAACCGAAACCAGCTCCAACCGTTCTGCATCAGAAAACCCACCCATTCTGAAAAATCGTTCCACTCTGGCGATCCAACTGTACGTCTCCGAACCCTCAAACAGAGGCATTTCCACGTTTTTGAGGAGTCCTTCACGTGTTCCTGCAGCAAAATCACGAGCACCCAAACCAAAATCGCGAGCTCCCTGCCCAGAATCCCGTGTCGACGAACCTAGATCCCGACGAAACGGCTCAGGAAAGGACTGTGTTTGCTGGAGTCGCGAGTCTTGCGGTGGTGGTGATTGGTGGTGACTAGATCCGCCACGCTCGCGGACTGTTTCACGAGCCGGTGTCATACTCAGCAACATCTCCAACTGACGGTGGATCTCGGTGAGTTTTGAGTCTGTTGCGTTAGAGCGTGTGACCATGGAGTCTAACTTGGCGGTGGCGAGATCGACTTTGTGCTCAAGCTGGCGTTTGTCATCGACCACGTTAGCGAGCTGAGCATTCAATGATTCGATCTTGTCATAAACATCACTTAACATCGCCGACTGTTCTTCCGAAGACGAAACCTCTGAAATCGGTGAGAGCAACGGCTTGTCTGCCATCGATGTTTGTTTTGAGGTGAGAGAGAGAAAAGGAGGCGAGGAGACTGAAGAAGAAAACAAAAAGAAACCCTCAGAAAAAAGATTTGATAAAGTGGGTGACTTTATGACGCGGAGGCGCGTATGAATGTGTTGAGCCACGTCACGACGCACCAATTGTTAAGCTTTTAATACTCGATTCTC
>NW_006238824.1:750-1039 GCF_000375325.1 Capsella rubella | reverse complement strand
ATACTTCCATAGCTGATCACCCTTCATAACCCTTCTCACGTGTGCCTTGGATCCTTATCAATCACCACACGTGTGAGGACCACCCTTGGCACTAATCCTCTGTTTCTTCTTTCTAACGTACACCCTATGCACCTTATCATTGTCACAATCTTTGTTTGGCGCGGATCATCTTGGTTTGTCCATGCTCTCACCTTGTAGTTGTATTTCTTCTCACCACCGTCGCCAATTCCTGATGCCCTCACTACCATTACAAATAAGTCCATTTTCTTTTTGTTTCTTGATTTTTATC
>NW_006238824.1:447-650 GCF_000375325.1 Capsella rubella | reverse complement strand
AAGATTTAACAATATTTAAGTTTTCTTTTATTAAAAGGTAATAAAAGTGATGATGATCTTTAATCTTCATATATGTTTCAAACAAGTGTATGTGTAAGCATGCTATTAGATTAAAAATCATTGAATTCTATAACCCAACATCTCTCTGGAATATTAAAGATACATATACACATATTAAATTGTGGGATTTTATTAATAAACTC
>NW_006238824.1:0-278 GCF_000375325.1 Capsella rubella | reverse complement strand
TTAAATGTTAGCAAGGCCCATACGATGGTACAAGAAGAAAACTAATGACTTTTTCTGGTGAAAATCCATATCAAGCGAAACTCGTAAAAGTTTAAACCAACCACGGAAGCAAATATTAATCGAATGAATGATGATATCATCATATTCATATGCAAGCAAAGCCTTGCTCCTACATCAAAAATGAACCAAACACGCAATTCAAGAAAGAGCTTATCCAAGCTAAACGACGTTTGAGTACGTAATATCACTCAAGTGCTAGGGGTATGTCAGTAAATCAC
>NW_006238825.1:20149-20437 GCF_000375325.1 Capsella rubella | reverse complement strand
AACCACCAAATGGCTTGTCTAGTGTTGTTTGCGTAAGAATATGTTAGAATACAATAAATTTGATTGATTACAAGTGCTAGAGATGCATGATGAGTGTTTAGAAGTGTGGAGAACGACTTGTTGAAATTGGGTCCCAAATGGGCTAAGAAGTCGGAAACATTGCGTTGAACCACTAAATAACTTATCTAGTGTTGTTTCGGGTTAGAATATGTTCGAATTCAATAAATTTGATTGATTAAAAGTGCTAGAGATACATGAAAAGTGTTTAGAAGTGTGGAGAAAGACTTG
>NW_006238825.1:19795-20049 GCF_000375325.1 Capsella rubella | reverse complement strand
AATGGCTTGTCTAGTGTTGTTTTCGTAAGAATATGTTAGAATACAATAAATTTGATTGATTACAAGTGCTAGAGATGCATGATGAGTGTTTAGAAGTGTGGAGAAAGACTTGTTGAAATTGGGTCCCAAATGGGCCAAGATATCGAAAACATCGCGTTGAACCACTAAATGACTTATCTAGTGTTGTATAGGGTTAGAATATATTAGAATACAATAAATTTGATTGATTACAAGTGCTAGAGATGCATGAAGAG
>NW_006238825.1:17579-19695 GCF_000375325.1 Capsella rubella | reverse complement strand
GAACTCGGAAATATTGCGTTGAACCACTAAATGACTTGTCTAGTGTTGTTTGGGGTTAGAATATGTTAGAATACAATAAATTTTATTGATTACAAGTTTTAGAGATGCATGAAGGATGTTTAGAAGTGTGGAGAAAGACTAGTTGAAATTGGGTCCCAAATGGGCCAAGATATCGAAAACATCGCGTTGAACCCCGAAATGACTTGTATAGTCAGATTTGTGGTTAGAATATGTTACAATACAATAAATTTGATTTATTACAAGTGCAAGAGATGAATGAAGAGTGTTTAGAAGTGTGTAGAAAGACTGGTGGAAATTTGGTCCCAAATGGGCTAAGAATCGATAAACATGTCTTTGGAGCAGTAAATGTCTTGCCTACTGTTGTTTAGGGTTAGAATATGTTAAAATACATTAAATTTTATTGATTAAAAGTTTTAGAGTGTTTAGAAGTGTGGAGAAAGACTTGTTGAAATTGGGTCCCAAATGGGCTAAGAACTCGAAAACATCGCGTTGAACCCTGAAATGACTTGTCTAGGCAGGTTTGTGGTTAGAATATGTTACAATACAATACATTTGATTGATTACAAGTGCTAGAGATGCGTGAAGAGTGTTTAGAAGTGTGGAGAAAGACTTGTTGTAATTGGGTCAGAAATGGGCTAAGAACTAGGAAACATTGCGTTGAACCACTAAATGACTTATCTAGTGTTGTTTAGGTTTATAATATGTTAGAATACAATAAATTTGATTGATTACATGTGCTAGAGATGCATGAAGAGTGTTTAGAAGTGTCTAGAAACACTTGCCGAAATTTGGTCCAAAATGGGCTAAGAACTCGGAAACATTGCGTTGAACCACCAAATGGCTTGTCTAGTGTTGTTTGCGTAAGAATATGTTAGAATACAATAAATTTGATTGATGACAAGTGCTAGAGATGCATGATGAGTGTTTAGAAGTGTGGAGAAAGACTTGTTGAAATTGAGTCCCAAATGGGCTAAGAAGTCGGAAACATTGCGTCGAACCACTAAATGACTAATCTAGTGTTATTTGGGGTTAGAATATGTTAGAATATAATATATTTGATTGATTACAAGTGTTAGAGATGCATGAAGAGTGTTTAGAAGTGTGGAGAAAGACTTGTTGAAATTGGGTCCCAAATGGGCTAAGAACTCGGAAACATTGCGTTGAACCACTAAATAACTTATCTAGTGTTGTTTCGGTTTAGAATATGTTTGAATTCAATAAATTTGATTGATTAAAAGTGCTAGAGATACATGAAAGGTGTTTAGAAGTGTGGAGAAAGACTTGTTAAAATTGGGTCCCAAATTGGCTAAGTTATCGAAAACATCGCGTTGAACCCCAAAATGACTTGTATAGTCAGGTTTGTGGTTAGAATATGTTACAATACAATAAATTTGATTGATTACAAGTGCAAGAGATGCGTGAAGAGTGTTTAGAAGTGTGGAGAAATACTTGTTGTAATGTGGTCCCAAATGGGCTAAGAACTAGGAAACATTGCGTTGAACCACTAAATGACTTATCTAGTGTTGTTTAGGGTTAGAATATGTTAGAATACAATAAATTTGATTGATTACAAGTGCTAGAGATGCATGAAGAGTGTTTAGAATTGTGTAGAAACACTTGCCGAAATTTGGTCCAATATGGGCTAAGAACTGGGAAATATTGCGTTGAACCACTAAATGGCTTGTCTAGTGTTGTTTGGGGTTAGAATATGTTAGAATACAATAAATTTTATTGATTACAAGTTTTAGAGATGCATGAAGGATGTTTAGAAGTGTGGAGAAAGACTTGTTGAAATTGGGTCCCAAATGGGCTAAGATATCGAAAACATCGCGTTGAACCCCGAAATGACTTGTATAGTCAGGTTTGTGGTTAGAATATGTTACAATACAATAAATTTGATTTATTACAAGTGCAAGAGATGAATGAAGAGTGTTTAGAAGTGTGTAGAAAGACTGGTGGAAATCTGGTCCCAAATGGGCTAAGAATCGATAAACATGTCTTTGGAGCAGTAAATGGCTTGCCTACTGTTGTTTAGGGTTAGAATATGTTAGAATACATTAAATTTTATTGATTAAAAGTTTTAGAGTGTTTAGAA
>NW_006238825.1:16683-17163 GCF_000375325.1 Capsella rubella | reverse complement strand
GTATAGTCAGGTTTGTGGTTAGAATATGTTACAATACAAGAAATTTGATTTATTACAAGTGCAAGAGATGAATGAAGAGTGTTTAGAAGTGTGTAGAAAGACTTGTTGAAATTTGGTCCTAAATAGGTTAAGAATCGATAAACATGTCTTTGGAGCAGTAAATGGCTTGCCTATTGTTTTTTAGCGTTAGAATATGTTAGAATACATTAAATTTTATTGATTACAAGTTTTAGAGTGTTTAGAACTGTGGAGAAAGACTTGTTGAAATTGGGTCCCAAATGGGCTAAGAACTCGAAAACATCGCGTTGAACCTCGAAATGACTTGTCTAGCCAGGTTTGTGGTTAGAATATGTTACAATAAAATACATTTGATTGATTACAAGTGCTAGAGATGCGTGAAGAGTGTTTAGAAGTGTGGAGAAAGACTTGTTGTAATTGGGTCCCAAATGGGCTAAGAACTAGGAAACATTGCATTGAACC
>NW_006238825.1:16090-16583 GCF_000375325.1 Capsella rubella | reverse complement strand
AGAGATGCATGAAGAGTTTTTAGAAGTGTCTAGAAACACTTGCCGAAATTTGGTCCAAATTGGGCTAAGAACTCGGAAACATTACGTTGAACCACCAAATGGCTTGTCTAGTGTTTTTTGCGTAAGAATATGTTAGAATACAATAAATTTGATTGATTACAATTGCTAGAGATGCATGATGAGTGTTTAGAAGTGTGGAGAAAGACTTGTTGAAATTGGGTCCCAAATGGTCTAAGAAGTCGGAAACATTGCGTTGAACATCTAAATAACTAATCTAGTGTTGTTTGGGGTTAGAATATGTTAGAATACAGTAAATTTTATTGATTACAAGTGCTAGAGATGCATGAAGAGTATTTAGAAGTGTGGAGAAAGACTTGTTGAAATTGGGTCCCAAATGGGCTAAAAGCTCGGAAACATTGCGTTGAACCACTAAATAACTTATCTAGTGTTGTTTCGGGATAGAATATGTTCGAATTCAATAAATTTGATTGAT
>NW_006238825.1:13614-15990 GCF_000375325.1 Capsella rubella | reverse complement strand
CTTGTTGAAATTGGGTCCCAAATGGGCTAAGATATCGAAAACATCGCGTTGAACCCCGAAATGACTTGTATAGTCAGGTTTGTGGTTAGAATATGTTACAATACAATAAATTTGATTTATTACAAGTGCAAGAGATGAATGAAGAGTGTTTAGAAGTGTGTAGAAAGACTGGTGGAAATTTGGTCCCAAATGGGCTAAGAATCGATAAACATGTCTTTGGAGCAGTAAATGTCTTGCCTACTGTTGTTTAGGGTTAGAATATGTTAAAATACATTAAATTTTATTGATTAAAAGTTTTAGAGTGATTAGAAGTGTGGAGAAAGACTTGTTGAAATTGGGTCCCAAATGGGCTAAGAACTCGAAAACATCGCGTTGAACCCTGAAATGACTTGTCTAGCCAGGTTTGTGGTTAGAATATGTTACAATACAATACATTTCATTGATTACAAGTGCTAGAGATGCGTGAAGAGTGTTTAGAAGTGTGGAGAAAGACTTGTTGTAATTGGGTCCCAAATGGGCTAAGAACTAGGAAACATTGCGTTGAACCACTAAATGACTTATCTAGTGTTGTTTAGGGTTATAATATGTTACAATACAATAAATTTGATTGATTACAAGTGCTAGAGTTGCATGAAGAGTGTTTAGAAGTGTCTAGAAACACTTGCCGAAATTTGGTCCAAAATGGGCTAAGAACTCGGAAACATTGCGTTGAACCACCAAATGGCTTGTCTAGTGTTGTTTGCGTAAGAATATGTTAGAATACAATAAATTTGATTGATTACAAATGCTAGAGATGCATGATGAGTGTTTAGAAGTGTGGAGAAAGACTTGTTGAAATTGGGTCCCAAATGGGATAAGAAGTCGGAAACATTGCGTTGAACCACTAAATGACGAATCTAGTGTTGTTTGGGGTTAGAATATATTAGAATACAATAAATTTGATTGATTACAAGTGCTAGAGATGCATGAAGAGTGTTTAGAAGTGTGGAGAAAGACTTGTTGAAATTGGGTCCCAAATGGGCTAAGAACTCGGAAACATTGCGTTGAACCACTAAATAACTAATCTAGTGTTGTTTCGGGTTAGAATATGTTCGAATTCAATAAATTTGATTGATTAAAATTGCTAGAGATACATGAAAAGTGTTTAGAAGTGTGGAGAAAGACTTTTTGAAATTTAGTCCCAAATAGGCTAAGAACTCGGAAACATTGCGTTGAACCACTAAATGACTTATCTAGTGTTGTTTGGGGTTAGAATATGTCCGAATACAATAAATTTATTTGAATAAAAGTGCTAGAGATACATGAAAAGTGTTTAGAAGTGTGGAGAAAGAGTTGTTGAAATTTGGTCCCAAATAGGCTAAGAACTCGGAAACATTGCGTTGATCCACTAAATGACTTATCTAGTGTTGTTTGGGGTTAGAATATGTTAGAATACAATAAATTTTATTGATTACAAGTGCTAGAGATGCATGAAGAGTGTTTAGAATTGTGTAGAAACACTTGCCGAAATTTGGTCCAAATTGGGCTAAGAACTCGGAAATATTGCGTTGAAGCACTAAATGTCTAGTGTTGTTTGGGGTTAGAATATGTTAGAATACAATAAGTTTTATTGATTACAAGTTTTAGAGAAGCATGAAGGATGATTAGAAGTGTGGAGAAAGACTTGTTAAAATTGGGTCCCAAATGGGCCAAGATATCGAAAACATCGCGTTGCACCCCGAAATGACTTGTATAGTCAGGTTTGTGGTTAGAATATGTTACAATACAATAAATTTGATTGATTACAAGTGCAATAGATGTGTGAAGAGTGTTTAGAAGTGTGGAGAAATACTTGTTGTAATTGGGTCCCAAATGGGCTAAGAAATAGGAAACATTGCGTTGAACCACTAAATCACTTATCTAGTGTTGTTTAGGGTTAGAATATGTTAGAATACAATAAATTTGATTGATTTCAAGTGCAAGAGATGCATGAAGAGTGTTTAGAAGTGCGTAGAAAGACTTGTTAAAATTTGGTCCTAAATGGGCTAAGAATCGATAAACATGTCTTTGGAGCAGTAAATGGCTTGCCTATTATTTTTTAGGGTTAGAATAAGTTAGAATACATTAAATTTTATTGATTACAAGTTTTAGAGTGTTTAGAAGTGTGGAGAAAGACTTGTTGAAATTGGGTACCAAATGGGCTAAGAACTCGAAAACATCGCGTTGAACCTTGAAATGACTTGTCTAGCCAGGTTTGTGGTTAGAATATGTTACAATAAAATATATTTGATTACAAGTGCTAGAGATGCGTGAAGAGTGTTTACTAGTGTGGAGAAAGACTTGTTGTAATTGGGTCCCAAATGGGCTAAGAACTAGGAAACATTGCGTTGAACCACT
>NW_006238825.1:13176-13514 GCF_000375325.1 Capsella rubella | reverse complement strand
AAGAGTGTTTAGAAGTGTCTAGAAACACTTGCCGAAATTTGGTCCAAAATGGGCTAAGAACTCGGAAACATTGCGTTGAACCACCAAATGGCTTGTCTAGTGTTGTTTGCGTAAGAATATGTTAGAATACAAAAAATTTTCTTGATTACAAGTGCTAGAGATGCATGATGAGTGTTTAGAAGTGTGGAGAAAGACTTGTTGAAATTGGGTCCCAAATGGGCTAAGAACTCGAAAACATCGCGTTGAACCCCGAAATGACTTGTCTAGCCAGGTTTGTGGTTAGAATATGTTACAATACAATACATTTGATTGATTACAAGTGCTAGAGATGCGTGAAG
>NW_006238825.1:11066-13076 GCF_000375325.1 Capsella rubella | reverse complement strand
TCCCAAATGGGCTAAGAACTCGGAAACATTGCGTTAAACCACTAAATAACTTATCTAGTGTTGTTTCGGGTTAGAATATGTTCGAATTCAATAAATTTGATTGATTAAAAGTGCTAGAGATACATGAAAAGTGTTTAGAAGTGTGGAGAAAGACTTGTTGAAATTGGGTCCCAAATGGGCTAAGAAGTCGGAAACATTGCGTCGAACCACTAAATGACTAATCTAGTGTTATTTGGGGTTAGAATATGTTCGAATTCAATAAATTTGATTGATTAAAAGTGCTAGAGATACATGAAAAGTGTTTAGAAGTGTGGAGAAAGACTTGTTAAAATTGGGTCCCAAATGGGCTAAGTTATCGAAAACATCGCGTTGAACCCCGAAATGACTTGTATAGTCAGGTTTGTGGTTAGAATATGTTACAATACAATATATTTGATTGATTACAAGTGCAAGAGATGCGTGAAGAGTGTTTAGAAGTGTGGAGAAATACTTGTTGTAATTGGGTCCCAAATGGGCTAAGAACTAGGAAACATTGCGTTGAACCACTAAATGACTTATCTAGTGTTGTTTAGGGTTAGAATATGTTACAATACAATAAATTTGATTTATTACAAGTGCAAGAGATGAATGAAGAGTGTTTAGAAGTGTGTAGAA
Organism: Capsella rubella; assembly: GCF_000375325.1. Taxonomy (NCBI): domain Eukaryota; kingdom Viridiplantae; phylum Streptophyta; class Magnoliopsida; order Brassicales; family Brassicaceae; genus Capsella; species Capsella rubella. The sequence goes on along the minus strand of NW_006238825.1, from coordinate 12,422 downwards.
AGCCTGGTGGAAATTTTGTCCCAAATGGGCTAAGAATCGATAAACATGTCTTTGGAGCAGTAAATGGCTTGCCTACTGTTGTTTAGGGTTAGAATATGTTAGAATACATTAAATTTTATTGATTACAAGTTTTAGAGTGTTTAGAAGTGTGGAAAAAGACTTGTTGAAATTGGGTCCCAAATGGGCTAAGAACTCGAAAACATCGCGTTGAACCCTGAAATGACTTGTCTAGCCAGGTTTTTGGTTAGAATAAGTTACAATACAATACATATGATTGATTACAAGTGCTAGAGATGCGTGAAGCGTGTTTAGAAGTGTGGAGAAAGACTTGTTGTAATTGGGTCAGAAATGGGCTAAGAACTAGGAAACATTGCGTTGAACCACTAAATGACTTATCTAGTGTTGTTTAGGTTTATAATATGTTAGAATACAATAAATTTGATTGATTACATGTGCTAGAGATGCATGAAGAGTTTTTAGAATTGTGTAGAAACACTTGCCGAAATTTGGTCCAAAATGGGCTAAGAACTCGGAAATATTGCGTTGAACCACTAAATGGCTTGTCTAGTGTTGTTTGGGGTTAGAATATGTTAGAATACAATAAATTTTATTGATTACAAGTTTTAGAGATGCATGAAGGATGTTTAGAAGTGTGGAGAAAGACTTGTTGAAATTGGGTCCCAAATGGGCCAAGATATCGAAAACATCGCGTTGAACCCCGAAATGACTTGTATAGTCAGATTTGTGGTTAGAATATGTTACAATACAAGAAATTTGATTTATTACAAGTGCAAGAGATGAATGAAGAGTGTTTAGAAGTGTGTAGAAAGACTTGTGGAAATTTGGTCCCAAATGGGCTAAGAATCGATAAACATGTCTTTGGAGCAGTAAATGGCTTGCCTACTGTTGTTTAGGGTTAGAATATGTTAGAATACATTAAATTTTATTGATTAAAAGTTTTAGAGTGTTTAGAAGTGTGGAGAAAGACTTGTTGAAATTGGGTCCCAAATGGGCTAAGAACTCGAAAACATCGCGTTGAACCCCCAAATTACTTGTCTAGCCAGGTTTGTGGTTAGAATATGTTACAATACAATACTTTTGATTGATTACAAGTGCTAGATATGCGTGAAGAGTGTTTAGAAGTGTGGAGAAAGACTTGTTGTAATTGGGTCCCAAATGGGCAAAGAACTAGGAAACATTGCGTTGAACAACTAAATGACTTATCTAGTGTTGTTTAGGGTTATAATATGTTAGAATACAATAAATTTGATTGATTACAAGTGCTAGAGATGCATGATGAGTGTTTAGAAGTGTGGAGAAAGACTTGTTGAAATTGGGTCCCAAATGGGCTAAGAA
>NW_006238825.1:9636-10142 GCF_000375325.1 Capsella rubella | reverse complement strand
AATTACAAGTGCTAGAGATGCATGAAGAGTGTTTAGAAGTGTGTAGAAAGACTTGTTGAAATTGGGTCCCAAATGGGCTAAGAACTCGGAAACATTGCGTTAAACCACTAAATAACTTATCTAGTGTTGTTTCGGGTTAGAATATGTTCGAATTCAATAAATTTGATTGATTAAAAGTGCTAGAGATACATGAAAAATGTTTAGAAGTGTGGAGAAAGACTTGTTGAAATTGGGTCCCAAATGGGCTAAGATATCGAAAACATCGCGTTGAACCCCGAAATGACTTGTATAGTCAGGTTTGTGGTTAGAATATGTTACAAAACAATAAATTTTATTGATTACAAGTGCAAGAGAAGCGTGAAGAGTGTTTAGAAGTGTGGACAAATACTTGTTGTAATTGGGTCCCAAATGGGCTAAGAAATAGGAAACATTGCGTTGAACCACTAAATGACTTATCTAGTGTTGTTTAGGGTTAGAATATGTTAGAATACAATAAATTTGATTGA
>NW_006238825.1:7938-9463 GCF_000375325.1 Capsella rubella | reverse complement strand
AGTTTTAGAGATGCATGAAGAGTGTTTAGAAGTGTGGAGAAAGACTTGTTGAAAATGGGTCCCAAATGGGCTAAGAACTCGGAAATATTGCGTTGAACCACTAAATGGCTTGTCTAATGTTGTTTGGAGTTATAATATGTTAGAATACAATAAATTTGATTAATAACAAGTGCTAGAGATGCATGAAGAGTGTTTAGAAGTGTGTAGAAAGACTTGTTGAAATTGGGTCCCAAATAGGCTAAGCACTTGGAAACATTGTGTTGAACAACTAAATGAATTACCTAGTGTTGTTTGGGGTTAGAATATGTTAGAATACAATAAATTTAATTGTTTACAAGTGCTAGAGATGCATGAAGAGTGTTTAGAAGTGTGGAGAAAGACTTGTTGAATTGGTCCCAAATGGGCTAAGAACGCAGAAGCATTGCGTTGAACCCCGAAATGACTTGTATAGTCAGTTTTGTGGTTAGAATATGTTACAATACTATAAATTTGATTTATTACAAGTGCAAGAGATGAATGAAGAGTGTTTAGAAGTGTGTAGAAAGACTTGTGGAAATTTGGTCCCAAATGGGCTAAGAATCTATAAACATGTCTTTGGAGCAGTAAATGGCTTGCCTACTGTTGTTTAGGGTTAGAATATGTTAGAATACATTAAATTTTATTGATTAAAAGTTTTAGAGTGTTTAGAAGTGTGGAGAAAGACTTGTTGAAATTGGGTCCCAAATGGGCTAAGAACTCGAAAACATCGCGTTGAACCCCCAAATTACTTATCTAGCCAGGTTTGTGGTTAGAATATGTTACAATACAATACTTTTGATTGATTACAAGTGCTAGATATGCGTGAAGAGTGTTTAGAAGTGTGGAGAAAGACTTGTTGTAATTGGGTCCCAAATGGGCAAAGAACTAGGAAACATTGCGTTGAACCACTAAATAACTAATCTAGTGTTGTTTCGGGTTAGAATATGTTCGAATTCAATAAATTTGATTGATTAAAAGTGATAGAGATACATGAAAAGTGTTTAGAAGTGTGGAGAAAGACTTTTTGAAATTTAGTCCCAAATAGGCTGAGAACTCGGAAACATTGCGTTGAACCACTAAATGACTTATCTAGTGTTGTTTGGGGTTAGAATATGTCCGAATACAATAAATTTATTTGAATAAAAGTGCTAGAGATACATGAAAAGTGTTTAGAAGTGTGGAGAAAGAGTTGTTGAAATTTGGTCCCAAATAGGCTAAGAACTCGGAAACATTGCGTTGATCCACTAAATGACTTATCTAGTGTTGTTTGGGGTTAGAATATGTTAGAATAAAATAAATTTTATTGATTAGAAGTTTTAGAGATGCATGAAGGATGTTTAGAAGTGTGGAGAAAGACTTGTTGAAATTGGGTCCCAAATGGGCTAAGATATCGAAAACATCGCGTTGAACCCCGAAATGACTTGTATAGACAGGTTTGTGGTTAGAATATATTATAATACAATAAATTTGATTAATTACAAGTGCAAGAGATGCGTGAAGAGTGTTT
>NW_006238825.1:7595-7800 GCF_000375325.1 Capsella rubella | reverse complement strand
ACAAGTGCTAGAGATCCATGAAGAGTGTTTAGAATTGTGTAGAAACACTTGCCGATATTTGGTCCAAAATGGGCTAAGAACTCGGAAATATTGCGTTGAACCACTAAATGGCTTGTCTAGTGTTGTTTGGGGTTAGAATATGTTAGAATACAATAAATTTTATTGATTAGAAGTTTTAGAGATGCATGAAGGATGTTTAGAAGTG
>NW_006238825.1:7003-7203 GCF_000375325.1 Capsella rubella | reverse complement strand
AAATGGCTTGTCTAGTGTTGTTTGGGGTTAGAATATGTTAGAATACAATAAATTTTATTGATTACAAGTTTTAGAGATGCATGAAGGATGTTTAGAAGTGTGGAGAAAGACTTGTTGAAATTGGGTCCCAAATGGGCTAAGATATCGAAAACATCGCGTTGAACCCCGAAATGACTTGTATAGTAAGGTTTGTGGTTAGA